>NW_005054310.1:2368064-2378770 GCF_000277835.1 Geospiza fortis | reverse complement strand
TAATACAAATTCTTTAATCACATGTGAGCTTATACTATTCCAAGAGCAGAAGTTTGCTTGTCTCCTTGTTGGACATCATGAAGTTCCTGTTTTCCCAGTTCTTTAGTTTATAAAAATCCCTGTGGATCCAAGTAACTCCCTCTAATTTAGCATAATTCATAAATTTGCAGGTGTTGCATCCAAGGTCATCACCTAGGTCATTGATTAAGACATCCAACTGTGAGAAAGAGCAACCATTAGACTTTCTGCTCTCTGCTGGTCACCAGGCAGATGCTGAGCAGCTCATTGATAAATTTCAAGCCCAGAGGTATTGTTAATTTTTAGTCCATCTAAACATCATTTCTTCCAGTCCACAATTCCTCAGCTGCCAGCTGGCAGAGTATGGAGTCAAAAGCTTTCCTAGTGCTGAGATACATGACATCCATGTACAACAAACCTCACTTTGTTGTAGGAGGCACCCAGGTTGGCTGAACATCATTTGTCCCTGGTAAATCTGGGGATTGCTGATTAAAACTATAAAGTTTTTGTTCTTCACAACAATGCTTATTAATGCCTGCCAAAAAGAGAGGCTGTGTGATTTTTCCAAGGTCTGAGGAGAGCCTGACTGACCTGTAAGTCCCTGGACCTTTCCTCTTGTCATTTTTAGAAATAGCACCCAGTGCCACTGTGAAAACCATCCAGGGAAATGTGTGTTTCCTCTGTGAAGGACAGGGTATCCTGGAACTGTTTTGCCATGACAGAAGGGTCTGAGCCTGGGAAAGCATCATGATCATGGCAGCATACAGTGAGCTCTTGCTGCTCCTTGAAAATTTGGAGGAGACTGTGTAAATCTCATGCCAGGCCATGCCCATATGTGCAGAGGTATTTATCCCAGCTGACTGTGTAATTTGTGTGCAGTCATGCCAGTTTTTGGCTTCTCACTTAAACACCTGAATTAGGAGGACAGCTTACCACATACACAATAATTTCTCTACCAAATAATCCAGAACTCTCATTTTAATCAACATTTTAGCTCAACTCCATTCTGTGTTTTTCCCTCTTGGGGGTATAATGATAATAAAGGAATCTGACTCAGTCCCCTGAGTTAAGAAATTGCTCCCTTAGGCAGTGTGACTCGTCCTATTGAGTTCAACTGGAAATTTATTTTGTTGCATAAAATAGAAAAATATGATTCATATAGTGCTAATACTCAGCTGCATGTTTGCAATTTGAGCATTTAATGAATTTCAGTTCAACAAATTAATTGCCAGTTTAGCCTGAAAATGTTTTAGAGGTCCTTGGGAATAAGAAAGAACACAATTCCGTTCCCTCATCTGCATGGATCAGCACATGACCTCTGCAGCTAAGACTGTCTCAAGAAAAATGGTTTTTTCTATTTAGAATAGCAATCACCAAGCCAGGAAAACCATTCTCTAAGTGAGGTCACATGCTAAGGGTGCTTTTGCTAATTATTTCTGGGCATTAATGCAAAGAAAATAATTCAAATTTCATCCAAAGTAATTGACTCTTTACTTGAAAACAGTCACAGGATCATAAAGTTTTGAAACAAATATAGCCTTTTAAAAGACTTCTTTAGGAAAATATTTGAAGATCGATTGTTTTAGAAGTGGTTGCACTTGGAATTGCCTTATTAGTTGTGGTCTTCAATTTTACATCTGGTGCATCATGAAAAACTTTCGACCCACTAGAGGCTTCCTGCAATGCAGGCAGGCACTGAACTGCCCATCCTTGATCCTTTGGCTTAAGTGGCAGGATGGGGAATGTCTACACAGAGAGCACAAGCAGCAGCAGCAGCAGTCTGTGTTTTGGAAAAGCTACATTTCGAGACCGAGAATGTTGAAAGAACGAACTCAGGAATCCTCTCCCCTTGGATTTAGTTGTTTCTAAACCTCAGCCTTAAGAGCTTCTTTCTGCCCTGTAAATGATACTGCTGCAAGTGGTAACAAATATGAAATGCTAATAGAGTTTTTTGGAGGGGGTTACTGAAAGGCCAAATGAAAGCCTTGGGAGAAGCATTGTGAGGCTTTGTACTTCCCAGGTTTGTGACTCTGGACCCTGTTAACAGAAACCCAGGAAAAAAATCCATCCCAGCATGGATGCCACTGGAATGGTGTTAATTGAGGGCATGGATTGTGAAAATATTGTCAGCTTTTGTCTCTTGTAACAAGTTGTTGATTTATATGGGAAATGAGAGCTACAAAGGTGTGTTTGTGGATAAGTATTCATGTTTCTCTCTCGATAGTAAGGGCTGAGAATAGAGGTGGAAAAGCCAAGAAATGAGAAGAATACAAAAGATACCCACACATCTAGTGAATATTATCTTGTTCAGTAAGTGACATGCTAATTTCCTCTTTGAGCATACGTACTGTGGCCCTGCTGAAGTTTATTATCAAGTAAATTAAACTGGAACCTTTGGTATCTCAGTCAGTCCAGATAATAAATGCATTTCATTATTATTTTTTCCAAAAAAATAGAAAAGAAAATTGATTTTATTTTCAAAAAATAGTCAGGTGGAGTGATGCATGCTGTCTGTGCTGTATTCTAGGTGCTTTATCAAGCAATTTCCCATCTCTACATGAAGTTGCTTAGAAGCTAAAGAAAAATAGCAAAAAAATAATTAGAAATTCCAATTTCGTAAAAGCTTGTCACTTTGACTGTATGACAACTGTCTCTTCAAATGAAGTGAAGTGATGGGTGAAGGATGAAATATGCTAACTTTGCCCCATGTCTCTGAGCTACTCCTGAAGATAAAGTTCTGCTTTACACACCGTGCTTATTTCAAAAGCATACAGCAAAGTTTTCACAAAACTGTGATCCAAACTTAGCTTTCATATATGAGACTTCATTAAAGAGTGAAAAAAGATGTCCCTCCAATTCCAAAAGACAATAGTTTGATCACTGAGAGTTCATGGTCTTTATGCAGTAGAGTTGCATTTTTAAATATGTCCTAAAGTCAGAGAACTAAAAGACCTCGATCTTCAAACCAGCAATCATGGTCGGTCTCTTGAAGCTGGACTGCAAGGAATGTGCTGTTGTCTTGGTAATTTATATCTATATTTCTCAGAGTTCCTCAAGTAATTGTATTTTTATTAATTTGTTTGAATTTCATTTGAAGTAGTTAGAGTAATGTATGCTAGGGAAGACAGTAGAAGGTTTGGCATAGAGGAGATGTCAGTTATTTAGCTGTTGTGACATTCAGTCTTCTTTATTCTTTCTAAATCTACAACTAGCAGGTTACAATGAACTTGAGTCCCTAAAATCTATAAAATCTCAGTAATTCCTTAAAATCAAATTGTTTTGCAAACTCCTCAATAGGCTATGCAAGAGAATTTCTCTGAAAAATTAATTTAAATGGTCCTTGAAAACAGAATTATTAAGCCTTTGTCAGGTAGTGGTTTGGGGTTTTTGTGTTGGTTTGGTTTCCATTTTTTTTCCAAAAATGTATTATTTCCTTAGAAATAAAGAAACTTTTCTGCTGCCATTGCTGAACTGACTGATGGCTCTGTGTGGGTGTTGCTCATTGTGGTTATGCAAAAGAAACCATGAGTCACGAGCAAGTGGAGGGAAGCAGTTGCTGTAGGCACTGCCACCAGCCCTGGAAGTGGCAGAGTGCTGCAGGCATGGGGAGAGCTGCAGCTCCCTCCCAGTTTGGCTCCTGATTTTTCCTGCAGTATTGCATTTGACAGATCATTTAAATGGTGAAGAGAATGGCTACAAAACAGAAAGAGGAGCTGGGACTGAACTAGGCAAAATACAAAAATAAGATGGATTAGGCAAA
Organism: Geospiza fortis; assembly: GCF_000277835.1. NCBI lineage: Eukaryota > Metazoa > Chordata > Aves > Passeriformes > Thraupidae > Geospiza > Geospiza fortis. The sequence goes on along the minus strand of NW_005054310.1, from coordinate 2,374,992 downwards.
AGCAAGAAACAGAAATTGAGAAGTATACTAGTAACAATAAAAGACTTATAGTGAAATTTGATTAGGGACAAGTTTAATACAACACCTACACCTAAAGCATGATTTGCCCACCTGTGATGAAGGATAATGTTTTCCCACCTCCTTTTCATTCAAGTGAGACAAACAGGATCAGCAGCAAAGCTGCCTTTGGAACAAGTTTGTCATTCCACTAATCCATCAGCATTATCTCCTGAGCTGCCTCTTTCTCCTGTGAGCCTGCAGCAGATGTAGTTACATTGCAAAAAACCATGGAAATCACTTTCCAAGTCATTTCAGTCTGTACTGTGAGACTACTTAAGCAGTGCTATGCTGACCACTTGCACTAAGACCCTCCACCTGAGACCCTCCTCTGAGCCTCTCCCTCTGTTCTGACTCATGATCAGTGAGGTACCAGCAACAGGAGGTGTGGACACAAGACAGAGAAGAATTGCCAAAACCCCAGGAAAAAATTAAAAATGAGCAGCCAGGTGTGTGCTGTCAAAATAAAAGGCAATAGGGTTAGCAGAGGAAATAGCAACACATGAATCTTGTGGTCATAGAGATTTATAAGTAAAAAATAAGGGACCAAAAATATTACTCTCCCAGGTGTTTAATGAAGATATGAAATGAATAAAACAATAAACAAGAGGTTTGACAGTGCTATGACTTTGAGGATGAGCTTAAATGTTACAAATGTGGTTGTCCTAGGCCATGTGAAGGTCCTCAGCATTGTAAAAGGATGTAGCTGTCCTCTGTTTCTCAGTTAATACACCAAGAAATCATGCTTCAGCACAAGTTTCCTTCAACCCTTCTGATCTTTCTGTGAAACAAAAGATAATGATTACAGTGTGGCTCTTTCTCAGTTCTAGGTCTGTGTACCAGGGATCCAGGAACCTAACAGAAGCAATGATATTGACTCATTAGAGTACCTTAAAGAAATCAATCACCTTCTAGATGCTGGTTTCTATCTCGGCTTGCTGTGAGGACTCCCCAACAGTTATGTTTATCTCTCTGCATCATCATCTGATAGCACTGATTGGGAATGGTGATGCTACCTGATATTACTAAAAAAATATTTAGGTGTAAATTTTTTGTCATTGCAAGAAGTACAAGTTTCCATGGATAGAATTATCTCAGATTTTGTATTCAAATCCATCAAGGGATTTTTATTTATTAAAAAAGTAGCATTGGCAGATATATACAGCAAAAGTTTAGTTAACAAATGGGTGGGGGGGGAGAAAAACCCTCTTTGGTTCAAAAATCAGTTGAGTAGAATGTTATCACAAATAATCCCAAGACCAAGGTTTTTGTTCTGCACTGCCTGTGGCTAGCTCCTACTCCAGGCAGTAACTAATAGCTTGCAGTTTGGCCTTGTTTTTCTGGGATAGCAGAATAGTGCTTAAAGCAAATTTGAACTAGAAGGAAGAGGCATTAAGACACTGAAGCATATCCTGAACCTCAGGTAGCAAATGCCAGCCTGTGTCTGTGAAACACATTAAAGTAGCTTCAGGGCTGCTGTCACTCATGCTGTCTGCCTGCTCCAGAAGTGCCATTAGGGCTGCTGGAGAGAAGATGAAAGGAGTGACTCTTCAGCAATTTCTGGTGGATTATCTTTGGAGGGGTGGCATGGCACAGAAGTAACCCTGGCTCTTTTATGACATGGTGACAAGTTGGTTGCATATTAAGCCAGTGAAAACTTGAGACTTCATCTGGCTGAGAGTTTGAATGCACTAGCTGGATTTTGTTTTAACAAAAGCACCAGTGTCCACAGATTTTCCCATTTGAATATTCCTGAAAAACAAAGTCCTTTTTTTTCCTTTACCCTTCAAAGAAATGACAGACTAGCTGCCAGATTGAACTCTCTTTTGTGATGAAATATGTGCCACCAACTCCTTCCTGTCACTATAATCCTTAGATTTACTAATTAGTGCCCTTCAGGGATGTTAGGTGAGGAGCTGATGGTCAGAGTATGAATTCTTTCCACGACATCTTGTTCAGACAGTTAGTCAAGAAGATCAAAGTGTGTCCTCTGTAATACTCTCCAAGAGTAACACCTGTTCAAAAAACATTGGTCTTACAGTTTTCTGACAGCACTTTTCTTCATGAAATTATCCTCCTAATTGATGCCAAAAGCAGAGGTCTGCTATTAACGGTAGGCTGGTGCAGAGCCCAGAATGCAGCGTACTCAGCATGCTTTGGGCAGGCTCACTTTCTTTTCTTAAATGTTTCCTTTAATCCTCCAAACCTCTGCAAAGCCAGGTTTTCTCTTTTACTGCAAATGGACTATATTGAGATAAATATGTGCTAGAAAATTGAAGCACTTTAATGCCCACACCCACCAGACTAATTTTTATGGCATGGCAATGTTTGACAGATAGAAAAGCTGTTGGGTTTTCCTTAGAACTTACGAAATGAAAGGAAATAAGCTTATAACAAATTGTCTCTGAAACTCCAGGCTGCTTGTGAGACTGACAACACAGAGTGCTCTATGCTGAAAGACTCTAAATTCTGGGAAAACAGGTGTATGAAAATCAGTAAGGAATAAAGACAAATTTAATGCAGCATTTCAGCCTCTTTGTTTCAATCCATAAATGTTTCCATTTATATACTTATTTATGTAGGTGGTGATCTCCTATAGTTATTGCAACACAGAACATTACTATGCAGATGGGACAAATATCCATGATAAGCAGCAACAGAAGTGACTAAAAACCTTAAAAATTACAGGGCAAAGAATATTTTGTCCACCTTTGCATGCATCTGGGTACTACATACATATGTATATACTGTAAACAAACATAATCACGTGGTAATCCACAGTCTCACATAACAGTCTTTATAGTTTTGTGATTTCTGCATGCAGGTTTTGCCACACATCTTGCACTATGGTTTGTTTCTTCATCTCTTTAGGCTGTGTTTCCACCATTCCAAATGTGCAGCAGCAGATAAAGTTCCAATCTCCCAGGTTCTTCTTTTTCTTTTGTCTATCCTCTGTGAATTAACATTCCAGGCAAGTATCTTTGTCACAAACAGAAAATGTAAGAAAAGGTAACCTGAATGTGGTGCAATTCAATCCTTGTCACAAAAAGAAAAAAGAAAAAAAAAAAGAAAAATAATTTACTTTCTTTTTTTTTAATCATATTTAAAAAGCAGGGATAATCATCCACAATGGATTTTAATGTATCTCTATTCCCAGATTTATAAATGGGAATTTATAATGCAAAACTTGTTATAAGGTATAGTTGTCTCAGATACATGGTCCTGAACAACAACACACTAATTATCAGTACTCAAAAACGCATCAGAAGAGATATCTTTATTTTTTTGGCAAAATTTTACTCTTAATGTCCCTGAAGTGGCTCAATACCTTCATCAGTAAAGCAGACATTGACCAAAATTTCATGGATATGTGATCTATGATGGTCATTTTCCTGAACATGAATAATTAAATATTACATAAGCCATTAATTGTCAGGGATGTTTGGGGAGGTTGTTTTCTCAGTAAAAAGCCTTAGAAATCTCAGATTTCCTTCTTGAGAGTTGATATTAGTTGCTAGCAAGACCATTGCACGGAGACCTAATATGTCTGGTGAGCAGCTATGTCCAAACCACAGCCAAAACACTTATTTTGTCTGGGGAGTTGATGTCTGAGCAGCACCCTTCTGCTTCAGAGGCTGAGTTTGACATTATAAATGGTGCTTATTTTTTTGCAGTCACCATCTTTCAGTCTCCACAGTTAGCAACCAACCCTTCCAGGCATATTTGTAGGGACACAAGGCATTCAGAGTCACTCTTTGTTCATTTGAAAATGAAATGAATTAGCCAATGTTGTGCCCTACATGCTTGTCACAAAGGCTAGTATTATTGCTATTTAACCAGTGGCTGTCATTTACTGAAATACTGAAGCACATATTTAATTTTAATGTTACTGTCACATCTGAATTAATAAGTTATGTATGCAAATTTGATTTCAAATGAGAAATTAAGTGGCTAATCAGCTGATCATTGCACTCATAGTATGCCATTAGCATTTTTGGCTTTATGTTGTTATTTGTCTTTGACTACTGGGTAGTTTTACTCTCACAGCACGTTATTTAATCCAGCTGCCATTTTTCTTGTTATATTTAATTAAAACTTATGAAGAAAACAGTTAAAAAAGGGAAATAAAATTATTGTTTTAAAATAGCCTGGTATATACTTTACAGAGGTAGGAACAATGCTAGATAAACATGTCTGTGGATGTAAGATACCACACATACACCTTCAGCACACAGACCATTCTCTTGAACTAGAACTTTTTCATTTTCCATTGAGTGCTAAATTTATATGAATGGGGTAGAACAAATCAAAGACAGTAACTACTTGATTTTTTAATTTTCCAGCATTTGTACTTTGGATTGGTTTCCATCGTTTTGAGCATTCATTGTACTGCCAAGCTACCAGCTGGTCCATTGAACTGATGACAGGTTACTCCTGAAGCATGAGGTTTTTCTTATATCTGGTTCTCTAGTTTGATCTTAAAAAATCAATCCTCAGATTATTATTCTCTATGGAAAGCATCAGCAGACTGTTGGAATTTTTTCCCCTGTAACTTGTTTTTTTGTACTGTAGATGAATTTGGAAGAATGCTAAGAAGAATGTTTAAGGCTCTTATAAGCCACTAACTTCCCTTTTTTAAAGAGGGAGATTGGGGTAGAGAAAGTTTGAAGGGAATACACATTGTCAGAACTATCTTTTTGCCTAGAAACTCCAGTAGTTCTTGGCTTGGAGGCAAATTTTACATTTAGTGAGGAGCAACTTCTTTATACATGAAAACCCACACATACTTGATAAGTCAATGTAGACAGATCACACATTTTGAAATTCCAGAATATAAATGCACCGAAAATGTCATTTTCTCTGAATGTGGAGTGGAAGGAGGTATCTTCCTGCCATTGCAGCTCTGTGCTGCTGTGACTGTACACGGTTTACACCCCCACAATGGATGAGTTGTGTGCTTTTCCAGTCCTCTTCCTGTCCCTTGATCCAGCAGTTTGCAAAAAGCTAACTAGATATTATGCACAGGGAACAAGGCAGAGCTGAGGCAAAGACTCTGGAAAGATGCATGGCAAAGAAAGTGAGAAACTTAGACTGTGAGTTGGACTGGGGGACAAATTGGACAAAATAGAGCTTCTGTCAGAAAATTTTAAATGTTTTCGGGCAGGACCAAAAATCTTTGAGAGTAGCCAAAGCTCTTGATCTCTTAAACAGCTTGCACAGTGATGTAGAAACTGGTGAAATTTGGGGAAAAAAAGGATAAATTAATCTGAAAAGAAGCTTCAGCACCAGCAGGACAGCAGCAACTTCTTAGGCAGCGGTAGTGGGAAGCAAAGCCGGAAGAGGTACCTGGAACAGATACAGAGTTTAGAAGACAACTGAATACCTAGTGAGACAAGAAAAATATAATTGAGCTACCATAAAGGGAAAATGAGTCTAGTTAACAAGACTACTGGGTGAGAGAGAAGGCAATGCAGCAGTGAGTGGGATGCAGTGCAGAAAAGTAGAGGAGGGCTGGTTATGCAAAAGAACTGGGAGGAGGATGAGAAATTAACTACTTTTCTGGGACTAATGAAGGGAGAGGATGTGTCTTAGGAGCAGTCTGGAGTAGAACAGAGGCATTTGAGGAGCATGGGCACACTGAATCAAGTTTGGAGAAGGTGGGGAAAAAAACATTGAAGTCTGTTCCCAGTAAAGGACACTTTTCTACAGAGCCTGGCATTGGACCTGAGATCCAGGGCCTCTTACATACAATAGTATGCTATTGTTTCCAATCAAGGCCAGGAGCCCATGAATTTGCAGCAGATGTCACCCGTGTCAGTTTTGTCAATTTAGACACAATAATAATGAGGATACAGCAGTTTGATCTCCTTTAGGTGTGATTGCACCTGCTCAGAGACCCAGGAAGGGCTCAGTTCATACCAATACCTCTGACACCAGATATACATTAGGGTTAAATAAAAGCTCATGTGTTACTACCTACTACAACTATGATGTGTTCTACACCAGTGCCTAGAGCATCCCCTTATATGTGGGAAACAGCTGAAATTATTAAACCAGAAGCTGTAGTATAATGACTGTATTAAATGGCACTATTTGGCATAAAGAAACTGAGTGATTTCTGCTGACTCTTCTCCATTCTGATTAAAACAGTTAAAACATTCAGTTGAAGTATCACCAGAACTTGTTCCCTAGGTTTTGCACCCAGTACCCGTAAGTGCATGTCCATGAATGCCCATCTGTTAAGTCTGAAGCTTTTTCTGCTTCTCTAGTTCAACAAACACGTCTATGTCGCATTGTCTGTCACACAATAGGAAATAAGTTCCACTGAGAGTTGGTGAATAAGCAAGTCTGTGAATTCTGCTCTTAGATATTGTGCAGGGAACATGAGGTTATAGAAACGTAAAAATGGACTGGGTCCAGTATATGGAGCCTGGGGTGTTGGTCTATCCAGCCTTAAACTAGCACTTCACTTTGCACAGATATTCAGTGCTTTCATCCCTTGTCTTCCAGAGCCTGACATGGGACATGTGCTTGGATTTCCAGGAGTACCATATGAACTTCACTATAGCTGATGCAGTAGCAGCTACACTTTGGGTGAATATGGTAGTGCAAAAGTCTGACTATTTTGAACAATTAGGCTCTGGGGTTCAGACTGAGCACCCAAACATTGCAAGTGCTCCCTGCCTGGGCTCTTTGGCTGTCAGAGGGAATTAACACCACTCCTGACAATGCCCAAGGCTGCCCTGTGCATAGTGTGTGTGAAACATCCAAATTGTATTTTGAAGAGCACCAGAGAAAAACCTTTAAGGAGATTAAACTTCAGAAGGGTTTGTTTTATGTGTCATGCCTGAATTCGAAACCTAAGAATGAG
>NW_005054310.1:2360435-2367105 GCF_000277835.1 Geospiza fortis | reverse complement strand
CTTCCCTTCCCTTCCCTTCCCTTCCCTTCCCTTCCCTCTCTCTCCATCCTCAATTGCAACGCCCTTTCAGTCGCAGTCTCTCCATATCATGTGTCTGGACCCTTTTTTCCCCAGTAAACTCAGAACATTCAGGTTTTGGCCCAGCTGGCAGGACTGCTGACACATGAACTGTTCTCAGTCCTCCTGATGTGCCTGGAGCTGCCTGAAGGAAAAAAAAGTGTTGCTGTATGAACAGGATAACTAGCAAGGGATAATCTTGGCAAAAATAATTTCTCTTAGCATTGTGAAATTTGAGATGATTTCTTTAATTTCCTATTCTAGAAATAATGTATTTCTTAAGTGCAGAAATGTCTGTAATGCCTACTCCAGTTAAGTTTTGGAAAACATTTATCATTCTGAATCTGTTTTCAGGTACTCGTAACTTTATGGGAGCATTCAAATTTCATTTTTCAACCCTACTTAGCTAATGACAGCTAAAGACACAATGTTGTCTGCTGATAATCATGTCGAGGGATGTGGTATTGTGGAGAAAACAGTGTTCTACAACTTGAGAAGAAAAGCAGGAGCTTTGATCACTTCAATTTAATAGACTCAGGCTATTCATTCTTCTCCTTTACTACAGAAGAAATACCCTACATATTAGGACTAGGTATCTACTACTTGGCTAATGACAGATCATGAGTCTAATTGTCCTAACCATACCTCCATTGTTGTGTTCTGTCTTCTTACAACAGCATAAAACTTGTCTATACAAAAGCTGTGTCACAAAGATGAACTTCATGAAGCAATAATATCACTTTTTATTCTAGAAAGTCTCCACAGTCTTCAAAAAAAGCTGCCCTGTAGGCTTCATTATTCCTTCATTCCATGGCACACAGTTGTCCAGCCTTTGCCTTCAAACTTCTCTCGGCCATGTAGATAAATATATATATCTGCTCTGTCTTTTCTTCAGCTTCCTGAAGCTGGAAGGAAGGACAGGAAACAGTTCCCCCTGAATGGACCAGGCAAAGATGTGTTTACCATGGATGATACCACTCAGTTCTGCAGGACTCAAAACACCATTTAGTATTGTTGCAAAATCATGTTTATCAGGGGATTCAACTGACTGGCTTGAGAACTCCTTTTGAAATTGTCTATTGTGTGGCTTTGAACAGCTCACATGTTCTTTTCAATCTAGAAGAAAAACATCTATAAGCCCTCTGCAAACTTACTTTAATATTGCAGCTGATAACAAAGAAATCTGTGCAAGAGAGAAACACACTTCTGCAACTGTTGCAAAACAGTATTCTATTTAAAACAGACTGCTCTATATCAAGTTATTTTGGAGGCTACCTGATCCAACAAAACCTGAAGCAGTCACTCCTTAAATGCTGTTTTGTTGTTTAACAAGTGCCACCCTCGGTCAAGGGAACAAGAAGTTTCTCCTGTACAAGGTAACATTAAATGAATTTGAAAAATGATCTGCCACTTGTGTTTGTGGGAAAAATCTATGAGAGCTTTGTCATGGTCAGCAGGGGAGATTAACGGCAGCTGGGACTTGAGTCAATCAGTGTTGAAACACACCAAAGCAATTAAATAAATGGAAACATTTAACAGAGCCTGTATCAATAAATACAGATGAATATTAATGCAGACCTGTAAGATTTGGAGTGGGGGGAACCAAAACAGTGTAAAGAATAGAAAATACTTAGATGGGAAGAGTTTCACTACTCGTTTCTGCTGCCAATCACCCAGAAGGATTTGGCACTGGAAGGAAAACTGTGCTAGGACTTGTACAGATAAGCTGGAGCTGTATTATTTTTCCATAATATATCTACTTTACCTTTCTCTCCTATTTTTCAGCTGTAATCTTCACCTAGCTTTTACATGTTTTGGGTTTGTATTATTTATATTATTGACTCGTAATAGAGAACACACATGAATTCTGGTGTTTAATTACATGATCAAGGCAAAGTTCATGATTGGATTTTGAAATGTTCAGCACCACAGGATAGTTAATATAAATATGGGCACTGCCTTTTCCCTAGGTCAGTGCTTCAGCGGGTGGAAATTGTTCTAGCTGCATATAATAAGACCATCCTTGTCACTTGTGAAGTTTCTCTGGACTAGTTAACTTTCTGAATTTTCCCAGAGACTCTGTTTATAACTTGTGAAGACAAGGTTGTTGATGATGACAGGAGTCTTAGGACTGCAATTAGGCAGCTCTTAGTTTAGGTTTAACTAATGCTGTAGATGTATCTTTTAAGAGCAATGGAAAGTACTGGGCAGTGCTTGAACAGGGTCTGACTGTGACAATAAGGAGAACTGTGGGGAAATGCAAATACTGAAGATTAGTAAGTGGACACAAAGATATCAAAATTCCTACATCAAAGAAAGCAGTGCTCAGAAATAATTTATAGAGTCTGCAGGAAAGAGTATGTTATTCAGATTGGAATTTTGCAGAATTTTGGAAAAAAATTAATGATTATAAAAATCATGGGGCATTTTTTGTCTTTCAAATGATTGTAAAGGGGAATTAATATTCAGAATAAGGAATGGAATAATTTGTGTCTTTCTCCTCCACTCCCTAACCACAGCATTAGTAACTTAGACATACACACATACACAGAAGATTTTGAAAATATATTACATTTTCTTAAGAGCATGATTTCTGCATGGTAACCAGTTATCTTTGGGGTACAGCTTTCTTTCATAAGGGAACACTGCTGGAAGGGCTCTAAACAAGCCTCCTTCTATAGAATACTAATTTAATTCAAGTGTCTCTCTGAGCTGGGATGTGCCACTGAAAGAAAGGAGAAACAAAAGAGCATCATGCAGTTAAATTCACCTTGCTGTATCTCAGCTTCAGTAAGTTGGTGGATGGTATGACCTCAGAGAGGTTCATCTCACTGCTAAGGGGAATTCTTCAGCTGAGTGAGAGCAGACAGGAAAGCAAGCAAACAAACCACCACCAGCAACAACAACAATGAAAACTGCTCCTTCTAATTACAGACTGAACCAAAAAGGATCAAAATTTACTCTCTGCACCTGATGTAGCTGCTTATGAAATTGTATATTCTACACTAACATAATTTGGAGCAGTTTGAAATTTCATTTCTGTTTTTTAGTTCTAAGAAGCACCTTTTTATTGCTTTATAATGACATAAACATCACAATGTTCAATATTTTTAGAAGTTAAGTAGGAAAATAAGTTTGTTTGCTGCCTTCCTCTCTTTCTCAGGAGGGCAATGGAGCACCTGCATATAAATAAAAACATAGCCTTGACCAGTTGTCAGGAAGAGGGCGAAATAGCCATTACTTAGCAAAGCAATAGGTTTTAAAATTAAAATCTAGTGTGAAGACAATAAGAAAAACTATTATGGCAAAAAGACTGGTACAAACACAGCCCCATTGTCTATTGAATTTTGATCCCCTGTTTTACCCTTAGGACTCTTGAATTGGCCTACTGTAGCTTGACAACACCACAAAAATGAACATGACAATTCTTTTTGTTTTACATACCCTTTAGTTTTCAGGCAAGGCAAGTTTTATCAAGGTAACTATTCTGATAGAATATAAATATGTTCTTAATCATGCTGTGAAAATCACTGCAGAAATGTGCTGGTTCTTTTTCCTATTCTTGCTGTGCCTCACAGAGCTTATATATTAAATTGGAATGAACACTTGAACACATCATTTTCACTAGGCGAATTCTGAAATTTCTACTTTTCTGGCATATTCTAAACATGCAAAATATTCTTTAAAAGGACAAGACAGCAAAAAATTTCTCTTTACTATCTCTCCTTTGGCACATTCGATTTTTATTTTGTTTTGTGACTTGTATGTGTAGTCATCTGTGTGATGACTCCTGAAATGAGAAAAATAATTGTTGACCCTGAGACTAGCAGAAGTCCCTTCTCATCCAGCCCTCAGGTCTGTGCCTTCCCTGACTATTCATAACATCAAAGAAGACCCAATTTAAATTAAGAGGCTCTAATAATCTCTTGTGACTTTTCCTAATAATTGCACCCATATGTAGGAATAGGATGAATTTATAGGCAATACTCTATGCTTCATAACAGATAAGAATGTCCACTGTTTTTTGTGAAAATAATCCCCCTAAATGTCCATTTGTCAGTTAAGAGAATTCCTCAGAAAGTGGAATTGTACAATTGAGAGTATAATTGTAACATGCTATAGAATTATGGAATTACTTGGTTTGGAAGGGATCTTAAATATCATCTAATTCCAAAAGCCCTGCCATGGGGCTATAATTTCACTATAATTGTCTAGTTTTACAGTTTCATGCTATAGATTTTCATAACTAATTCCCAACTGTAGATGAACTTAAACTGCACAGTTCTTAATGCATTATTAGAGTGTCTAGATGATGAAGGGTGGCTTATACCAAGAGAGACTTGCAGGTGCTATAAATTTATTTGCACTATTGAATTGTTTGCTTAAAACAAGAAGATAAAACCCCATGTTCACCCTACATAATAGCACAGAATAAGTGAGGATGTTTTTCTGTTATGGCTGAAAAGAACCCCTGCTCTGGGTGCTGCTGGGAATAATGGAGTTTTGTTGGCTCAGTGCGTCCATTTGAGACACTGGGACGGGAATTTCACTGAGACTTTTATTAGAGCTCCTGTCTTCCCAAACCAGTGGGAAAATGCATAACTCATAGTCACATTGATAGGCAAGAATTTTTCATTTTAGAGCAGTGACAAGCATCCAAGCCACATTTTTAAATCCTTTGTGCTTTCTCAAAGGCAACTGGGTTATCAAAATAAGGTTCTTATTAGTTAAGCTTTGTACCAGCTCAAGCAGACAGTTTTATCTGACCAGGATATGAGAGGAGTTTCTTCAAAGAACTTGAAAAATAAGCCCAGCGTCCTGATCCCCAATGTTCATGTGCTGCAGGGTAGAGGTATCCCACTGGCTTCCTGCAGCAATTGACAGTAAATTATTTTTCTGTTCATTACCATATTAGATGGGAATAGTGTTTTATTCTCCTATTCAGAGACACATTGCTGGATGGTTCAGAATAATTAGTTAAAAATATACTGTTTTAGCAGAACATAGCTGACTAATTTCCTAGCTTAGAAGACACAGGTGTATGAGGATAAAAGCTTTCTTTGTATGAATAAACAGAAATTGTCTCATAGCTTTTCAAATAACTTTCTTTAAAAGAATCTAGGTAAATGAAGACAGAAGTACCTATTCAATATTTATTCATTGAAAAGCAGAGAGATTTCTGCTCTGTCTTGTTTTTGAAACAATGTTAGAAGCTGTCCTAGTATGATGGTAATGAGCCTAATGAATTGTCACTGGAGATGAATTTGGTCCTGGTATCTCTGTTTTCACCTGCCAGGAAAAAAATATTTTTAATCTAACTCTACATATTAATCACTCACAGACAAGGAGACAAGTCCTGGAACAATTCAGTCTTCTTTATATGGACTTTCTAATTCAGCTTGTTATATAATGAGGGGAAAGGAAAGTCAAGATCACTCAATTTTTGTAAGGACTTTGAACCAGTTCCACAGATTTTATCAGGTTTACCCCAAACTCAAGAACTTCTAACTGGATTAATCATTGTCTGAGAAAATGCACAACTTTAAAAGTATATTTGGAACATGGAAAAGAAAAAACACCTTGGAAATTTATTATCTGACTTGTTTACAAATGGTTGCTTTAAAAGAAATTTTGGTTACTTTTGAATGTCTTGAATACTCTGACTTTCAGATTGGTGGGAAAAGTGCTGTGCTCATGCTCTGCCTAGACAGGCAAGATACTCCTGCCAGCCCTGAGAGTGGCCCTGCAGTGTCTGGGCAAAGAGCCTGGGGTCCCTGGGCTGGCAGTGCCCAGGGAGGGGCTCTGGAGGCAAGGCTGAGCTCTCCTGCCTTCCCTCAGACCTGCCCTCCCTGCACCAAACCTTCTGTCACATCTGACAGAAGCTCCCTGTGCCCAGACTAGAGGGAAATATGTTGACTTTAAAAAGCAATCTCTTCTGTCTACATTTACCATGGCCTAAGATTTTTCTTGGAAAAATGTGTAACTTTCACAGTCTCGTGGCTTCCAAATTCAGTATTGATAGCATGCATCTCCAGGAGAGCTTTAATTTAAGACTAATTCTGCCAGGTAGCCTAATTTGGAAGTTAGATTAAAGAGATCTTTCTTTAATCAGTAACATTTCTGTCATTAATGAAGACTTGTCTTTATCAGATGCATTGACTTACAGACCTAGTGGAAATTATTTGTTGTTTTGGCTTGTTCTAAAAACATCACATTCTATAACACAGATTTCAAGATACTGCCATTTTGAAAGTGTTGTATTTTTGTGATTTCTTTTTTCAGAGATAGGTTGGTTTCTCTTCCCTCACCACAATGGAATAATTGGTGGGCTGGCATGAATGAGTCGTGAGCTGCATACATTAGGGCTACTTAAGTCAACCTAAAGTCCTTCAAACCTCAGTTGATAATTAGAAATGAGAGTATAGGCAGGGTCCTCAAATCCTGATTAGAAGTCACTTAAAATAATTACAGAAGGAATGAAAGCAATTTGAAATATTCTCACCCTGGTAGGCTAATCCTAGTTGGTGAGCAGAAATCTCCATAAAATATGCTTGAATTTGATAATGTAAAAGTTCAGAATATGTGTTTAAAAAAAAGTCATTGCTCAGATATA
>NW_005054310.1:2317606-2360425 GCF_000277835.1 Geospiza fortis | reverse complement strand
TCATACAGAGTTTAACATTAGGTGCTATGTTCTCTATTACACTACTTAGAATTGCTATCATTACATTGTCTTCAGTAGTGGAAACATTACTTTGATAAACCAACTATATTTAGGCATAAGTGCCCTAACTTTTTTATCATTCATGGCATTCACTTGCAAAACACCCTTGTGATTTCATTATGTGAGTTTATTTGCACGCTCATCTCCTCATATTTTAACCTGAATTTCCCCCCATGTATGCAATTATTTCCTCCTTTTACTTTTCCTGTTTTGATTTCTGCACTTGTGAGACACTGATTGGGAATCACAGCTGTTTGGGAATGAGGTTAAAAATATCTGCTTCGGCCCACTGTAAAGCTTGAGGACTGCTTTTATTTTTGGAGACCCCTTGTAGTTCCCAAAAATCTTCTGAACAGTAACATACACATTATGGAGTACTGCTGTCATCTCAGGGCATCCTTCCATAAAGTATTGACCATTATGCTCTATCTGTCTTACTGCATCACTCACATGATTCATCAAGAGCCAAGAAGGAACAGTTTGATTTTTCTGGCTAGTACACAATCATCCTTAATGTATTTGCTGAGATTTAAATTCAAAGCTAGGTATTGCAAGGATTTCAGATAATACAATGTCATTAAAAGCTTTTGTGTCTTCATCAAGAGCTGTAGTTTAAGCCATATGTATCCTACACCTTACTTTTATGATTGGTTTTTAGATTTTTTTGTTGATTCCCACTTGCTCTTGCTTAGAATTCACATTGCCTTGGGAATAGATTTGCAGCTTTGTCCTGATCTTGTCATTGTGTAGATGGCAGAGCAGTACTGCAATGGTATTTTACTCTCATAGTAAACCTGTTTTCACTTCTTCTCCAAGTCTGTGACCTATCAGGATTTCTAAAGGAAAAGGAAAAATTGAGTGACTCTTTCTCTTCCTGCCAACAGAAATGAGAGCAGCAACTTACATTAATGCTCCTACTGAATTTTATTTTTTAAAATTATATTCAGGTAGCACAGAATGAGAAGAGAATTTCTTCTGGAGAGATATCCATCCTAGTCCTTTCCAGGAGGACTGTGTCTGTTTGATGGACCCACATGCACACCTCTTGTCACAGCTGTTTCCTGTCAGCTTTGTGCTGACCCATTTTGGTTTTGTGCAACAGGAGGCCAGGAAAGCGTTGGATTGCAGGATTGCATGCATTTGTCCAGAAGTTCCTTAAACATGTGGAAGGATTTTAAATATGTGCATTATGCTAACTCAAGAGCCAAACTGACTCTCAGAAACCTGCAACCTAAGGATGTTAGAGCACATTTCTGGATCTTCCAATCTGGGGAGTGTCCGCAGAGAGTGACTGTGAAAAGTTGTGGCTTTGGGCTGGTGGCACTCCTTATGCCTTTATGTTGTCCAGGAAAGTGGAGCCACCATCCACCATCCCTGGATGTGTTTGAAAAACAACTGGACATGGCACTTAGTGCTATGGTTTAGTTGACACAGTGGTTTTTCTTCAAAGTTTGCACATGATCATCTTGGAGGTCTTTTCTAATCTAAATGATTTTATGGTTCTGTGATGTGAGAAGCAAACATTTGTGATCATTTAACCCACTTATGGAGAACTCTTGGTCAATCCAGTGAAAGAGTGCACAAGAAAATGGTAATTCTTTATTTAGGATTTGTTTAAGCTTAGATAGGTTTATAACAATTTTTATAATAAAATCAAAATTACAGGAACAGAAAAACATGCCCATTTCAGGATATTTCACCAGGAACTTCTCACCATGCATAAAATAGTTTTAATTCATATATGTTATTAATCTCAATAGAGGAAAAAACAGTGCTGCAAACTTCCTTGTCTGAATGAGGAAAGGTTACCTTTTAGGGGAACAAAGTAGAAATGTGTGTTTAGTGGCAGACTATGTTGGCTATATGTTTATGGACATTTAAATCATGTAAGTACTTTTCCTGTCCTTGAAAATATAGATGCTCAAAAGTTCTTTGCAGAGTGCATCATAAAAGACAGTGGTCAAACAGGAGTGACACACAGGTGCTGAAGCTCTTAGCAATATTTATTTTACCTTTTAAAAAAGAAATTTGATTTGCAGTTGATCTCTAACTTCTTTTTTCTTTTGAGATTACTTTGAAAAAATAGGGGAAGATAAACTACGTATCAAGCTATGACTCTTTTTAAAAAATTAGGTAGAATTTTGTGAATTCATCAGAATATTCTGATCATTTATTCCACATGCTATCTTAGTTTAAAAATCTAAGGATGAAATATCTCTTTTCCCTCTATTATCTGAGGCTGTCGACTTCTAGGAAATCCACACTGATGTTGTTCATAGAGAGATGATACAACAGGAAGTATTTTCATTCTTGGTTTGTTACAGAAATGAGTTTGAATTTCTTTTTAAAGACCGATAATAAACATCCTCAAAAATGTGCTCTATTCCAATGAATTATGAGATCAAATTGTGAGATTCATTTTATTATTTCTTCCCTCAGCTTAATGGGTATAGTAAGTACTAAAGTGATCCTTCATAGGGCACAGGCCCTCAATTTAATGGGCATATGGCATAAGGTCAACTTTGGAGAATTGTCATTCTTACATTGTTTCTTTGCCAAAACATTGCTATTGAATTTTAGAAACACTAATGTAGAGTTTTAAATACAATATGTCAGGAATATATCAGAAGAAGGCTTGTTTTATATAGTATCTGTTATAGCTTACAATCCTCAAATATCACTTTTGTTGTGGAGCCAGCTTTTAAACTAAACCCCACAGTGTTGGCTAGACTATGAAATTCCCAGTGGAGCAATAATGAGAGAGGGAAAAAAGTCCCTGTACACTCTGTGCCCAGCTTCTGCATCTGACCCTCCATTTAGGGCCTCACATAGAGTGTACCTGGCTTACTTTCAAGCCTTTACACAAACACATTTTCTGCAAAAGGCTTCAGTCTTGCTGGCTCCACTGTAGATTCCTAACACCAATTCAAACTTATAACACCCAACAAACTGGACATGATGTTTATTGGGTGGCTTCAGCTGTTCCTGCCAGCCAGGAGGACACCATCAGAGTGTGGCCAGTGTAACTCCACACAAAATGCACTTAATGTCTGCACAAACCTTCACCTCCAGCCTGGGAGAATGTTTGGTGGTAAAGTGAGAAGCAGTACAAGGAGACACCTAATCCTTTCTAATATCTATTCCTGTCAGGGAATTTTTTCTTTCTAACAGAAACAGTTTCCACTTAGCAAGGCACTTCTGGAGCTTTTCACATGGCCAAGGGAAGGTACAGCTGCTAAGCTGAGCTGCTCAGGCGTCACCCAACCCATAGCTGGGGCCAGCTCAGCAGCCACACCTGGTAAACTCTGCAGACCCTTCTTTTGGACAAGGTGTGACACCATGCTGCGTGTGGCAGGCCAGAGCAGCTCTCCATGCCCAAGAGAGCTCCAGCACAGGGATTTCAGACCTGCTGTCTCCACAGGGCTGCTTGGCCTCTGCCCTGGTCCTGCTCACCGCATCTCCCTCTGTCTATATATTGGTTTTCCACCCTGATGCCTGCAAAGGATATTGCAAAAATGTTATGGCTCTTTTCCTTGAGGTCTGGATAAGTACATTTGTAGGAGTCTTTCTTCCTCCACTTTTGAGTCTTGAGACCCTAGTCTATACCCATGTCATTTCATTCCTGACTTATGTAAGCATATGACCCATACTTGTTGGCAGAAATGAAAGTTATGATCTGAGACAAGGGGATTTGAGTGTCATGCTACCAGCAGAGATCGCCACATACAAAGAGTGCTTCATAATTAAAGACATTGCAGCCCCCCATGGTATTACATGCTTTAATAGAGGAAAGCTACATAAAAAAAATAATCTGAGAAACTGAAAAATCCTATTCACTATGCACAAAGTTGGATTTTAATATATGCTCAGGTGTCTATGAAAATTAATGAAATGTCAGTTTGAGAGCTGGAAATATATTTTAATATGAGATAATATTTTAATAATGAGATAATATTTTGAGTGGATGAAGATAAAGTACATACCATGTAGTCAGATAAATAGAAAACTCTGCTGCACTTACTTGCCAAACATACATGCAAATAATTGCATTGAAGTGAAGCAGTCTCAGTTTAGACCAGCTGAGAATTAACACCATGTTTAGCAGGATGCATGGGAAAATGGATACCCCGCTTCATCTGTGAGACGTATTCTTATTCCATAAGGGCCAAAATTATGAGGAATTACTGAAAGAGATTTCAGCACCTTCTGCTAGGTATGGTGTATGATAGTGTGCTAATGAACATCAAACAGTACAAGTTGAAAGTAGCTGTAATCTTCATGCCTTTAACAGTTGTGAAATCACTGACATTGACTGTAATATCATTCAGGATGGAGCTTAAGACATTGGTGGGCAGATGAAGGAAAGGGAAATTAAATCACATTTTCTTTGGAAAACTGCATGTAGTCCTTTGCTTTGTCTTTCATGCCTGCTCTCACACTAAAAAGAAATCTCAACCTTTTTATTATGATTATTAGTCATATTAATAGTAGTAGCAGTAGTAGTTGTAGTAGCAGCCACAAATTTCAACTAAATTTGGCAGAAAACTGAAGCTCACAACTGTTTAACTCTGTCAAGTCTTATGGAGCTGTGACACTATTGCAGGCCTAGTAAAGAAAGGCTAATGTTAGCTCACCAAGCAATGCTTGCTCCAATAAACAGGCTCCATATGCTTTGGTATTTCTTGTACCTTCTAACACAACAATCACCCACAGGGCACTGACCTGTAGGAAGACAGATCATTTGGTTTGGTGGTTGCTGAACTAGTGTTTTAGTTCACAAGGGATGTTGCTCAAAAATTTAATCCTAAATTGTCAATAGAAATATTGCATTTTTGCAATATGTTGTGAAATGGCTGGTTGTTGATTTGATTTGATTTGATTTTATTTTATTTTATTTTATTTTATTTTATTTTATTTTAATCAACAATGTATTTATAAGTGACTGGTTGAACCATGTGCACAACACTTCCATTCTTTCCTAACAGAGGAAAGTGAATTTCCACCTATTTCTTTTCTGTCTGAAGATGTAACACTGGTTCTGTGGTTATAATTCTATTTCAAATACTGATATACAGAGCTATTCCCATGAAATTCAGGATTAGGAGTGTCAGGGAAAGAAATGGGGAAGAATACATGATGTTGAGCAAAATTTTGCTAAGCAGGGTGAGTCTTTAACAGTCTCCAAAAGCTGGTAGATGAACTTTAAAGGTTGTGTATGCTTCAGCAGGCAAAAGCTGTGCTTCAGCAAACCTTAGACTAAGTGGCACTAATGCAAAATGCACATTACCCACTTCTGTAAAAAGAGCAGTGAAAAAAACCCTCAAAATCACACTTGCTTAAGGATTTAGGAAAAGAGGTGACTTGTGGGTGGATGAGATTTAAGTATCATATAAATAAGCAAAGTTTTCTGAGGAAACTTGAATCTCCTTAAAAAATGGAATTGACACAGAGGTATCAATAAGTCTTAAACCAACTAAGGACCCCATTGCAATATCTCATTGATACGGCATTGTGGCTCTATGATACCTTTATTTTTAGGGAATTTCTATGATGACTCAGGTACTTTAATGTAAATTACTTCAGTATAATTTTCTACTTTATGTCTCACAGGAATTGACTCAAAATGATAATTAAATACATTTACTCAAGGAAAAAAGTAGGTAAAAACAGAACGATATTCCAGATACATTAAATATTACCCAGTTCTAATAGGAACGTATTTAGCAGCATATGAACCTCATTTACTATGAAGTGTAAGAAGACCTGCAGGTACAGCATTCAGGATTCTTGACAATATCAAGCAATCGCACTTGTAAATTAAGATATTTTCTTCTCAGTATTCTTTACAAGATGCACTTTTCAAGAGATGCTGTTCTGATATTTATTTCAGCATTTTTAAAACAAAGCCTCAGGTTGTGAAATCATATGCATGTCACTGGCTTTTTCTTCAAATTGACAGTCAGTGCATCTTTTCAATAAGTCTCAGATAGTTTATAGTTAGCTGGCCATGTTAAAGATTTAAACTCTCTGTTAATGTTTGCCCTTCTCAAGAGAAGATAGTTTTCTACATCTTGCTTTCCTACAGACTCTCTGTACATCCCTTCTCCTGGCAAATGGAGCTAGTGCTGTGCTAAGGTTTCAGCCCTGCTGCCCATCATTTTATTTTCTGATAAACAGAAGCAATTTACTTGGTGGCCAGAAAATGTACACCGTTCAGCTTTGTCAGAAGGAAGATGTGGCAGTCAAAAGAACTGCAGTGGCTACAGAAGTATATGCTGTCCTTGGCCATGTGAATTCACAGATCTCCTTTCCTTGCTTGTTTTGTTAAGTTTAGCACAATTCAGGCCCTGTATGTGATGTGGGGCCATAAGACTATTCCTACAGTGTTCAGCTTTGTTAGAAATTCACTTCTAGTTTCTGTTAGTTAGCATCTTTCTTTCATGTCTGTACTGCTGGAAACCCTGAGGCATAGGCCTAAGGCAAAATAATGTGCTAGCCTTGCTGGAATCAGGAAAGTGAGAATCTCCCAAGTGAAGATAATTTCTGTTTCCTTTCTATTTTATCATTAAGTTTTTTCTTTTGTCCAATGCGAGAAAACTGTGGCACATAACTAATATTCAAGTGAAACACCTCCCATCTTTCTGCATTGTTTTTTCCCATTCATTTTGTTTTGTTTCTTCTATTCATTTTGTTTCTTTCTTTAAATCCTCCTTAAGAGGCTTTCAGAAATCCATTTAGTTTGACTCAGTTTGAAATATAAATAGCAGGCAGATCACTGTCCCAAATATCATCTGTGTGACTCTCTTTAGCACTTAAACAGCATCCGGTATGTGCCTGGCACCGGCACAGAGAGAAGAGTCTCTGCAGACTAAGCTGATTTAGACACACGTCATGAGACCAGCATGGCAGTAATTGCCAGTTTACACAATGAACAGCTCCTATCTGGTAGTGAAGGAGAAAATTTCATGATAAATTCCTGTGGAGTAGGTCTTAATATAGGTCATGTATATTTTTACTGTGTTACAAGTTAACTCTTTAATGAGTCCTACAGTAACACTTTCGTCTGGCTGTACCCAAAGATCAGAATTTCCCAGAGGGAAAGGTCTGTATCACTGTTAAAGTACTTATGGTATCTACCAGACCTTTCATGTAAACATTTTTAAGAAGAAAATGGACCAATTTAATTACTGTGGGTGTAGCACAATTCACCCCTCTTTCTGTTCTATGGCATGTCTTAATTTACCAAAAATACTACCTGGAGGATAACCTGTGGACTCTTATCTCACTTATGCTTCTGCATGGTTCAAGATGAGGTCACCACCTGTCTTGGAGTTGTAAATCCTGGCCTAAAAGCTCAACCTGTTTGTGTCAGTATTTAGTTTATCTATGCAGATATGGAAAGATTATATGTAGGACTGATAGCATTCAGGACGTATTTTTATCGAAAATAAATGGTTGGAAATATGACTGACAAATTTTACAACCAGGTAAAATTTCCATCAAATTTCTGCTTTAGCAAGAGATTTAAATTTTAAAAATCCTCTAACAATGTTTTCTAACAATGCAGTAATGTCTTAGACTTCTTTATTTAATTTAATTATATTGCATGATCTATATAACAAAATTGCATGTGGAAAAAGTTCTACTTTTTTTATATCTTTGAGTAGGAGTGTCTAATTTGGTAGTATGCTTCTAAAGAAATGCCTTAGGTTGCAAATGCAAGATGTGGTGGGGGTGTGTATTCTATTGCCATCTGTTAGAGGTGGGGCAGTTATCTCCTGTTAATGGGCAGGTTGGGGCAGTTTTCTTTATCTCTTCCACATGGGTCTCTCATCCTCCCTCCAGGAGAGATCTCCTGTTGATGGGCCACTGCGTCTCACTGCATGACAGATAAAATTACATCATCCCATTGTGGGATGCTCCGCCCAGGGGGAGGAGCCAAGCATTCCTAACTGGATATAATCTGAGATTTGGAATACCACAGGCAGCCTTTTCCCACTGGATTCCCAGGCCCATCTACACTACCACCAGACTTTCAAAGGAAAACTACACTCTTCTACAGATCACTGCTTCAACAGAATCACATCTGTCACTGCAGGAGGGTTGCAGCCACCCTTTAATCACACTGGTGCCAGCACCCTGACCGGGTGTCAGGCTGTATTCTGTCAGTGTTGTTTTGTATTACTGCTTTTTTAAAAATTATTTTTATTTTTCATAATAAGTAACTGTTATTCCTACTCCCATATCTTTGCCTGAGAGCCCTTTCATTTCAAAATTGTAATAATTCAGAAAGAGGGAATTTACATCTTCCATTTCAAGAGAGGCTCCTGCCTTCCTTAGCAGACACCTGTCTTTTCAAACCAAGACAGGGAAACCACCCATCTTTAAGTCAAATTTTTGAACTGGTGAAGATATCCCTATTAATATGGTTTGATTTGATTAAACTTCAGTTTAAAATAGAAAAATAAATTACTTTTTTCAAGAGAGGCTTGAAAAACATAATTTTTCTGTTCCTTTGTGATATCAGCATGCCATGTTTAGCTGCCTGAAACACTTTGTAGGAGTCAAGTTTGAGTTTTGCCCTCAGCTGTCTACATTAAACAGACAAGAGTACAGGAAGGGTGAGATAGAACATGTAGGCACAATGCTCCCAAACTGGCAGCTGTTCACTTCCACAATAGCTTGGTCCAGTTAGCTCTTAATTTTTCAGCATAAGAGATACATTTGCTCTCAATTTTCTGATGGTCACACTAAAGTACTTGCATGAAGATTCATTATGTTGGTAAAAAAAGAGGTGACTTTACAAGACAGATCCACAGGTAAAATGAATGTTGATTTTTAAATTTTCTTTCTTCATGTCAAGTTTTGTCCTCAGAATTCGGAAGTTGTTTTTTTATGTAGCATTTTTACTTCTCTTCGAGGATGTTATGCTTAAATGAGCCTTATCACTCCAGTGACTATATCTTTAAAGAGGTGTAAGGAAGAGATACTGCAGCACCTTTGAATTTCAGAAGTGTAGTATATGCTACAGTTCAGGTTGGAAAAAATGTAAGTGTGCTATCTGCTAGAAGCCATTTCAATCACAGAACTTTATTAAAAGTGTTCTTTTTTCTGATCATGGTGCACTGCATCACAAATATAGTTTTTTATCAGTATTAATGTTTGCTACAAGCAGGTGAAGCAAGAAAATATATAAATAAAGTGGCATAAAGTAGGATTAAGTGGAATCACTCCTCAAGGATTATCAGAGCACCTTACATCTCACAGAGCCTTATATCATCATATCATGTGGAAAGAGCTTCTATTTTATGAGATTCCTTTTAATTCCTAACCCTTGCCCTTCTTCATTACAGCAGACTTTTTTGCTTGATATTAGTATTTTAACCACTTAGTAGCTTAAATTTAGCCATTTAGCCTTACGAGGCACTCAACTTCATACTTTTTTTTAAACATAATTTAAGTATTAGCCACTACATCACTGTTTCATTTTTACATTTAAATAATATTTTCAATTTTCTTGCCAATTTATGTAAATTAGTAAAGGTCTTTAAACATGACACAGTTATTTTTTTCTCTTTGCACTGATGTCTGTTAATGGGCCTTTTAACAGCAAGGTGTTGCAATGTGTCCTACATATTCAAGATGATAAATGCAAGAAGATACTTAGAAGACCATCTGGATCAAATATCAAAAGTATCAAATATCTAACAATGCATATACCATTCTTGATTAAATAAGTTTTGACCAAGACGAGTTGTTTTTCATTGTTGTCTTGGTGTCTAAGCAGGAGAATATCGAACCCATTTATTTGTCTGGGTATGTGACATCAAAAACCAGTTGAGACTATTAAAAAAGTGTTGAGATGTAGTTTATAACTGGAGCTGCTTGAGCAGAGGCTTGCAAGGTAACCAGCATGGTAGAGAACTCTCAAACTGCATCATCAAGGTAAATCTTAGTTTATCCAAGATTTATCACAGCTTAAGTCTAGGTATAGTGGAAGTGCTCTGTGTAACACATCATAATGGTTTATCTTTGTACTCAATTGTCTAATATACATCTCGCTGAGAGCAGGAAAATAAATCAAGGCTGTACATCTCTATACCAGATCACTATCCTGAGTTCGAAGTGCTCCTTTCTGATAGAAGATTCTGATCCTTAAAGAACCATCCATCTGTCCAAACTAAAGATCAGTCACCAATAACGTGATTTCCAAAAAAGTCCGATGCTGACACTTCCCTAAGAAATCTCTTGGCTTTCTTACCACTTCTTACAGGTAATTTCCACCCCCTTCTCTCCAAATGCCCAGCCTAAGGCCTTGCTTTACATTTATGAGATATTTTTTCCTACTATGCCTTCTCAGAGCAATGAAGACAAGTTATGAGGACTAGATTGAAATGTTCAGCAAGTCTCATCATTGCTATTTGCATTAGGAAGCTTCCACCTGGTCAAGCTCTGTCCAGCAGGATAAACAAAGACAATTAC
Source organism: Geospiza fortis (assembly GCF_000277835.1). NCBI lineage: Eukaryota > Metazoa > Chordata > Aves > Passeriformes > Thraupidae > Geospiza > Geospiza fortis. The sequence goes on along the minus strand of NW_005054310.1, from coordinate 2,349,883 downwards.
AATGTCAGTGTTTTCTAAAGAGCCACTTTTGCAGAAAATGGCTTTCCTTTTATCTAATAAAAGTGCAATTGAATGTAATTTTGTTCTTTTAAGTAAATGGTTCTCTAAAAGAGATACAATTACAAAATCACAACTCAATCTGGAAAAAGACAATGCTCAACAGGTTCCAAGAAGCAGATCCTGGATTATCTTTTGAGTTCTTCAAAACAGTCTTCCAAGTGCCACTGCTTAATAACAACAGATAGTTTCACTCTTGGTACATAAACTTAGTCCTTTAAGATATGCAGCATAAGACAGCCATCTTGTCTTATTTTGTTGTTAGTGGAAAATAGAGGGACTGGATTGCCTTATGGCTTCTCCTGACTACAGATAAAACCTAGACAACCATCTATGACTGGCCAGCACATTTTTTATCTTTCACTAAAAGAAGCTTTATAAAATCAATCCTATGTGTAAAGTTACCGTCCTCTGGTGAATCTTGGGAGGAATCCAGCTGTTCCTCCAACGCCTACAAAACTCCAGAGTCTCTCCAGATGATTTCTTTCTTTGTTGAAAGAAGACTTTTGTCCAATCCTGTAGATTTCATAGCCATTTCACTCTCCTTGTTAGTTCCTGCTCAGATCATATGAATATTTATTAAAGGTCTACACAACTCACTATGAAATTAATTGAAAGTTTCTCTCTGATTTCACAAGGCTCTGAACTAAGCTTTTTTGCTTGCATTGTAGCCCTATAGGATTTTTCTAGTCTTCTCTCTTTTCTAGTCAACTCTCTAAACTTGATGATCAGCTCCTGATTCAAACAGCTGCCAAATATCCTGCTGGGCACTAAGTAACTGCTGCTAATTTCCCATTGCATAGATAATGAAGCCTGACATACATACAACACAGCACGTGAGATTCAATTTCAGCTTTCTAAACTATACTAAATGGAGACATTAGCTGTAAATTTACAGTTTATTTTCTTTGATTTCTGAGTAGATAGAGCTTAAAGCTACCACAAATCCTTAATGTGTATCTTTTTTATGGACACCTGATTTCTCCCATATTCCATTATTAATAAGAGCATTCAGGAGTGTTACTGTCATTCACAAACATGTGCTCTGTGCCAAAATACTTTTTTACCCACATGTTGTAATGTTTGTTGTGGCAGGGTATAAGAGTCTGGGGAGAAAAAAACACTTCGAGGCATAAGATCTGCTCTTGCTTGCAAGGACAGATTAGGGGTACTTGTATAAACAAGACTGGAGAATTGTCTGCCACAACTTTTCTCATTGTTCTGCTGTTTCAACTATTTGAGAGCCCAGATTTGTTTTGTGCAATGGCTCTGCTGTCATTTCTCGGGAGGTTACAATAGGAAGCTGTCGCCTGCCTCGTGAAGCTCCCAGTTGCTCCGTCATGCAGCCAATGCCAGTGTTTCCCACATGAGTCTGGGCTGCTATTCCAAGGCTCCTCTTTGCTGCCTTCATGACAGATGGTGCACAGCTCTGCAGTGGCCACAGCCAAAAGTAACTCGTGGAGGTGTGATTCCACCATAAAGATTTTCCAGCATTGATGCTCAGAAAAACTCCAGTGACAGGAAGTGACAGTTAAAAATTCTGTTATGTACCTAGAAGCATTTATTCACCCCTCACTGAACACAGAGATGGAGTGCCAATTTACATTACCTGAGCATCATGAATTTCTGCTGCACCAAAGCTAACACATTGCATTCTGGCTTGCCAAGCTGGTCTGGGGAACAGCTGTAATATTGTGGAGTCTTTAACAGTCCTTGGACCCACACACATCTGAGAAGCTGTGGGGTCAGGAAAGGGACTAACAGGGAGGGCTTGTCATCTGGGGCCAGCAGAAAAGAGCAAGAGCAGCAGTGCAGCTGGGTGGGCTGTGTGAGTCTGGTGGCAGCTCCTCAGTAGCACAGTCTCCTGGCCTTTGCCTGCTCGTGGCTGCCTCACAGTTGACTTAGGCACATACACGAGCATCACACGGCAAATGCAGAAGAGCTTTGGCTGATATTGAGCCTGCAGAAAGCCCAGATTTAAGGCAGTCTTAAGAAAAGAGAAGATGGTGCAGACCAGAGACTAAAAGTATTATGTGAGTTCTTAGGAGGCATAAAGAAAACTCTAGCATAGGGAGAATTAATTGAAGGAAGAGAGATTTATTTTTTAATTGGCTACCTATTCCCCAAGAAAGTTAAGGCTACCAGTAGTTCTACTGGGACCCGATAAAGGGGAACAACTGTTTTTAATACACACTTCTTTAAAAATAACACCAAAAAGAACTTCTGGGGAAAAAATAGCATGCATCTCACCTCAGTGACCTAATAGTGACAATGACCATTATAAAATTAGGTCTACAAAGACATATTTGTGCCTCTTTGGATACTATAAACATTCAGGTTCCTCAGTAACAGGATCCATACTGGCAATCATATCCTAAAATAATGTAGGCTAGCAACGTATGGCATTTGCATTAAAACATCTTAGAGCTGAAAACAGGCATTGAATTTTCAGGGTCAGTTCAGTTAAGTCAATAAATTGACTTTAACTCTCCTTCTTTCTCATCCAGGCACTAGCTGGCTTCACTTCCCCACTGATGTTCTTCACTTCTGTGATTTCTCAACTTGATGCAGTATGATTGCTTGTTGACAGTGAATGTACTATATAATGTGTGTACCTCTAAATTGTTTTCAAGATGATAATAAGCTTTGAGACAATGCTCAGCATGTTTAATGCTTCTATTCTTTTTCTATGGAATTAAAAACCATTGCTAATATTTTTTTTTCCTTGTTTAAATCTTCTTACCCCTGATCAGCTGGAAGAGGGAGAGGACTTATGCTACAGGTGCACAATTCTGAGCACAGCTGTCTCTCCTGACTGTTTATGAAGGCTTGTCATAGAAAACAAGACCACTGCCAACCTAGCTTGTAACAGGAAAATATGTATTCACTGATTATTATTTTGTTTGTGTTTTATTGCTCTGTAAAATAAAAATGCAGATGTAGAGCTCTATGTGTTGTTGGCGCTGGTGGCCCATAGGTCTTGTCACAGTAAATTAAAAGAAAATAGATATTTGCTAATTTGTGGTTAGAAAAAAGTTAAAATTAAAAAAAGGCATTAAAGTGATAGTCCCTTCATAAGTCTGGCAACAACAGGGGAAAACAACTTCACAGCCTGATGTTGTTGCAGCTTGGCAGCCAAATGGGTTTGTGTAGGCTGCTGTTGGCAGCAGTTTTCATTAGCTTAGGGCCTCCTTTCTGGAAAGACAGAGCTGAGCTGCCACACACAGATGTCCAGTCTGTGCAAGCAGGACTCACTTGTACACTGTCCTGCTGAGCAGCCCCCTTGAGCATCTCCCATCTGCCTGCCTTTGAGTGCAATTCTCTTATCATTATGACTTCTTCCTTAAATATCTGGGCTTTAATTTATACGTTTGCTTTAAGCTAAATTTCCTGTTATGTTAAAATAACAATTAATAATCATGGCAGAACTTCTCAAGGAAGGAGAACTGAGTCACATTTCTGTATGCTTTGAATAAATGCCACCATCACTACAAACTGCTGATTGGAATAGAACATTGTTTTAATTATTATTAGTATTGCTAATATACCTAGTAAGCTAATATACAAAGCTAATATAGGATCACTGTAATGTTTATTGATTACCTTTGGTATATCCCACAAATGAGAGGGCACTTGCAGAAAAAGAAATCAGCACAACTGGATCAGATTATTGCTGTCCTTCTGGTGCATCTGGTCCCATGACTGCAATAAGATTGGAAGGATTTAGCTTTTTTCTTTCTGACTCCCTGAAAAGAAATATGACATTATCAATTCTTCCCTGAGAGACAAAATAGAAGGAATTAATCACATCCTCATGACAAGAGAATTCTTTTCAAGTAACGGCTGTTACTAGAAAAATATTTTAAAACATTTTTTAGAAAAAAATATTCTTATTGATGTTGTACTGATTATATTTCAACAAACACTTTCTATATGATGATGTTTTAAAAATTAGATCTTTTCAGAACTCTGGAGATGAACCTTGTGAAGATTCAGAATTTTTCAGGATCCAGAAAGACTCCTAGATAAACTGTATATAAGGAATTATGTGTAGCTTTAGTATCTTCCTCTTACAAAACTTTTCTCAATATCTCTGTACTGAGACAAATTTTTCAGTGCAGCTAGCATTTGGACTGGAAGGAATAAAGTTTTGGAACTTGAAGGGATAAACTTTCAGAATGCAGTGATGTTTGCTCTGTTATTGTATGTGTCCCAACAATGTGGGTTTTTACTCTGTATATGAGAGTTTGAGGGCTCTCCAGAAAATAAAACTTATTTGCTATTTTATTTTCAGTGCCTCCTGAGAAGGAAGCTCTATTCAATCAATAGAAGAAAAGATCACTACAGCACCTTACCATGCTGGCAGCAATGTTTTAAGAAAACAACTAGATCAAAACCTTAGGTGATAGAAATTAATTTGTGTGAGCAAGGAATCGCCCCCGTTGTCCAGCTGAGGAGCTTTACTCTGGCAGTTCTTTGCTTTGTTTCTGAATTGTGGTGGGTTTTTTGAAGTTTGGAGGGGGTTTGTCGGTTATATTGGAGTCCATTTGTTTGTAGCTCTGCATCTTGATGTGGTATACCCAGTTCAGCACAGCCCAATACTTTGAGTGACACAGCTGAGGACTTTTCCTGGCATTGTCCTAAATATTTCATTTGTGGCTATAAACTCAATGTGGCTATGTCAAGGTTAAGACCAGGCAAACAAATATGTCATATGTCCATCTCCTGTCTCTGCATTATTTAAATAGCAGTGGAATTCTGTCTCAATTTACTTCCTCTTTGGCTTAAGTGGTATGTATTTAGCCCTTCTAATATTTCCATAAGTCTGTTTTGCAAGTGAATTATCACTTTTGTTTTGCTACCCTGGATTTCTTTCAATCTGTCCCTGTCTCTGGTGTAATGAGATGTCCAGAACTGCTGCAGGTGTAGTTGTATTTATTGCCCTACATAGATGAAATACCTTCTGTAGATTGAATGCTATTTAAAAAGCTGTGGACTTTCTGCCATCAAACTGCATTGCAAAAGAATTTCTTGATTGCCTCAACATTACAACTAGGTCTGTTTCTGTATGTTCAACAGTGAGGTGTTGATTTTTTAATTTTTTTTATTAAAGGAAACAACTGAAGAAACATAGTCTTTTCATTCCCTTAGAAGTCTGAGGCAGCTAAACTGATTAAGTAGCTCCCTGATTAAGTAGCTCCCTATTACTTGGTGAGGTTAAGTAAGATGTACCCAGTATGAAATTTATAAAAATTAAGTTACAGCCTAAGTGACATGGAAGTGGACTGAAGAGAAAGCGAACATGATTCTGTGAAAGAAAGACAGTTCAGTCCATGCTCACACCTTCTGGTACATATAAATGACAAATGCAACTCCTTCTTGAATTGACTCATTATGTTGAAGGCAGAACTAATGCAGAGCTAACTTGTATATTAGGCATGCCTTATGTAAGTCAAGCAGAGGCATCTCTCTGACATTAAAAAGTGCACATTAAAAGATCTGAAGGAGTAGTGGTCAAAAAATTGCAGTCAAGAATGTTATTTTTCTCTCAGAAAATATGACATCTTTAAAATTCAGCAGTTCCCTTGATGTCTGTCAATGTGTCTGTTTATTTTGAGGAAGAAAAAGATGAAATGTTGCTTTTTGGTAAGGTCAAAACCTTTTCTTTTCAAGCACACCTGGAATGCTTTGATTGTTTCAAGACTCACATTCTTACTTTGCCAAAAAAAAAAAAAGTGTAGATCAGTATGCTCTAAAATTGATAGCATATTTACATTTATTTACTTTAATAGACTAACCAAGAGAAATCTATTTAGGGTTGTCTAAAACATATACTTCAGTTGATGCCGCTGGCTCTATGATTAAAAAAGTCATTAAGAAGATTTTATTTCTCTTTACTATTAGAACAGCATTTTGAAGGTATAGAAATAGGATATTGGATATTGAGCTACCTTTGAAACACTGAACATAGTGTACAAGGTCAACATAGCAAAAAGCTAGGTTAGATCACACACAGATGCAAGAACACCATCCCAAATACCAATATTAGTACACAAGCTGGGCTCAGCTGTTGTATTTCAAACACCAGCTCAGATAATTCAGCTCAATAGGGACAAGTTTTATAGTAACTCTTTATTGCAATCTTCCTTCAGAGCTAGTGACATACGTAAAATCAAAGCTCCATTGGAGAGTGAAGCTCTGCCTATGACTTTAACCTGTGCCTTTGTCAGAACCTTGTATGAGACCAAATGAGTCAGCAACCTCCTGTTCTTTGTGGAAAGATTCTGAGAGAATTTTTGAAGAATTTTCCTCTAAGGAGGTTCATTTGCATCTAATGAAAACATATGGTTTTGGCAGCACCAATCTCTAAGGAATGCAGTCAACCTTTCTTTTATTTTCCTCCTTTAGAAAGTAACAGCGTAAGTACTGAGCTCACTACCAGTAAATCACCAAGTATCATGAAGTATTCCAAATGTAATCATAACTATCCTCACTTGAAGAAGACTTGGAATGATGTGAATCATAACTGCACTTCATAACAAAGATAATATTGTGAAAATGTTCCTATTCAGAAGCAATGAGTCATGCTACAATGACCATCACTTAATCATTCTGACTAAACAGAAATCAACATTTACAACTGAATGTGTTGCATTTTGAAATTTTTTTGAGAGATAAATACGGCAAAGTACAAGAAGTTGTAAAAGCTACACTGTATATTAATTCATGTGACCTAAAAGCTACTAGTTTTACTTGCAAAAACTGTGGTCAGTGAGGTGTGAAAGGCACTTACTATTTCGAAAATGTCTTGAAAACATTTTTCAGTATCAGGAATAATCCACCTTTTAACACACTGTCTATGTTCCTTTTACAGAAGATTAATGCAACGATAAATGCTTGGTATAGTTGAGAATAAAAACAGCATGGATGATCTCAAAGGAGAATTTTGCTTTTTCCCTTAATGTAACTTAGTATTCAAAATAATATTAAGTTTGCCAATGACACTAAATTGGGAGGAGCTGTCAATTCCCTTGGAAACAAAGAGGCCCTACAGAGAGACCTTGACAAATCAGAGAGATGGGCAATCACCAACCATATGAAGTTTAACACAGAAAAGTGCCAGATTCTGCACTTGGCATGAGGCAACCCTGGTTGTGTGCATAGACTGGGGAATGAGAGGCCAGAGCAGCATTACGGAAAGGGACCAGGAAGTCCTGATCGACGGAAAAGTTGAACAGAGCCAGCAGAGTCCTGTCAGCCAGGAGGGACAACCCGGTTCTAGGGGACATCAGGAACAGCATCACCAGCTGGGCAAGGGAGGGGATTGTCCTGCTCTGCACTGCACTGGGGTGGCCTCACATTGAATATTGTGTGGAGTTTTGGTCACCATCATATAAGAAAGATGTTAAATTATTAGAGAGTGCCCAAAGGAGAACAAGAAGGACAGTGAAGGGCTTTGAGATAAATCTGTGTAAGAAGTGGCTGAGGACACTTGATTTGTTCAGCCGGAGACTGAGGGGAGCCCTCACTTTTTAACATACTCACAAGGGAAGTGGAAGGGCAGGTAGTGACCTCTTCATGACCAGTGACAGGACTCAATGAAATGGCCTGAAGCATGGGAAAAGCAGGGCACCCCCAACATCTGGGAGAGGAATGACGAGGAGAACTCCATAATCTCAGAAGGCTAATTAATTACTTTATTATACTATATTATTCTATACTATATTACACTATACTACACTGGATCTGCACCAAGCACTTTCACTTAACTGCCTAGAATCTCATGAGTGTCAGCCCGACACACACACACATGGATTCAATTGGTCAATAAATCAAAACACTCACATCAGAATCCAATTACCAATTCCCTTCAGGTAAACAATCTTCCACAATGCATTCCACTTGTGAACAGCAATAGGAGCAGGAATTGAGATAAGAATTGTTTTTTCTTTCTCTGAGGTTCAGAGAATGTGAATCTCAGAAAATATCCTTGGGAAGTTGTGCCTTGCTTTTCTCTGTGAAGAGAAATGTGGCTACACCTGAAGTTGTTTCAGGGGAGGTTTAGGTTGGATAAAAGGAAAAGGCTTTTCACCAAGAGGGTGTTTGAGCACTTGAAACTGTGCAAAGTGGTCACAGCACCAAGCCTGTCTGATTTCAAGAAGCATTTGGATAATGCTTTCTAGGCACATGGTGTGACCCCTAGGGTGTCCTGTGCAGGACCAGGGTTTGGACTTCATTAATTTTGCAGGTCCCTTCCAACTCATCATATTCTATGATGCTATGACTTTTCTATACTTTTGACTTTTTTCTAACTGTTGATAAAAACCTATTATGGAGTGGCAGCTTCCTATCAAATGGCCCTTAAAGGACTGGTTTATAATCCCACATCTAAGGACCTTGTATTCCTCTTGGTCTACTATAGATTTAATATCTTCCCCTTAAAACCTCACAAAAAATAAATTTTAAAACATCAAGTTTAAAAGTAAAAATCTCAAGCCCATTTTTTTTTCCCTACTGTCAAACACTGAACAGCCCTTGTAACAGCAACTTGTGGTGTCCTGGGCTGTGTTAGAAGTGTTACCAGTGGGTCAAGGGAGATTATCCTTTTGCTCTACTCAACAGTGGGGAAGCTGCACTTGGAGTTCTGAGTTCATTGCTGAGCTCCCCAATGCAAGTGAGACTTGGACATAGTGCAAACAGTCAAGTGCATCACCACTAGGAAGATAAAAAGACTCAAACTGGAGCAGCTCTCATACCAGGAAAGGCTGAGAGTATGAACCATTGAGGCTGGAGAAGAGAAAACTCATAAGGATTTTCTCAATGTGTGTAAATACCGGAAGGGAAGGTATACAGAAGAAGAAGCCAGGCTCTTTTCAGTGGTGGCAAGGGACAGGGCCAGAATAAAGGTCCTGTCAATGGGCACAAAGTGAAATACAGGAGTTTCCTTGTGAGGGTGGCCAGGTACTGGCACAGGTTGCCCAGAAATGTTGTGGAGGTATTCACCATTGGAGGTATTAAAAAATTATCTGGATATGTTCTTGGAAAAAGGGTTGTTGGTGTCCCTGCTTAAGCAAGGGTGCTGGACCAGATGGCCTCCACAGGTGCTTTCAAGCCTCATCCATTCTGTGACTCTGATCTCTTCTGAGTATCTGAGTAGTGATGATGATGATAGAATTAGTAGTGTTTGAGTGAAACAAGAAGCACTGAACTCCATTCTAAATTTATATTGGATCACCAATAAGCTTCGTAAACTTTGGAGAGTACCTTTGTTCTTTTTCCTAGACTCTGCTGTTCCTGTTCTTCACACAATGCTCTCAAACTTCTGGCTTAGTCCGTGTATTCCCCCTTTGACCATGGTGAATATTCTGCAGAGTTATTTCTAATTTATTGTCCACCTCCAAGTTCTTTTACTGATATCATATCCATCTGGTGGTGCTGTGATGATACCATTATGTCTCCTGCTGAGCACTATTCTGTGGCTTCTTTGTAGCATCCTGTCTGTATCCATCCTTTGAGGCAGGGAACATCTGGTTTTTATACACTGATTAACCTTGAATGGAGACTCCAGGGCTCTCAGGTAATACAAACAGATGATGACGATAGCAATACAATGTGAGGCTCCAGCCTAGCATATTGATTTCACCTACATATGAATATCAAGTTTTGGAATAAAATCTGGGGCTTCAAAATCTGTTTTTAAACTGTTAAATATTTCCCTGGAACAATTATTTCATCTTTGCTTTTCTAGCTAGTCCAAAATTGAGGTTTTGAATAATTTCCTGTTCAGATAGCACTGTAATTTATACCTACTAGATGGAATTAGAGAATACTTTCTATAGGGAAGTGAAGAACAAAAATATTTTCATAGATTGTGAGAGGAAAGTTTTGCTTAGAGGCACAGAAAGCCTCTAAGCTTTTTTTCTTTTCCTTCATAGAAAATAAGAACAATGACTTTTTTTACACAAAGATGCCATCAAAACCATTCTACACAATTGTGCAGGCCTTCTATCCTTGAATAAAATACAGTGGAATTAAGTCAATAAAGGAATCAAATTTTAAAACATCAAGAAATTTATAATGGTTTTTAAGAGCAAAGGAGGTCATATAATTTTGGAGAATAACAATTCTAGATGTCAAGGATACAACATATTTTTAATCATTATTTTTCTCACTGATTTTATTGGGCCTTTCTTACTCTAGACGTAACAATTTTAGATCTCTAGTGAAAGCAAATGGAAGAATTCGGATGATGCCAAAGGAAAACTTGGGAAAAAAAAACTAAAACTGACCACAGCTGGATAAATCCTCTTCCTTAGTGTTAATTCAGATAAACAGTAGGTATTATCTTTTTAAATGAAGTTTAAGCACTGCATGGTGCATTCCCTTTCTAGAAAGAGGACTAGATCATTGTAAAGTAGGACTTGAATAGGGTGGTTGGAAACCTGGTTCCTAACTTCAGTCTTAGCAAGACAACCTATTCAAACTTTACATTTGTACAATTTTCCTGCTATCAGGGAAAAATGAAGAGTGTTAATAATGTGGAAGAAAAAGATAGCTAGCACTACTGCTGGTTGCTATTTTTTCACTGTACAAGAAAACAGGTACTGTTTTTGTCCTCTCCTAAAATCCCTTCTGCTTGGGGTCATAGCCAGGCCCGGCAGCCAGTACACTCCAGCACATTTTGCTGTGCCACCAGCTACTCCCACCCATCCACAGCTCCTGTTAGGACAGCTCTGCATTTTCAGCAGGGCAATATGCCCTGGGACGAGTGGACTTCCCAGTACATGGAATAGCCAAGATGCCCCTCTGAAAATAGCAAGCTGGAAACCAGCCCCTTTCAATGGGATGTGTTTAGGCAGCTCAGCTGGATGGAATGAGCACACTGGCTCTCTGTGAGAGGTTTATGCAGCCAGTCGTATATCCGGAAGTGGAAGGTCTGCTTTGGTTTAGTGGCTGCTAACAGTGGAGGAAGTCTGCCTTGAAAGTGGTTTTTGTGTCAATGGTGTTTGGTGGGTTGACTCCAGCTGGATGCCAGGTGCCCACCAAAGTTGCTCTATCCCTTTCCTCCTCAGCTGGACAGGGGAGAGAAAATATAATGAAAGGCTCCTGGACTGAAAAGGACAGGGAGAGACCTTTTACCATTACCATCATAGGCAAAACAGACTCAGCTTGGGGAAACTAGTTTAATCTATTACCAATCAAATCAGAGTAGGGTAACAAGAAACAACAACTAAATCTTAAACTGTCCACTCCTCCCTTCTTCCCAAGTTTAACCTCAGTTCAGATTTTGTCTATCTCCTTCTCCCCAGTGGAGCAGGGGAATAAGGAATCAGGGCTGTGATCCACCCATCACACATTGTCTCTGCTGTTCTCTCTTTTTCAGGGGGAGGACTCCTCACATTCTTCTCCAGCTCCAGTGTGGGGTCCCTCCAACAGGAGACAGTCCTCCGCAAACTTTCCAAATGTAAGTCCTTCCCAGGGTTTTAGCTCTTCTTCTCCAGCATGGTCCCTCCCTCAGGGTGCAGTCCTTCAGGAGCACACTGCTCCAGAGTGGGTTCTCCATGGGGTCACCAGTCCTGCCAGCAAACCTGCTCACTGTGTGCTCCTCTCTCCATGGTGCCACAGCTCCTGCCAGGACCCTGCTCCAGCACAGGTTTCCCACAGGGTCACAGCCCCCTTCAGGCCTCCACCTGCCCCAGTGTGGGCCCTTCCACAGGCTGCAGGTGGATCTCTGTTCCTCCATGGACCTCCATGGACTGCAGGGTCACATCCTGCCTCACCATGGGCTGCACCACGGGCTGCAGGGAAATCTCTGCTCTGGCAACTGAAACACCTCCTGGTCCTCCTTCTGCACCAACCTTGGTATCTGCAGAGCTGTCTCTCCCACATATTCTCACTCCTCTCTCTGGCTGCTGTTCCAGAAGTTCCCCCCTTTCATAAATCTGTAATCCCAGAGGCACCACCACCATTGCTGATGGGCTTGGCCTTGGCCAGCATCAGGTCCATCCTGGAGGCGGCTGGAATTGGCTTTGTTGCCCATGGGGGAGTCTTCTGGCAGTTTCTCACAGAAGCCACCCCTGTGGCTCCCTCATTACCAAAACCTTGCCACACAAGAGCTCTTGCAGCAAACACAGGGGCCAGCACTGGATGCCTGCCTCATCCAGGTCCTGCAGGCACCATGGGGCAGGTGCCTGCCACAGCTGAGGAACCTGAATGTCTCCCACCCCTCCTGGCAGACTGAGTCCTGGCTGACACCAACAGAGGCAGCCTAGGAGGAGACTGGGAACACCATCAGTAACTCTGATAGCAAGGTTACACAATGGTGACTGGCACTCAAAGCAAACCAAAAATAGATGCAAACCAGCCCAGTCAAATTAGCAGGTGTTTAACTCCATGTTCCCTGTGCTCTCTGAAGTGGTGGCTGTGGCTCCAATGTTAGCTGGTCACTGGAAAGTGTTTGTCTTTGCATAGAAGATCAGTGTACAGCATGCCTACAGGAAACAAAAATTGAGAGTTATAAGTCATCAAGACAGGTATTATTTTCTGACAGGAATACAGTGATCTAGTTTATTTACAGCCAGTCATAACAGCAAAAGAGCAGAACATAAATCTTGAAAAGGGTGTCAAAGGTGGAAAGACAGCTGTGGAAGAACATATATGCCAGGAGAAAGGAAAGCATTGGAGACTGTGATTATTCTTGCCTTATTTATCCCTACATATTTTAGATACATTATTAATTAAAATTATACTAGTGTGATAGCATGTCTTTTGTTCTGCAGATGGGTTGTGAGGAAATGGAAAGTCTGAACCTTCTTGGTGTAGATATGCTGTAGCAAAATTTAACATATAGGAAAAATATTGTGGAGAAAAGAGTCAGCAAGGATCACACAGTTCAGTAGAAGATGGCCCAAATTCAAACTCATTTAAGTGTTTACATCACTGCTTTTTTTTTTGTATCTCTGCTGGCTATCATCTAGGTCATATACCATCTGAATTCATAGAGATGAAAATCCCCCTTAAAAGTCAACCAGACTTTTCATTATATGAATTACACATCAAAAATAGATTAAATAAAATAGAATGTCCATGAACACATCCTATCTTCCCTTCATCTAACCACAGAAGTAATGACTCATTTTTATGACACAGATGATATTGATGCATCAATAAACTATTACTTCTGGCTCTTAATTTTGATTCTTAATCCAATTAATTAAACTTTTTTTAACAGTTATACATTCTATTCATGGTTACCATGGAGAGAGAAAGTACACAGTGTAACAGTTCTGAATCAGTTAATCAGTACATCAGTTCTGAATCTATTAATATGAAATTATCAGTTTGGTTATGTTTCAGCTATTTTACCAGTAATAACTATGAAAATGAAGAGAACCATGATGTTTATATGACCATTATGTGCTGTTAACCATAAGTGATATGGCAGCCATGTGATTTCTTGACATTTATTAGGAGATTCTGTTCAATGTCATAAAGAATTTGTAACCCAAAAATGAAAAAAACCTATTTGTATCCAGAACTCTCTCATCCACTATGTTAAGAATGTTTCTTATCTCTTTGTACCTGGTCTCAGCCAGGACTCAGTCTGTCAGAATGTTTTTATCTCTTTGCTCTGCGAAGAGACCACATTGCTGCAAAAGAACTGTTTTTCACAGAAAAGTGGATCCAAACTTTTCCGCCTTCACAGTGCTCAAAAGCTGCCCTTATTGGAAAGGAGGTGATCCCTGTCATTTGTATGATATCATGGTAGTTTGTCAGGTTGCATCAGGTGACTTTGAATTTCCCCTGTCCTGTGAAGACCAAACAGCTGCTGATGGGCTTTTGTAAATCTGAGCTACAGCTGTAAATGAATTTTTAACATTTAGACACCAAACAGAATACCTATTGGCAAAGAATTTTTTCGTTTTGCCTTGAAAAACGTGCATTTGTATTCCATCAGGTTGGAGCAAAATTTGCCAAAGTGATTTTCTTCGCTTTTGCATATCTATTTTTAAGAGGAGTCTCTCTTTAAAAGAATCTATGACCTTGAAAGTTTTGAAATACACAAAAAATAAATGAGTAAAGGAAATTAAACCCTTGAAAAAAGGAAATGGAAAAGCTTATCAAGTATCTGTCCAATTTTGAATATTAAACTTTTTTATCAATAGTCAATGAAGAAGTTACAAACATCTAAGAGAGCCACTGATAGCTATTGATATTTATATATAGATCTATGGGAACTGTAATAATGCTAAATATACTATGACCTGATCCTTTTCAATCAGCAATTTAATGCACATTCCAGAATATTCTACTCCAAGGAGCAATTCATCCATAGGGAAAGCAGAATATATTTCATAAGGTAAAGTTGCAATTATGGTGCACCTGTGGTTTTCTCCCTTCCGCCTTTAGACAGGAATATGCTACAGAAAGAAGCTAGGTAGGGCCAATGTGATTTCACAGAGAAAAGTATTTCTCATGGATGTCAAGATAGCAGTTGCTACTATCAGCACTCATCAGGAGAGATCAGAGGACTCTCAGGATATACTTGCAATCTATCTTGAATGCATATGTTGTTTGGGGTTTTGTCTGTTTTCGTTTTTAATGTAATATTATATGCACTTGATATACACATATATAATTATAAAATTTTAATATTTTAAAATAAGAATTTCACTCAAGTAATATTTCTCTTTGTCTTCCACTAATGAGGAAAAGAAGTGGCTACAGTAACATTATTTATACATCTTTGTAGAAATTATTTTTTGACATAATACTATTTTTTAAATTTTAACATCATATTCTTCTTATATTGACTTGAATACAGACACATGACTTTTCACAGCTTTTAGATGACAAAATCCCTTTACATTTTCTGCCTCTCATTGAATCAAACTTCATCCTCCTAAACAGCAGAAATGAAAGTCTTCAGAGCAAAGAGTTGAATATTGCTGAACTAGTAGCCATGAAAATTGATTCTATAATGCATTCCAAAATTACATGATCTTCCATGTTATTGTGGGCCACCTCAAAAGTTTATACAGACAGACAAGATAGAAAGTCACATGATGAGTGAAAAGATTCAGTAAAATATGACAAGGAAATTGCTTAGATTTAAATATGAGCATTCACAAGAAGAGAGGAGATGTGTTACATCAGTCGGTGTTTTAATTCTCAATAGATTTTAGAGTGATTATCTTCTTTTCTGAAGAAGCACTAAATCCACCAAAAATCAAATTTCTTAAATGGCTTAGCAGTAATTTGCAAGGAGAAATATTGCACACAATTTCACTTGGTGGATAAAATATGGGGCTCGAAGTTAAATTATATGAGGGAGCATCCACAGATATTCTGGTAACTTGACTGGACATTAGGTGAAATTCAGTAACAGACAGTGTTAATAAAAACTCAAATAACAGCCTAAGTTCTAGCTCTGGAAAAAAGAAAAAAAGGAAAGGAAAAAAATTAAAGTGGGAAATGGCCCAAAGTTTAATTAATTTTCACATACAAAAGTAAATGTCAGTTGGAGGGCACTTGAAAACTCTTCTTGAAATTCTTTTTTCCTGTGCTCACATATTGATAGAAATAGCACAGTCTGATTTGCTTCTGTCAGGTTAAAAAAACGAAACAAAACACTAAATCCCAGGTAAAGGAGAAAAACATCTCCATAACTATGAAAATAAAGCAGGAAAAATGTGGTTGTTCTTTCTTGATCCAGACTGGCCTTTCAGTACCAGTAGTTTCAAGATTTTTCTGCAGCATTTTGTGAGCAACTTTCACATAAGTGATAGAAAGCATTTGTGAAAGGTACTGCATAAATGATCTCCCACATGATTTTCTGCTACTTCATGGGTTACAAAATCAAATATCCATAGCTTTCTGTCATACTGAGGTGAAATGAGCATAAGAAGCACCCCCTTTGTCTCAGTTCTTGACCAACCTTAAAAATAAAAAGGTACTGTTTGCACTTACATGCAAACAAGGACAACCACATAGCAATGCAAAAAGATCCTTTGGTGTTTCTCAGCTTTGGGATTTTGACTCAAATATTAATAGGGCTTTAATTGCTGGCAATTACATGTTTTCAATGTAAAATAAAAATCACAGTTCTACATAGTCCATCTTAGTTTACAGATTGACTGTTGCCTTTGAGCCTTAATCAGTATATGTTTCCGATCTCTTTGCTGTAGTGCTTGCAGGAGTTAAAACTGGAGGCTAGCTAAACACATTGGTTTACACCACTTTATTTATGTTTCTTTATGCTTCATATGCTTCCATAGAGCTTCACAGCAATCATCCATTTCCCATCTGCTTATCTGAGAAGCAGAAGGTTCAGAAATACCAATACATACCAGACATACAAATCATTATTACTGGCTTTGTCTGGCAGTCTTAAAAATGGTAACATTCAGGTGCATACAAATCATCTGTTGTTTTTACAGAGAAGTAAACCCTTGCTAAGCAAGATTTTTAGAGTTGTTTTTTCAAAACCAGGGCTTCAAGACGTCTTTGGGACATTGGAAATTTCCAGTTCACCATCTGATACAATACAGACAATTACTTCACACACACACACACACACACACACACACACACACACACACAAACACACAAATTAAAATAGCTACTTAAAACATAAGTTCTGTTAGTTACAAGGAAACACCCTAAATTACTTCAAATGTATGACACTCAATAGAAATTCAGTAAAATAAACAAAAAGACAGAGAAATGGTAGAGCGCACAGACAATTCCATCATTAACCTTCAGTGCTGTGGAGTTTACTTCATTCTGTAATGCACCAAAGAAATCTCAAAGCCAAAACAACAACAACAAAACCCCTCTATTACTCTTGAGCCAGGAGAAACTTCTCCAAATTTAAGACAATATTATTGAAAAACATCTCATTACTTACATGATGTGCAGAAAAACAAAAATATTAGAATTAATCTCATGGCTAATGCTAACTCCATCTGATAGTGCTTGGAATTGACAGAAGGAAGAGATATTGAAACAAATCAAAACAAGTTTATCCTTATATTAATTATGGGCTGCATTCTCTACCTTTTTTTCTCTTGAAGCCATAAGTAACTCAGAAAACTGATCCCAAATAGGGTTATTTCCCAAAATGACACTGACTTGACATTGGAAAAAAAAATTAGTCTGATTTCTTACCTTACTGAGGTGCTAGCTGTCAGATTCATTTATTCTTCAATCATGGGGTTATATGAAAAACTGCTATCTATAAATTGACTAGGTGTTTGAAAGCACCTGAATCTTCTAAATCTATCTAGCTTCCTTGGGAGTCCAATAATTTCACCCTGAGGCAAGAAAAAAATGTAATAATTTTTCCTCTCTCTGAATTTAAATTTACATGAGGCCAAAGAATCCTCTAAAAATGGGTCTTCTTCAGGGCTGATCCTTCTTGTTTCTCCTGTGCTGTGGGTCAAGGCATTCTGTCCTGCCTTCTCTAAACTGAAACTGTCACATATTGACTGAATTAAAGGCTCTGTAAAGCTACAGGGAAAAATCTACTGAGATTCAGAATGTTTGTTGGAAATATTATTTTCACAACTGCAGCTTAACCTAGGCTAGGAAAAAACCTAGGCTAGGAAAAAAAAGATCATATTTGGGAGTGTATTGAAAGCCAAGCAAAGAAAAACAAAAACCAGCTTATTGCTCTTCTACTCCTCTACCTGCAAACACAAGTTTGACAAGGAAAAGTCAGCACAGGGAAGAGAAAGAAGACTTCTTTTTACTGATAGACTGACAGGTCTGTCATTCTATTCCCCTTCTTTGCATCTTGTTATCAAATCAGACACCCTTGGAAAGCATTTTACTTTGCCTCGTGATGCAGGGAGTTTCCAATTGTTTCAACTTCAGGTTTATTTGAGAAGAATGTACTGGAATTAGACCCACTCTCTCTCTGTTCTTTAGTCAAGCAGACTGGTTTTCCACCTTCACAAATAAAAAAGTTCATAAGGCTTGGGGTGTTTACATTGCAACATTTTACACTGCAACACCATCTTGAAATCCTGCACAGGTTGGAGCACACATCTCTGGAATGATATACTAAGAGCAGTGTCATTCTCTCAATATTAAAAAAAAAAAAACACCAAAAAAACCAAACCCACAAGATCCGTTCAGGAAACAGAACACCTCTGATTTTTGAAAATTTTACACATGTATAACTAGTATGTCTGACTAATTTTATTCAAAAACTTTATGGAAAGCTCTCAGATTGTAAGAAAAGCAAAGTCTGAAATTAGCATGGGTGTATTTAGCTTAGCTTTATCTCCAGACTGGCAGATAGCTGCATGTGAAAAGGTTTTAAGTAAAGTTCTTGATTGTAGGTCACTCCTCAGTGGATAAATCACAGAAGCAGACACAGATAAGGCACATGATTGGCTGTTCTCCTGCTGAGGAGAGACTGCATTAAGTTAGACTAATGAATACTGAATCATTTTCTCATCCTCAGGGTGGACACCCCTGTCAGGGCTGAGTCACTGTGCAAGCAGTATGCTGAAGTGATTTAAAATGCAGCAGCCTCTAGTGCTGGTGACAGATGGATATAAACTTTGGCCATGATACACACTCATTTCTAGGCCTTCACAAGCCACAGGTACAAATGTACAAGAAAACAAAAGCCCCCCATTAGCGCATACTTGAGGAAAGTGTAAAGTGGACACTTTTTCACAGCCTTTTCAAATCACCCAAGAGGACTCTCTTCCAGGGTAGTCAAAGGTGGATACTTTATTCCAAGGTTACTTTGCTGCTATTTTTCTTTCCAGAAGACTGCAGAATCCCCTGCAATAAGAAATGTGTTACCTCTGCAGAATGAAACCGCATCTTTTACATTTTCTGCTGAAAACTTCTTCTGATGTACTCACCACTCTACCTAATCAGTTGGAGGTATTACAGAATCAAAATGCAGATATGAAAAGCTGGAGGTACATTTTCATTTTGTCACTTGCATTTTAAATAGAAATAGGTGGTCTTGTTTTAGAGAGAGAAGATAAAAGGGTAACTTCAGCAGTACCCAACACTGAAGGAAAGGACTGATTGAATGAGTATTGTTAGACTCTGGGTGAGAAATCATACAATATTTTCCGACTTGGCTGAAAGATAATATCTTATGGGTTTGACTTTGCCCTGGATTATGATTTCTGTTTGTACAATCCTGGTGTTTGGCATGGGCAGCTACTCACAAGCCTTTCAAGTAGGGAATTTTGGTGAGCTCCCAAAGGCCTTTCATGGCAATCAGTGACCAGCCTGGGACCAGCCCAGGAAATGTGCTGGCTCATACTGCTTGCAGGGGAACTTTCATGAAGGTCCAACTGCTTGCTTTCAAAAGTTGCCTTCTGTCGAGCCTTTCAAAAAAACTTTGCACAACCCTGTGATTTATTTCTCTGTGGTGAACCCTCATTAGTCAAGAAGGGAAAATAATGCTGCCTTGGCACAGAGCACCCACAGAAAATATCCTCTGAGGAAAGCTATTCATAAAAGAAAAAGGATAATGAAACTTCATAATATATATGCATGAATACTTCTAGCTACTCTGTCAAACCGTAGCCTATGGAAACCTAAATTGGAAAGTTGCTTAGGAAAGGAATCATGTGGCAAAGGGTGGCTATGAATAGTCACCAGCAGAATAGCTTTATGGAAACAATGGCTCTAATACTTTCATGCTCTTCTATGTCATTTAAAGCATTGCTGTTGATTGTAGAAAATGAGACTTTTAAGCTGACCTTCTGTTTTACCACTGGGGAAGCTAATGCTTGCATTGCAAGGGGAAAGTTGGTTGGTTGTTTTTCATTATGGTATGTGCCACAAAAACGTGTCAGGAAGGTCTGAAATTTCATCTCATCCAAATCGATTAGTGCTAATGTTTTTCTCATTATGATTTCATCAGGATTAATTAACGGAATCTGTGAATAATATGCTGCACATATTTGATATGCAAAACCAAACCAACTGTACAATTTATGTTTCCTTACAGCTGGTGCTTTCCATATTCAGTTAGGAATATAGACTACATGTCCATGGTGTAGACTAATGCAGCTCACCTTCCTGAGCCATGAAGTGCCCTGGATGTCAGTGAAGCCTGTGCTAGCAGGAGACCCTGCTGGAGCTGACAGCTCTGCCCTGCACAGCCAGCCCAGAAAGCAAGAGATTCATTTCCTAACCAGCTCAGGAGGTCCAATGAATGTTTAAATTACGGTGGTACAAATATGTCTTGGCTATTGCATTTAAAAATAGTTCAGGGTAAACTTATGGAATGTCCAATATTTTTTTCAGATTCATCCAGTGGCCACTCAGAGCACTCTATATCTGACTGGCATGATTCATCAGTAAGTATACACAGCAGACATAGGAGTGGGCTGCTTGTAATTTTCAGGGAAGTGCTCATGAACAGCAGAGAGAAACTGCTGTTGATGGCAACAGTAGTGTCCAATTAACCCCTCTCTACATAAATATCTGAACTTTTAGAGAAGCCATTTTTAAGTGTCTTTTGTAAAAATTTATTTTGTGGGCAGATCAAATGATAAACATTTTATGTCCTTTGTACCTTTTTTAAAACATGACAAACCATCTGTACAGGCAATAAGATCTTAATATACTTTATATTTTGAGGCACAGAAGCAAAATAGTGCAAATCTGTTTTCTGATTTCACTGGGCTTGGCACTGGCTCCTGGATATTTACATCTTAATTTCTTCCCCTCAGATGTGGTATTTCATTTAAGTGTTTGTGAAAACTACCAATCTGACAGTCCTGTGGACTGAAGTCTTCCATTCATTCATCCATTAACTACAAAGTTCAAGTTTCCCTTTCAAATTAAAATGCCTCTATCCGTGTTGGCCAGACCTACCTCGAGAGCAGAATAATTTAGATTCCAACCACACCCTTACCCCATCCTCGCTCTTGCAAATGCCAGCAAGAAGCCGATCTGTGCCAGCTGTTGCATATTTCTAATGGACACACTTGCCTATAGGGAATAATGTGATCAGGTAACTTCAAGAAGATAAAAATTTCAGGTTACTACCAGTCTGGACTGGACTTGAACTGATACTCCTGGAGCAAATTATTGTCTTCCATTACCAGTCCAGACATACTTTGGATTTTCTTTGGGGCTCTAAGAAGTATCTTAGTGAAAGTAGGCCTTTGTTTTTAAATAAATTTACCAAGAATTCTGTGGACAATTCGAATTTCAGTCTATATTAACTGCATTGAGCTGTGGTTTATACTTAACAGGTAAGGAAAACCTATTAAAAGAGGTACCTTAATAGGTAAGGAAAACCAAGGAAAAGAGCATAGTATGCAACCCATTATACCTGGTACATATTCACCAAAACAGTGTCAGGTTTTGAAACAGCTTGCATTAAATCTGCACCTATACAGTGCAGAAAGAATCCAGAAAGAAGTTGAAGTTTGCTCAGCAAAATACTTTTTCAGGCAGCTGAGAAGGAGTTTTTCACTGATTATTTTCCCCACTTTTTCATATTGTCAAAAAAGGCATAAATAAAAATAGATTGGTTCTGAAGTAACAGGAGGACCAACATAGAGATGATGAAGGTATTCCAGTCATATGGATTATGGGAGAAATCCAAAACTTCCAGGTTCTCATTTTTCCATAAGAGCCAATTCTGACACTTTAATATATAGGAATAGATATGCCAGAGGAGGAGCAAAGAGGAGATTCTTTCCTATTTATTGTTGCAGCTTGATTGCTTTGGTGCCACACGTGCTACTGGCACTGCACTGTAGCAGCTAATGAAGAGCATCACTGTTTTGGGAGAAATTAGAAAGAGATGTGGCACATTCTCCAGAAGGTGTAGGCACATTCTCCAGAAGGTGTATTATGCCTCCTATTTGCACTGTTGCCACCGGTTTGGGATGGAAAGGAACTTGGTTAGGACTTCAGCATGCTGTATGTGTCACACTTGGCTCTTGGTGTGTGACCATAGAGGGTGCTGAGCTCACCATTCACGTTATAAAGGCATTCTTCTGGATTGATTTCTCCAGTGTTTTCCACTACTTCAAGCACCCTGAAACCCACTGTATTTTTTTTTCTAGTGGAGAAAGTATGAGTGCTGCTAGTGTGGGCTGTAGTAAGGGGTTGAGAAGGCAAGTGGGACAAATGCTCTCGGGGCAGTGGGGATGCATGTGCTGCATAATTGGAGCCTTGACAACAGCTGGCAATTAATGCAATGGCAATCATATATATTGACCAGTCTGCAAATTCAATCCAGACCGCCATGTCAAACAAGAGACCTTATCCTGTTGAATTTGAACTGTGAACTTGGAAAAGAACTCACAGTAGATGAGACAGAAAGGCTAAATGCCTACATGCCTTTCCCTGTTTCAACTTCCTACCGTCCTCTGCTGCCCAAGGTGGTTTTATTGGCTTCTTGTGGTGTTTCATTAAGGAACCGATCAAAATCCTCCAAGTTTTACTTAGGTAGAATTTTTCTTCCACATCTTATTCCTTTTCTGTCTTTTTTCCTGTCTAGAACAAAAAGCCTTAAGCCCTTGAAAAAAATCTTGACAAACAGCCCTGTGTTCTGCTTTGCCAGCTGACTGATGGATTAGTTACAGGTACCCTTGCCTAGGCTGCCTCTTCTGCAGAGCTGCAAACAGCACTTTCATACGAATGAGTGATCACCAGCACTCACAGTCTTCTTCTGCTAGACCTGTATCACTTTCTACCTCTACATAGATGAAGATACCTGGTTAGACAAAAGCTTCAATCAATTTATGGTTTGGAGCCTGTCATATACAATGTGAGTCTGCAGTATTAAATTCACAGGACTTGAAACAGATATAAGAAAAACCTAGCACTTGCTAGCCAAGTGCAAATAGCTAGTCCTGTAATGATCTGAGAAATCTAAGTCTCTCAGCTGGAAACCATCTATTTGTCCCTTGTGTTAAGGCCTTGAGTTTATTATAGTGGTATTTTAGCCTACTAGTAGACTGAAAGTAATATGAGACATAGTCATTACATTCAGGAGGGGAATTTTGCACATTGTAAGGATGCTGAAAGCTTTTTTCTTCCTAACAGGCAGGAAGAATTAGATTTGCCAATTCCCCAATCTGCAGTGCTTTTCTGAGAATGTTGAATTTTAAACTCCAGCCTTCTGACTAACAGCTCAGGACAACAAAAAAACCTGACTAATTCCTAGCTGTATCCTAAGACTTGTCTTCAATCTGTAGAAAGAAAATTTTCACTGTGGAAATCTCTTTTTCTCTGAGGTAGAGGTTGCACTACAGGCTAAACAGAGAAAACCCAGTGCCTTTTGCCCCTTGCCCTTTCCAGAAAGGCACACTGGGGAGTTCAGGCAACTATATAAGTTAATTTTGCTTGAAAGCCTTATGCCAGAGGAGTGGCTCCCACACAAAAGAAAAAGAAACAAGAAACAAAGAGAAGCTGAATGTGGAGAATTTGTAGTCCCTATGCCACTTTTGTCACCAGAGTTTTCCAGGAGGGCAAAAATGCAGCCTAGGCAGGAATTCAGCCAGTGAGTTCACCTCTTGAGTGCTGCTTTGCCAGTTTCCCTTTAGCTTTCTCTTTTTTTAATCTGGGAGAACTCTACAAACTAAGGCAAATATCTTAAAGGGAGAAACAGGTAGTGCAGATAGAGCATGGATGCAAATAGCATGCAGAACCATAGAAAATATCCCAGAAAACATTATGAGGTTATGTTTAGGATCGTTGCAGCTAGACTAGACAGCCTGTTAATGGACATTAGGAGAGTGTGGTTTGGAGCAGGCATTTCCAGAAATTTATAAAAGATTGAGAAGCCTTGGGAGGTCAACAAATAGTTTTGTGGATTATCAGATCCCATTGACCAGTTTAGCATTTCTGGCTTCTGTTATAGTGCATATGCCCCTTATAGCCACCCACATCCACCATGATCCTCAAAGCCAGTGGCAACTCACTAAAAAGTCAGCATGCAGTGTGGGACCCTTTGGTTTACGATTTATATATTTCCAGCTCAGCTTCAAATTTTGCAAAAGAAGGTTTCTCAGCATGCATCAATAAGAGATTAATCTTACATCCCTCTCAAAAATAACTACTCATAGTTTTTCTTGTTTGTGAGCAGCTGCCCTCTTATTCTCAGCAAGTAACTTCCTGTTATGTGTATAATGTGCAGATAGTCATTCTTTCACCTTTAGATCCTGTGGTGACCAGATTTAGTAAGCAGTGCTCCTTTCAACCTGCAAAGCACTCTGTCAAAGGCCATTTAATTTCTTAAAAGAAGTTAATAGCTCAGTGGATCTATTTACTTAGATTCTTTGTTTTATTGTGCCCAGCCGTCTTGGTGTTGCAACACAAAAACCTAATGGACAGTTAAGGTTGTGCAGAGTCATTAGAAAAGACAGATTAAATCTTGATTTCTGCCAGACATAGGTGACTGGAGGTCAGGTACTGCCATTTTTGATTTTACAACTATTAATACTGAGTTTGGAAAAGGATAGGTAATTTATTTCTCTTTTGTTAAAGCATGGATAAATATATTCATGTCACTAAAACATTTGCATTATTAAAGTATTTGAATGAACATGAATAAATTACTAATCTGAAAGGCTGTAATTATTTTTGCTCAGACAAGAATAAATAACTTTTTGCAGCATCTTTAGGCTTGGATGATCCTTTTGCCCTTGTGTATTTGTAAACTCATATACCAGTTGAGTCACCTGGATCGAAGCCACTTTTTAATAAGACATAGAAAAAATAAAGTACATTTTCTGTCAGCCTCCTCTGCTGGAACTACAAAAATAATTGCACTTGATTTTACTTCTTTGGAAAAAAAGGAACAAAACAAAATAAAACAAAATAAAAACCCCAAACACCACACTAACCCTTAATTTACTTGGAAAAAAACAAAATGCTGTTAACAGTCTTCACTGACCTTTCTCTCAGTTGACAGCTGGTTGTGACAGACAAAGCTGAGTAATCAGCCAGCTGTGGTAAAAAACAAAGCCATGTACCTGATGCAGTCTGATTCTGAGCTATCATTTGTGATACCTGTGGATTCCTTAGGAATGCTTCAACATTTTGAATATTTTGTCTTTCTGTCCAGACACTGAAAAACATGTCAAGACTTTTATTCACAGAAAATATATATTTCATTTCTGAATATACAGGTTGGATTTAAAAGCATTCTTGTTTCCTTTTTTTCCTTGAAACTTTTCCTTTCTAGTTTTGGGAATTCCAAATACCTCCAGTGTTCAACATTTTCTCTAGAATAAGAGGCAGCAGACTAACATTTGAAGGAACTGACATGAAAAAAAGACTGCCTTTCATTTTAGATGTCTTTCATGCCAAAACAAAAAAAAAGAGAATAAACACTAGTTGAAACATGGGAAATTATGATTAGGTGCTAGGAACAAAAAATTCACAGTGAGGCTGCCCTGCAAGAACTTGTCAAGAGATGTTGCTTTATCACCAGCCTTGGAGATATTCAAACTCAACAGGACATGGCCCTGAGCAAGTTGATGTAAGTTGTCTTTTCTTCTGAAGAAGTAGCAGGAGCTGAATAAGGTGACCTCTGGAAGTCCCTTGCAACTTGAAGGATTCTGTAGTTCAGAGCCTGCCACATGACAGCAAAGTGCTGTCTACAATCTTCGTCACTTCTCAGATTTTAGATTCAAGATATAATTATCTTTCCTGGTGCATAGATTGCTTTGAATTCTAGAGCAAGAAATATTACATATATTCATATTCATGCCACTGTCTTCATAGAACAAACCTGCAATCATTTGTTCCCTGGAAAATTGTTCTTCATGTAGCAAGTTCTAATTCAAGCAGGAACAATCCCATAAAAGTTTGTAAGTTATGTTTTGGTGGAATGTTAGGATTAGATTGTGCTGGCAAACAGAACATATAAATGAAATATTCTCCTTTAAGTTTACTGAATGCTTCATGATAAGTATATTCCACGTATTTTACATATACGTATTACATATGAAATTAATTTCATATGATATCTATTTCCAATTTCATATGATAACCATTTTGAAAATTAAGAGGTCTTTGGAAATCAAAGCAATGATAATGGAACAACTGTTCATTACTTCCTGTGACATGCAGTGAAAGAATCAAAATTGATCTGGAGCAGTTCAAGTGTGCTTACCATATTATACATACACGGTTTGTACCTGCTGCAGGCAATGGTGGAATGCCTCAGCAATTGAACAAACAAACATAGATAAAGATCTAATTTGAAGCATACTTTTTTCCTTTTTTTCCCCCTTCTCTGCTGTTTTTTAAAGTTGTTCAGCTTAGCATGCTGGAAATATCCAATTTGGTTTTACCTTCATTTGATAAGGAAATCACTAATGATGGGTTGGCAAAGGATGGTGAAATGAGAAATATGCCCCTCAATATTTAGTTTGTCTCCCAGTTTAACTTGGTTAGCAAAGTTTCCTCTAGAAAAGGCAGAATGAAGAAAGACATGAAGTCTGACTAAATTTATTGTCAAATAGTTGGTTTTGTCATACTCTGCCTTCCTTTCTGACTTATGTTTTATTAACCAAAATGTTAAGCAAAAGGTATAAATAATGTATTACTGGAGGCATCCTCATGCATGACTTAATGGTACTAAAGATAGACTTCCCAGCTTTTGGAACGGAACGGAAAGGAAAGGAAAGGAAAGGAAAGGAAAGGAAAGGAAAGGAAAGGAAAGGAAAGGAAATTTCAGGTTCTGAGCAGCAGCAGCACATCTATTGTTACTTGTTTAACCAATTTTAGGAATGCCTTAAGAATATGGATGGTGGAGTGGAAGTAATGGAACATGGTAGTCCTGTGCAGTGGCTGTCTGTGATCCTTGTTTCCCATTTATGCTTAGGAGATGTTTCCTATTTGGGAACAAGATGCAGGAGACTGCTATGGGAAAAACACTTGTCCTGACCTTATCCTTACTCCATAACATGAAAGTAAAAGAGAATTTCAAGCAGCATGAATTGTCATAAAATCATGCCTCTCCTGAGGGCAAGCCAGTAACTTAGGAATTATCCCTGCATCCAGATTTGTTGAGAAAGAGAAGACATGGCAGAATAGTATTTTCTAAATGACTGATTATTTAAATCACATTCTGTCCAGTGCTCATCTAAACCATTGACTAAATTACATCACCCATCACAGCTCTTGGTTGTCTTTCAAAGGCAGCTGCTCCACTAGGAAGGTGAAAAGGCAACTGAAATAATACAATGTGTCATCAAAATAAAATGTGATACAATTTAAGTTTATTGCTATTCAGGGAATTCTATTTCAGTATCTTACCCTCTTTGTCCAAAGTGAGATAAACTAGCAAGCATTGACACTTCTGGTCAGAAATTTTCAGTTATAATCTAACAGGAATATAAATGTTGTTTATACAAGACAGAAGTAAAATATATTCCCTCTAGACAAAAGACCATTAGCCTTAAAACTTTCATTACTTCTTCTATCCTGAAGATAAAAACTTGCATTCTTTTTCAAGAAAAAAAGCCTTGAGCCTCTAGCAAATGATGCACAGCCTCCTCACAGTATTGAAATTTTAAACATTGCCTCAGTTGAGGCTCTAACCTGTTTGGTGCCTCTATGTAGCATTAAGCGTATTTCCAAAGGTCAATTAAGTAGTTGATAAACTTATAAAATACCAGCTTTTTGTGATAGTGGCACTCAGTACTAGGTGCTCCCATTACTACAGATCCACACTACACACTCACCAGAGACCACAGCTGAGGTTTGAGTGTCTGCTGCTTTTGACTATAAAGTTACAGGGCAGATTGATGGTCTCTCTGCAAAGAATAACTGTGCTGAGATAAGCTCAATTAGTCACTGTAAGAAATCATAGGAAACAGAAGGAGATGAGTCTGAACCAAGCTAAGGTGCTTTCTTATCTTTGACACTCCACTCAGACTTTCCACAAGATTTCTATAAAGCCAAAAGATAAAAACAAATAAATTTAACTCAAATCCAGAAAGTATACTGTGGTTTCTGCAGTAAGGAATGTTTTTTCAAGACTCAGCAATGGCTCTCCAGTTCCCCAGTTTCCTGAAGTCTACAGCATGCATAACACCTTGCTTTTTTTTCAAACAATATTACTTAAACTACATGTTTTATAGAGACAAAAACCAATGGGAAAACATAATTTCATAAAATGCCACTCACTGGACAGAAGTTGATCCCAAAAGACAGAACAG
Source organism: Geospiza fortis (assembly GCF_000277835.1). Taxonomy (NCBI): domain Eukaryota; kingdom Metazoa; phylum Chordata; class Aves; order Passeriformes; family Thraupidae; genus Geospiza; species Geospiza fortis. Next base: position 2,321,642 of record NW_005054310.1, on the reverse strand, counting down.
ATGTCACATTAGAACAGTGGGCAGAAAAAGAATTGTCATGTAAGCAAAATAATCAAAAAGGTAAAGTAAAAAAATAAGCATCTATCAAAGAATAAATACTTATAAATACTATATTTTTCTTTATTTTCACAGAAGCAATTCCTTTTTTTCTTTCACAGAAGCAAAGCTTTTTCAGCACTGAATACCCTGTTGGCAGCTCAAAGCACTGCAAATCTCAAATAAATCCCAGGACCAACTTCCATGTTTTCTGCACTAAACCATGATGACAGAGATAACAGCTCAGCTGATTCCTCCCCAATCATGCCCCAGTTCAGATCAACATAAATTTGGAATAGTTCAGTTGAAGGTAAAGAAGTTATTTTAAATTGATACTGTAGTAAGACAGAACAAGCCCTGATTCACAATGGGAAGATCAGATAATGTCATATATTGAATACAGACATAAATGCAAGGTTTCATTTACTGAGAAGTGAATTTAAAAAGTATTTAATATATTGTTTAACTACCAATTAATTAATTTGTTTAATGTTCTATCCATTGATAAATAATATTTGCATTGACAGCAATTGTACTCCTTGCTGTCTGCTCTGTATGCTGTGATAATTATTATTTCAAAACAAAAGTCAATCTTTTTCCCTCATTTGAGAGATACCATCCATCATATGAATCATGGATTTTATTTAGAGCATACTGAAGTCCATTGGAAAAACTACTGTGGCTTTCAGTAAGGTTTAGATCAGTCTTTCGAACAGGTCAGGATTCTTGTGGAAAATAATAGCATGAAACCTTGTAATTAACTCAAAATATATAAAGCTTGTGCACAGGGGGTTTATTTGAAGGAATCACAAAATGTCAGAATAGATGAAGCTGGAAGAGACCTCTGGAGGTCATCTAGTCCACTCCCCTTCTCAGGGAAGGGTCAATTATAGTTTGTTTCTCCAGGGTGATGCACGAACATAACTCTATTTCTTTACTTTTAAATGACCAACTTTCCCAATTTACTTTTCTCTTACATAAAACTCTGCACTACACCTTACTCTGTAATTATTGGATCATTTTGAAAAATCTTTTGCAGCCTCTTGTCAAGAGAATGGAATCCTGTTGTGCATTTTACATTTAGTATTACAATTTATTTTTTCACTGAATAGGTCATCAGGATTTGAAGTTTTAATGTAATTTTGCAAATTATTGTAATTATTTGTAATTTTGACCTTTTTATGGCTCTATATTTTGATTGCAAAGCACTACACTTCTTTAGTGTGAACCAGTGAGACTGCAATCAATGGAGAAAAGACTTAAATAGAACTAATATAAAATGGATATCTTTGAAGGGTAGGTAGATAAATACCTTCAAAATTGTCAAGATCTATCAGAAATGTAACACTCTGAGTGTCTTGGCTATCAGATGTCACTGTCGAGCCTCAATGAAGATGGGATGCTAAATAGCCACCTATGTTTTATACAGATCACATCCTATTCTTGACCCACTGCTTTTAAGTTAATTGTTTCCACAGATTATTGTGCCCAAAAAAACTTCTAGAACTGCTCCACCAAATATTTTCACCATTTGCCTAGAAGTTATTAGCTGGCATCCCACAACATCTATGTTCTCATGAATCTGCTTTTTTTTTAACATTGAGAACTATACAGCAATTAGCTGAAAACGAGACCAATTACAAGTGATTGATTGATTGATGTTGTCTATGAGTACATTATACTGGTTGTTGATGAGAGTTATATATTAATTAAAATCACAGCTGCTCTCACTACTTATCACTAGTTGAATATCAGTTAGAGTAGTCTTCATGCTTTTATGTCTTCTGGTCACAGCAAAGCCAGATATACAAGGAGCAAGGGGCTGGAAAGAACAAATCTCCAGGGTTTCTGCCTGCTTAATGAGGGTGTTTTCCTTTGATCAGGAAAATAGGGGGTACAAATCAAAACAGGATTTTAATGTTAGTCTAATCTGAATCCTCATCTTACATTTTCACATAGAAAGAGACAGAGGGATATTTGTTTTACAGGTTGTATTTGATTTCTTCTATTCCTTTATTCTGATAAAGTCCCTAATTCAAGCACATTACCAATTTCCAAAATTTAGAAGGGACTGCAATGTTTTCTATAAGTATATTCTCATATACTAGAATCGAAAACTTAAAATTATAATATATTTTTAGCATCTATTTGGTGTGTTTTATTGAATGAAAATTGCATGTATGTTTTCAAAAAGCTCTTATTTAAATTCCAAATATCAAAACATATCAGTTTGAACTGTATAAAATGAAAAAGTATTATTTTAGAGAGAGAGAGCTCATGAAACTGTTTTCAGGAGGGCCAACCCTGTCCTGGAGCCATCAGGTACAACATCACCAGCCAGAGAGGATTGTCCTGCTCTGCTCTGGGCTGGGGCGGCCTCACCTCGAGAGCTGGGAACAGTTCCAGGCGCCACAATATAAGAAAGACATGAAACTCTTACAGAGCATCCAAAAGAGTGCAATTAGGGTGGTGAGAGGTCCAGAGGGGAAGCTGAATGAGGAGTGGCTGAGGTCACTTGGTCTGTTCAGCCTGGAGGGGGCTGAGGGGAGACATCATCATAGCAACATCTTCCTCATGATGGGAAGAGGAGGGGCTGGCACCAATCTCTTCTCTGTGGTGACCAGTGACAGGACCTGAGGGAATGGCCTGAAGCTGTGTCAGGGGAGGTTTATGTTGGATATCAGGAAAAGGTTCTTCAGCCAGAGGGTGCTTGGGCACTGGAATAGGTTCCCAGAGAAAGTGGTCACAGCACCAAGCCTGACAGAGTTCAACAAGAGTTTGAAAAACACTCTCAGGCACGTGGCGTGATCCTTGGGGATGGTCCTATGCAGGGTCAGGCGTTGGATACAATGATCCTTGTGGGTCCCTTCCAATTCAGCATATTCTGTGATTCTGTGATTTGTGTCTTTTATATTATTGAAACATTTCTGAATCTCTTAGATTACTGAAATTTTTGTGGTGGGAAGAAAAAAGGAACTGGCAAAGAACAGTGATTGACAGTGACCTGAAGGCAGTGAGGGACACAGTCCATCTGATCTTACCTAAAATGATGTTTCAGATTTCACAGCTTACACTGAGAAAGCTCTGTTATCAATCAGTGATCTCGTTAGCAGTTGCAGTGGGCAGGCTAATTAATGATACTGCTTTGCATAGATTTGGGGGATGAGTAGGAAATGAATATAACATAATTAAACTATTGTAAAGTCTCAGATTTGGACTGTTACTTCTGAAAATGTTGGTGGCTATGTCAGTTTAATCAAAACTAATAAATATGCAAGGATTTAATTTGCATCAGCTAATTTTGGAGCACAATCCCAAATACAGCTCTGTTAAATGCTGCTTTTGGAAGTATGTGCTGTAAATTCAGAGGTGAGCAGCATTTCCTACAAGCTTTAATTCCCAGGGCAGAATGGGAACTCTGTTACCTAGGAAGAGAAGGGCTTCCCAGTCTGTATTTTGCTGGGTGCCATCACAGTGGCTCAAGCCCTCAGCATCCATGCTAGTGTGAAATATGACACTGCAGGGATGACAGAACAGGGGACTGGGGATACATATCAATGTTGTGAGGGGCATCATAATGCCTCAGGATGTTGCTGCTTAGAACTGATTTGTCAGCAGGTAAGTCTTCTTACCTCAGTAGACACAGTGCTACACTCAGTTGACTCGCTCTGACTTTTTTCAACTTTTAACCTGTTTTGTGTTGGACTGCAGGGTTAAACTAATCATATTGAGTAAATTTAAAATTTCTTTGCATATTTTAAAAACATACAGACTTTGCAATTTGCACATCCACTAAATGGAAGCTATGTCAGTTTCTAGGAAAAATAAACACAGAATCACAGAATATTCTGAGTTGGAAGGGGTCCACAAGATTTATTAAAGTCCATTTCCTGGCCCTGCACAGAATAGCCCCAATAATCACAACATGTGCCTGAGAGTGTTGTTTAAATGTGCATTTAAAATATATTATCTCCAAACACACATATTAAAAGAGCACATA
>NW_005054310.1:2306195-2317596 GCF_000277835.1 Geospiza fortis | reverse complement strand
TCAGCAAGGAGTACAGCATGGAATATGTCAATATTCCTGTTCCAAATCACCAGCTTCAGGGACTTCATTGTATTATGCCAAAGACTGAGTTTATCAGTGTGGTGGTATTTTTCCAGATGGCACAGGGATAATTAAATGAGGTATTTTTTTAGAGAGAAGAATAAGGAAAAAAATGAAAAACAAAACAAAAATAAATAAATAAATAAAAGATTACGCTCTTCAGCCAGTGAGTCACTGGTAACAGGCCAATATTCCTACCTGGCTCCTTCTAAGCTAGAGAGATTTAATCTTTGCAGTCCTAAGGCTAGGATCAAGGACTCTGAACAACTGACTTAGAAAGCACCAAGGAAGTTGAACCAGTTGTTTGCAATTGCTTGAGGGGAATCTCAGACATACAAGCTGCCAGCAAATGCTTCAAGAAGGCCCCTCTCTTTCCCCCTGAGTCCCTGGAATTAATGAAACTCATCAAAGTTTGCAAAGGAGGATGCAAATTCAGGGAAAAGATGATAAAAAGGGCCCATGGCTCCTGCACAAGCAAATAACATGTGGTGGTAACTAATTGATGGAAAAGTCACAAACTCTGTTCACCAAACACAACAGAGATAACAGTAAATGTCACTTCTGTTAGTTACCACAGTGCCTGCCCTTTTGATTAACCCAGTGCCTGTTGTTTTTTCACAGACACTTGGTTGTTCTAGCTGCTTGGCAATCTAGTCCCTTTAAGCTTTTCCATGATGTTGTCTCAACTGGATTTTGTGCAGTAGAGCTCTTAGACAGAAATACTGACTGCAGAGCAACTCATGGCTGAGGAAAGTGATACACACAGCTAAAATGGACTTACAAAAATCTGCCACGTTTCATCACAAATCTGTGACATATTGTATCCAGAGTTTTCCAACATGTAGTCAAGCTTAGAAATGTCAGCTGTACTGGACAAAAGAGTTATGATACAACTCTGAAGAATTTCATATGCCTCCAGTGTTTTATAATGCTTTTTATCAAGTAATTTGGAATAGTAGGGAGCCCACCAGCAAAATAACTGTTTCAAGCTTAAAGGTGACTCCTGAACTGCCAGAGGAATGTGCCAAGGATCCAGGTGTCACTAGGAATATTTCTATCACTAGCTGATCGGTCCTGTGGCTGCCACCCAACAAGACAAGGAATGGGATAATATATTGTTCTATTTTTCTGAGGCTAGCAGTCTCTGCACCAATCTACTGAAATTCTTCTGACATTTGAAGCAAATATTTTAATGTCTTTGCATTTTCTTCCAAGCTTAAACATGTTTATGTGTGTCAGGAAGTGAAGTTTCTATCACTTAAAAAATAAAATGGTTGTTTATTATTGGTCACTACTGCTGTACATTCTCAGCCTTTAGAGTCATGGTTTGAGTGACAGTGTTCAAAGCAAGGTTGGAGCAATCTGGTCAAGTGAAAGGTGTCCCTACCCATGGCAAGGGGGTTGGAACTATATATTCTTTAAGGACCCCTCCAACCCAAACCATTTTGATACTATGAAATGAAACTCTTTTCTGGATATGTTCTAATCTCGTGGCTTAGAAACTCTTTGATTGTCCATGAGGATGGAATAAGTAGACCTTGGAGCCTTTATGGAGTTAAAGCTCTACTACAACTTTCTGGCATTCAGAAACATCCAAAGTCACAGTGCCAGTGTCCAAAGAAGGTCTGTTCTATTCACTGTCTGGGTTTTAGTCAGTCACAAGGCAACACAAGTACATTCTGGAAGGCATTGAACTATTTTTAATCTGTGATACCCCATTCTAATACGGTAATATTAATTCCATGGGCAGTTATATTATGTTTATCCCTATGTTTTAAGGGCTACCCTTCACTCCAGCACTATAGATAAGTTTAACTCAGATTTTACTCACCTGGAAAGCAGACCAGTCCTACACATTACTTTAGAGTAAAGCCTAGGCTGATACATTGATATACTGCTTAGTAATTCTGGTTTGTCTCTCAACCTTAGAAAGTTTTTGTGCTTCTGATGCACACATGGGTTAGATCCAGTGAACAAATCAAAAAAAACATTTCTGCACTTTCAGTTAAACTGACGTTAGGAAACAGAGGTCTGAGTCCATCTGAATCCAGGTATTTTTCTACCTCCCAAAATGGTTTCCCTCAGAGATCCTGTTCAGGATTGGGCTGAGGGCTGCCACACTCTGTAAAGTGAGAAGCCAGATGTGATGGGAGAACTTCTGAGCGGGACTCAATTGCTTTCTAGGTGAAAAAAATCAGCTACCCCCTTTTGTCTTGATCTCTCTGACACACTACTCTGTGGCTCCAAATGTAGTTTAACACTCTGTGACAAATAGCTTCAAAAGTGGGCACTCAAATTTTACTGTTCTGCCACTTGAAATATTATTATAATGTGGTTTTCCTCCTCTGCCACATGCAGGCTTGTCTCATCACAGTCCAGTATTTACCATGCAAGATGAACTTTGGACTTCCTCAACTATGGACTTAACCAAAACTAAGCAAGAAACTGCAAACATTAAGTTAACTATATTTCCCTAAACTGCAAAAGCACCCCTTTTGCTACTTTCACTTTCATGCAGTAAGCAAGAAGAGGGTTTGGCTGTTTTGTACCCACAGCACATAAGAAAAACAGTAAGATTACACAGCAATTGGATCAAATAAGATATTTGTAAGCCTGAGTTTTTATTTCTAACATATTGACAGATTCTGCCCATTTGAACTGAATGTCTCATAAGTCAGTCTGTGGAAGACAGCCTGCTATTGGAACCAACTTCTGACACCAGATCAGCACCCTCTGGGTTGTCAAGTCTTCATGTAGAAAGAGAAAGCAAAATATTTCTAGAAGGCAACTGTTATGTTAGATTGGGCCTTAGATCCTAAGGCCATGAAGACCAAGTGGGTTAGACCCAGGTCTTTGACCTTAGGTTGGTTACAAAAAATGTTCAAGCCCTTAGGATGCCACAGGAATTCTCTCTTTACATCCAGAGAGAGAATTTCCTCCCCAGAATGAATCTGGAAATTTTTGTTCTTTATTTCTTTGAGAGATTTCTACTTTCAGTATTTTGATCAAGAAAGAAAGGACGGAGTGACCAGCAAAGATATTGGCCAGTGTTGTGAATGAGCAAAGAAAATGACACAGCGCCTGGCATTTTGTATAGGACCAGAAGAGTTCCCATGTGGTGTGAGATCCCATTCGGCATCCCTGAGTACGTAACTGGTCACATGAACAATGGCTCTCCTCTGCCCCTCAGGCCTGAATGGTGATTTTTTAAAAAGCTGGTAGATTGGTAACTTTTATTGTGAAAAAATTACAATTTGTCATGTGTAGGCAAGTTGCTGGAGAAACAAGGCAAGTTGCTGGAGAAACAAACCCAGGATATCAGTCTATTTTCCTTCCCAAAAATTTCCTCTGAATCCCCTTTTCCCCCCCCCTGGGATGTCACCTCTCTGGATCATTGGTGAGTCTGTGAAAATGCACTCTGCTGTGTTCCTGGGGCTGTCTCATGTTTCTCTGCCTCTAATGCTATCCAACCTGCAGGGTTTTTTTCTCTAACTAAATACAAAGTGACTAAATTTGAAGCATCACAACACTTAAAAGGTAGGAAAAGACATTGTAATGCCCATAGAGCTGGAGTCTTTTGACCTATACATCATCTGTTGTCTGCCTTGAAGGTTTTTAGTCCTGCGGTTATCAGGGACTGAAGAATCTGTAAGCAGATGTAGCTCCCTTCCTCCTTCTGTTAGCTCTGTGTTGGAGAAATCAAGGAGAGTTATTTATGCTGTCTTATTCAAATTTAAAAGAAAAATCCAAGACCTGCATGAGCTTTAGCTGAGAGCTAACAGGGAAGAGAATAGGGCCTTAATATCTTTCTTTCAGCGTAAACACAGATATTTTTGAATAAAGGAAAAAAGCCAGTAATTCTGACTCATCTTTTTTTCTTAAATTGATGTAATTTCAGCTGGCCTTCTGTGGAGAGAAAGGATAAGGGAAAATAAGTGGAATAAACATAAGATACAGCAACAGAAATTCATAAATTCATTTACCATAAGTATTTTCCATTAAGTTATTGCTGTTCTTTGGTTTAGGATTTATATTGCCATAATTCATTTTTCAATGATTTTGGAGTCTTTTTTTCCCCCCTAAGAGATGCTATGACTTTTCTATATGCAATTAAACATGTGTTGTTTAAAACTCACTAGAACACATTTTTGACCAGTTAAGCATTACTCAAATCCTTTTATCATAAAGCTCTATTCTCAAAAGATCACCTTATTCTAAGGTTACTAAAATGAAAGCAAAAGCCCTTGCACATTAAGAGTCTTTTTTTCCAAAAGATTTCCATTTTCTTCTGCAGACCTGCCATTTTACTTGCCAGTTGTATCATGAAAAGCTCTGCTTATAGCAGACCTATTGTAGAGTGAAAAGAGAAAATGCTTTGCTACAAGGCAGTAGCTAATTCACTATTCTTCAGGGACTGATATTCATCTATTCTTCAATAAAAGCTAATGGTTAAATAGACCCAATGCACTCAGCTAATCTAGGAAGAAGCTGATGGCTGGGGGTTGGGATTCAAAGTTCATGCTGAAGTGCTATTCCTGAAGACAAAGATATCCTTACATTTGCCTTAGAAAAAGATGACAATACTAAAAATATCACATGGCTTTCACTCTCAAACACATATTTTTATGAAACAGAACCTATGACATGTGAAAAAGTTAAATTTTATTGATTTTTAACAATGCATCACTTTTATGAGTTTTTCTTTTTAAGGGATGTGAATATTTAAACAAAAGGATTACATTTTAAATAACCTTCTGTTTAGTCTTTTGCTACTTGAATTCCAACACCCTTAAGAAGATTCAATGATTTTTTTTCATGAAAAGCAATTTTTGCAAAGCCCTCCCAGAAGGAAGGGAGATGACAACACCACATTTCTCTCTGTATAACTACCATCCCAGTTAAAGGTACTGCTGTGCTGTGCATATCAAGCAGTCCAGTGCAAGAAGGAAAGCTCACTTGAGAAATCAACAATGAAAACAAAAGCCCACAACCAACACAGCAGACTACACAAGGACAAAGGAAATTTTTATAAGCAAGGTTGTGACTTTAAAAACAGTGTATATATATTCTGAACAACTGCTGTAGCAGTTGTGTATGAGTGAAGGTATGTCATTGCTTTTAATAGATAACCTGAAAGTATTTTATCTGTGCTGCAGGACATTTAAATTAGCCATACTGTGACTAATCCTGAAAACAAAATGACCTGAATATATAGATGTGCTGTTTAACTGCAGGATTTCGGTCACCAAACGCCTTATCCTTCTATCCCTGAAAACAGTGGCAATGCTCTCCCCGATTTCACCAGAAACAGGACAGAATAGCACTTAGGAGCACAGTTGAAAATGGTGGGTGAAGTCCTTATTTCAGTACTTTCTCATAGTGCAGATGATGAAACACCATGCACTGCAGCAAAACATCACACCTCTGCACATTAGTGGATTGCTGGAAGAACATCTGTGTTTTCTCAGAAACACAGAGTCACAATTGGACACATGCCTGATGAGAGGGTTTCAAGATTTGTGTCTTTCCACAAAATCAATACTGTCAATATTTTTTCTCTTCTTGCATTTTTCTTCTCATTTATCAGTTAAAAAAAATACCAATCTGTATGCATATCTTTCATTACAGAGGGTTTTGGGCACTTTCTCAGTGCTGGTACTGTAGTCGCTCTTTTAAACGACATTTGTTGGTAGGCATCATCTTTCTGTCTGAGGCCAGACTGTATCCCTCTCGGTGCAAAGAGGACTACTACTATGACAACAGCTCTTCTTTCCCTTCAGCATGCATCAGTGAGGAAGTCTGGGGAGAAATAGTCTTGAGATAATCTGAAAACCATTCATTTGTCTCACAAAGCTGAGGAAAGGGGAACGTCTGTGATCTGCATATTGGCACCAAGTGGATTGAGCTACTCAAGGGTCTCGGGATGGAATAAAGATGCTTACATAGCAGATCTCACATGTTATTCTTGTGCATGTGTCTCAGTCCTTGTTCCTGTAGAATTGGCATCATAGTAGTTCAGAAGTGCAAAGTAATATGGAGTCCAAGTAGTCAGTGCTGGAGACATATCTGAGATAATGAATCAAACAGATGGAGGAGAGAAATTTTAATGAGCTGTTCAAAAACTCTCAGATTATTAAGTAAACTCATGGCAGTTTCAGCATACATGAAAGGTGCAATTTGATATCTGAGATAGATTTGCTATATATAACTGCCTTCATATATAACTGCCTTCATCTGAAAGCTATCTAAAATTCTTTTTATTATATTAATCTGTTAAAACAGATCTGGCTAAGATAATCTGAGAGATATTTAATTTTAGATTTTCATGTATTGCAGTTAAATAAGAAAGACAGATATTTGACATTCATAAATAAGTCAAGCACAGTTTTCGACATTATAAAATTGATCCAGAAATAAAAGTTTTCAGTCGATTTTTGTAATATGGTAGGCTACTTTTTTATTTGTAGGTACTAAATTTTGATAAAAGTAGATTGGGTTGAGCAGCTCAGAGGTAGCCCTGGCAGTGACAGGCAGTCACTAGGCAGTGTAGTCCAGGTATGCAACCACTAACGGTATGGATGGGACCTGGCTGCTTCTACTGCTATCTCTTGAAAAATAAGAAGATAGCACCTGGATCCTGTCAATGCAGGATGAGATGGTGTCTTACTGTGTGACTGCATTTACATTCTTAATGCTCTTGGCTCTGGCAGGATGATAAACCAGGAAATTAAGATTGTGAATTCATTACAGCTCATCTCTCGTTCTGTCACTGCAACACACTGACACGTTTCCAACGCTGTCATTGAGAAGTTTGGTCACTTAATCCTTTCTTATTGCACATTACTTTTCAATTAGCTATTTATTGCATAACAATCTTCCATTCTGTTACAGCTTGCTTATTGAGTGTTGTTCTGACAAAGGCTGTAGTAGGAGTACTGTCACACCCAGCACGGCTAACCAGGAGAACCAGCTTCCTGCTTCAAGCTGCTGAAAAACACTTTCCAACAAGAAAGTTTTCAAACTTGTCAGAAGCAAAAGATCTTCCCCTTCAGTTTGTTAACATTCTGCAAGTCAATTCCTTTGAGTATGCTGGAGAGACAGACTTGTTTAAAGAGTAATCACTGAGGGCTGTGACTGATCTGTATCACACAGTTAGCAATTTACGAGTACATGCCATTTCATTTTCTCAGGGTGTCATTTCTTTGCTAAATTTAAGCGACGCTGAAAAATTAAAATATTTGGAGGGTTCTCTGAGTCTGTCTTTTCAATCAATTATACTGAGTGATTACAAGTGGAAAGGCCTGGGTCATTCAAATGTACTGTTTTCCGCTGAAGAAACACTGCAAAATGCAGATGAGGCATTTGATATAAGACAAAGGGATCACAGCTATCACGAAAAACAGAACTAGAAGTACAAAATAGTCAATATATGAGGAGAATACATGGTAAAAAAATTATTTCTCAACATAAATACGTATTACATTTCTTTTTGCCTCTTCTGCTTTTCTAGAAACAGCCTCCTCTGCTTTTTAAATGTCATCCATATTTATCAGACTGCATGGTTCTTGACATTTAGGATTTTTTTTCATCAAACTGTAACTGAAGCTTTGACAAAGGGTACTAATTATCAAGGGACTAGATTTTTTTTCCTTTTCCCCCTTTTTGAAGGAGCAGCAGGCTGTAGAGAAAATGTGAATTGTCAGCTACTTTTAATACTCCTATAGCAGTCTGTCTGTCCTTACTGTGAAATATAACTGGAAATAAGAATTTAAGTGTATGCTGAAGTATGTAGAAAATGCAGCTGGAATTGAGCAACTTGATTTTAAATGACAGAGGTCATTATTTACTTCAGTAAAAATGTTTCCACCTATTAGAACTATGCATAATCCCTATTGAAGGAAATTTTACTAATATTTTAAAATTCAGTAATTGATTATTCACCAATGATGATTTAAGCGACTATGGGATGCAGAGCTTGTACAATATCACAATATGGTGACTAAAAAATTGAAGCATGAAAAATTGAGAAAATGCTCAGTTACTAAACAGAAGAGTGCATTAACAAGAAAAGAAAAGTACATTGTGCTGCTTATCAACCAAAGTTGTTCCTGTTAGAAATAATCTATTTTTTTGTCCTTATTGGTAGTAAAGACATATTGGACCCTGATCAGAAAGATGATAGCTTTTCACAAACCCCTTTCTTGAGCCTGCAAATGAAGCCTAATGTAAGTGTATAGATATACATCTGAAATCTATTATTCATCCATTTTCAGTTGCCTAGCAATGGCACAACTGCAAAGGAAAGAACAGTATGTGGTAAGTACTACATGTTTTTTTTTGTTATCGATAATTTTGTGTCCATATATATCTTCATTATGATCTTGCCTGCCATCACATATAAATTATTTGACTTCCTTGACTTGTCAAACACAAGCCACTTAGTTTGAAGTGAGATTTTTAAGTAAGAAAAAATACCAGATATTCACATTACAAAATCAATTTTAATTTAGTTACAATATCAAAGCCTGCTTTGAATACACGCTCCATGCATTCAGCTGTGTTAATAGCAACACTTAGGTCAGATTATCGGAACAAGTTTTATAAAAATTCAAGGCTAAACACAACTTTCATGTCTAGCTCAGCCTTGTTTTAATGTCATTAATTGCAAATTGACACACTGTCTTTGCCTGCTGTTTATCTAACCATAGTGTAAGAAAAGAATAAAGCCAGTCCTAGTAAATTCTCAAGGATCACCACTGCATGGTTGTTACCTGTAACATCAGAAGAGAAACAGAGATCTTGGTATTCTTAAAACTCAGCACCTTCTATACAGTCAACTTTACTTCTTGTCACTGCTTTTCATCCTGCACATAATCCCTATCAGTGTTTTCCTGTTACGATTTTTAAATAGTCAGGCATTTAGGAAACAGAAATAAAAATAAATAATTATAGTTCTACCCCTGAAAAAAATGCACAACAGACCACCTCTGCCTAGCTCTGCATAATTTACAACTTACAATTTTCTCCTTAAGACACAATGCATCATACTGACCTAAAGCAAGCAAACACAAAAACAGAAAAAACTCTCTCTGACTTCGCTTTTTTTCATCCGTTAATGAAAACTAAGGTGTTCTTGGCAATACTGTGCCTCTTATTGATTAGTGTCCCCAAAGCATAGAATATTGATTGACACTGATTTATGTCTCACAGCTCCACATCAATTTGGTACTCCTTTCCTCTTTTTGGTTTATCCACCTCAGCATCAACTCATAGAAAATCTCTGGACATCAGTGGATCAAGATAAACCAGAAAGGTTTAAGGATGCAAGGAGATGCAGTACTATGCAGGACATGCATATGTTGGACTCAGCTCTTTCCAGGTTATGGGTTTCAAGCATTGCAGAACATATGGCCAAAAAAAAAGTTGTTCTGTACAGAATGAATTGCTCACTGGCCATTTTCCATGTAGGGTGGTGAAAAGCATGATCTGATCCTTCCTCCCTCATAGAAAATGTCATCCTCCCTCTTGAAGTTTCTAATAACTAGAAAACCAAGAAATTGCCCTTCCTACTCTCAGCAATTCTAGTATTCCAGAATATAACTGTTAGAGATATTTCCATGTCAGTCATTTGATTTAAGGAACCACTGATGTTTTACACAGCTGTATCAAGTTCTGAAGGCACTTTTGTCTCAAGTGCTGAAGGCATCCAAATGTCAGCAGGATTTCGCTCACTTGTTCCACATATGTGTACAGGTAGATAATTCAGCAGCAGACCAAAATGAAAGCAAGACTGCAGAAATTACAGAGATGAACAGGTGAACCTTTCCTGCACAGAGAAGAGTCCTTGAGGGTTTCAAGAGGAAAGCTCTCCATGTATCATGTTCTGCTGGCTTTTGCCACCTGTGCTTGCTCTCCAGCCTCTTTCATTGCTGGGCATAGAGGCTTTTTTTTCTCCATTATTTAAGTGGTTGTTATGAATTCACTACTTCACCATTTCGCTCAGAGCAATTGTAAAATATTACCTGTGATCTGACAAATAATCAACTATTTATCCTGATCATGAAAAATCTCTATTTTACTTATGTTGTGGGAGGACTTTCACGTACGGTCAATTTACCCAACCTTGTGTAAATGCTGTAGCCAGGTGTGCCGTCTAAGACAGGCATCCCTTGGTTTCTGCAATCCCTTGGTTTCTGCAAACTTTTGATTATTTTTCCTGGCAGACAGAGTGCAGAAATTTCATGGTGGAGTATAAACAGCCTTAAGGAAATAGAACATTTGAGGGATGGTGTACATAGGAGAAAAGAGAGAAGTAAGTAGAATTAAAATGTAGTAGACCCCCTGAGAGAAATTATTGCCTGGCAATTTAGAGTAATTTCCATTTTTAAGTAGTCCTTGTGAGGAAAAGCAAGAGTCATTTTCAGTCTAGCATTTGAATATTGAACTAATGGAGAAATGGCAGCTCTGCAGTGGCTTCGGCAGAGATCCAAGTGTTTTTTTCCAGAGAGACCTTCTTCTGCTCCATATTTAAACTACATTTGTCTTACAACTGCTGGAGTCTATTTTAAGGTAAACAAAGATCTCATTTAGCCTTGTGATATTTTCAAGCTTCACCAAGAAGCAGTGACAGTATGAAGGGATCAAAACTATTACACCCTAGTGAACAACAGCTTTGGGGAAAAGGACCTGGGTAAGCAGATGCAGGACATTAAAGCCAGGAACACATACACCACCGACACTTTGGCCTATGTGCCATTTCAAACTGTCACTGAATCTCCTACATAAAGCACCCAAGTATGCCTAAGGAGGGTGTGGGGATGCTGAGAGAATCATCTGCTGTAAACTGGCTGGCTGGCAGAAGTGAGGAGTGACCCATGTGCCTCTGAGTAACCTCCCACAGCACAGACCTCCGTGGCACTCTAATTGCAGCCCCAAGGTCCAGGTCTGTGCCTATGCATTCGTGTCTTTTGCTTTGAAGCACCTGAAAAGACGTGGCCCACAGAGCAGTGTATTTACAGACAGCAGGAGGATATGTTGGATGCTCTGGGGCCTGACAGGAGGTTAAGAGAAGACAGAACACTTGGCAGGACAAGGTTTGCAAATCTGTGGATAATGAACATGCCACAAGCTATCAGAGCCACACTCAGGCTCTGTGTCTTGGATTCACTCTAAAGACACCCCAAGAGGCCAGAGGACCCCTTCTTCTGCAATGTGGTTCATCAGGACCCAGCAACAAACCAAGAAACTGGGTTACAGGACAGCACAAATATAAAATAGGTCACACATCTCACTGGCTGAGGGCACCCTAATATTCTGTTTGAACAGAAAGATGTTTGCATCA
>NW_005054310.1:2281047-2306161 GCF_000277835.1 Geospiza fortis | reverse complement strand
CCCTGGGCTGTCCATGCTCTGGGCTGATGCACTAGTAATACTATGTTTCTGTTACAGACAAGGATTTTAGACCTAGGGAAAACATGGATAAATTTTTAAAAATTGATTTAAGGTCTTTATTCCAATGGAATTTTGCTAGAAAAATCTGTGACTTGAGTAGCATGTGTGTATTCACACAGCATTTGGTGGCAGAAGACAGAAAGAATTTGTGACTTTTGACTGCCAAGGTAATATCCCTACCACCTGTAAAATGCCTGTAATATCCCTACCAGGTGTAAAAGCTGTGTACCAGAATGAGGTCACTAATCTATTGGTCCAGGATGGACTTGCAGCACTTATTTAGTCAAACAAGTCAATAATCAGCTCATTTCTTTCCTTCTTCTGAAACATTTAAGTTAATTATTTTGTTTAATAAAGCTGTTAAGTATCTTCCTACTTTTAAGACACAGAAATTCCTTATGTTTTTAGAAGCATCATTTTTAAAGAACACTGAAAATTTGAAAGTACTTTGTTACTTCTATAAATGAAAGACAGCTTGAGAATTTGGATTTTGTTTGGAAGGTATATTTTAAAACTAGATTTAATCCAGGCAATCAACCACAAAGCAAATCTGCAATGTGCAGTCAGTGCATAGCCGAACAGTAATTTTGTGAGGTTTGGCACAAAATGCGATAAAAAATAAGCTTTTCTGGAGATTGCCAGCATCTCCAAATCCCTTTAAAAAGCATAATGAAATAGCTTCCTTTTCTATTCCTATTCTTTCAATCAAAAGGAAAAAAGAAAACATTTCTACGTGCTATGTGAGTTACTGTTCCTATTTTAATCGCAGGGATGGGAATGTAGGGCAGTCTTACTGTTGCAGTCAGTGTATATAAAATCACACTTCTGTGGCAGGACTACACTAGACATTAAAACAGGGCAGGGATGTCCAATCCAAGCAAGGCTGAGTGGAGCTGTTAAGCCCAGCAGTGCATGTTTATTTAGCTGGTAAGAAGCTATGGATCTAGAGAAGGGCAACTAAAATTATTAAAGATAGAGCAGTTGCCTACATAAAAAGACAACTACAACTCTCAGTTGGGAGAAGGAAAAACTGGAGGGGGTGCTGTGGTTTAAAGCCAGCTGGAAATTAAGCACCACACAGCCATTTGCCCAATCCCCTTCTTCCCCACAATGTGATGGAATGGGGAGGAGAATCAAAGACTGGTAGGTTGAGAGAAGAACAGTTTAATAGAGAAAGCAAAATGTGCACACACAAGCAAAGAAAAAACAACAACAATAAAAAAATGTACCACCTTCCACGGGCAAGCAGGTGTTCAGCCATCCCCAGGAGAGCACAGCCCCATCACGTGTGACACTGACCTGGTAAGAGAAACTCCATCACTCCAAAAGTCCCTCCCTTCCTCTTTCTTTCCCCAACTTTGTATACTGAGCATGATGTCATATGGTCTGGAGTATCCCTTTGGTCAGTCGGGGTCACGTGTCCAGGGTGTGTCCTTTCAACCTCCCTGGCACCCCCATTGTTCTCCTCACCAGTGCAGCAGTGGAAAAAGCAGAAGTGCCCTTGGCTCTGTGGAAGCCTTCCTCAGAAATAACAAAAACATCTCTGTATTATCAACTCTGTATTCAGCACAAATCCAAAATATGGCCCCAATCCCAGCCACTGTGAAGACAATTAATTCTACCCCAGCCAAAATCAGCACAGAGAGCTATGATGAAAACATGAAGGTGCTGGTGAGTGAAATGAATACAGTCTATCGTTCAACAAATTCTGTGGGACAAGAACTAGATACCAGCCAATGAAATCAGAAAATCAGTAGGAGAATATTGGCATCATCATGTTCATGAAGGGATTCATAGTCAATTCATGAATGACCTAAAGGGAGATGGTCATAGGTTTATCCTCTGGCAACATGCATCCAGTGATTGTGGATGCTGGGAGACAACCAAGAGAAATGGCCAGGGTTGCTCCTCCCAGTGCCAGAGAGAAGAGAGGGCTAGACAGACCACTGTTGTGATGCACAGTGTTTCTTATGCTCTCATTTAGGGACACACAGGCCCTAGTGTCACTGAAGTGTACCTACACAATGTTCTGTCACATGGTACAGATGTGGGATTTTTTCTAGAAACAAAAAAATACAACTATGAACTAGATTCAAAAGATGTATGCAAGGGATTTCTGTGTACCAGTTACTGAGCAGAATGAAAGTACTGCCACTTTGCAGGGTGCGAGCCAAAACATGAGTTGGCCTGGCTTCAAAGAGGCTGACCACACGTAATACACCATGGTAAGACTGATTTTTGCCCTAAAGAAACTTGCTGCCTGCCTGTGGCTGTGAGAAAGACAGTTAATTTTTAAGAGTACATGTTCAGGAGTTCTGTATCTGGCTACATTATTACTGATTTATTAATATTTTCTGTAAATTTACCAGGAATTTTGGGTATTATGTAATACCATTAATTAAGCAAGGTTTTCTAAGACTGACCTAAGTGGCACTCCTGAGAGTTTAGACCATAACTTTTTTAATTCCGTATTTTCTCCTAACTGTACAATGGAGACTCCACATGTTGCAGAACTTTTGCTGTTATTAATGTTTATACAGTGCTCAGAAAAAAACACCATACAAAGGCAAGGTATTACTGCTTTTATAAAACTTCGGGGACTTGTCTTTTTTTTTTAATTCCCATTTGACCTTTCAAAGGGGTGAAAGCTGAACTTTCTCCTTTTCCTAAATATCATTTCAGGTCTTATGATTTAAAACCTTTAGCATCTTTGCTTTAGCATTAGTCACCATTAATGGCTAAAGCACATACATCCCATCTGATATTTTGAAATTGAGGACTAGACTTTTTAAAAACAATGATGGCTAGGAAACAGACATACTTCAGCCATACTTTACTGGACCACAGAACTTACAGTGACTGGATTTCACAGTAATTTCAGTAAACTCTTGTGGTATGTAGTAATTCAAGAGCAACACTTTCCTACCTTATCATTTCTTGTGCTCACCCTCTATTTTCTAAGGGAACCAGCTGACTCACACTACAAAAGCCTTGCAGTTAGATAGGAAGCCCTGGATATGGCTGTGGGTGTATGCAGTACCTGCCCACTCTCATACCCTAACAATGACACAGCAGTTTCCCCCCCAAAAAGCACCCTTCCAGAAGACACCATCTTCTAAGAAAATACAGTATATTTTTTAGGCTACAGCTTCAGCAGATGCAATTATGAATAACTGCAACCTGTTACATTTTTTAATGCTATGTTGCTTGTAGATAAGTGTTTATCTGGCAGTGCAGAAGCTCAGTTGTCAATCATGAGTTAGATAAGCAGAATGTTTAAGCCTATCACATCTCTTTTATAAAGTAATGATATGATGACAGTAAAGAAACTAGCACAAACAGTTCTGATATCATAAGACAACTGCAATAAAGTTTGATACATCAGCATGACCATTTTTAACAGACTGCTTAACATGACAATTTTTTATATAAGTAAAATGTGGATTTCAGGAATGCATTCCTGGCTGTGCAAATTTTTAATGATCTGTAAAATCACATTCAGCCACATAAATTATTCATATATTTGTATACAAAGAACCAAATCTGGGAAATGTATTTAAATACATTTAAAGAACCACTTTGTTGATAGCAAAATATGGATATTATTTTTAGAAGAACTGATGGCCCGATTTTATTGCCCATTGTAAGAAAATGCAAGGTGACATTGTCTTCTGAAAGAAATTTTAACATAAAGGTTATTATTCAAACTTATAGTCAATATATAGGAGAAGTTGCTTCTTCAGGAGACTTCACCTGCATAAAAGTCACTCCATCTTGCCATTAAAACTCATTGACAAATGTTTTTAATTTATGTTCAGTGTAATGGAACAACTCTGTCATTTCTTCCTGTGTGGACAGTTATTGCCACTTAGGAGTTTTAAGTCACATTTAACCTTGGACAATACTGATTTTTCCTTTTGATAGTCCCTGGACAAAGAAATTATAGCTTGGTTGCACTCAGCAGTTTTGTCTTTAGTGCCCATCTTCTTCTTGGTTCACTTATGTATTTCCCAAGGTGCATTTTCTCAATATAAGTTTATTTAATAAAGGAAATGGACAATTTCCATGCTCTTAGCTATTTCTTGCCCTAATTTTTAAAATGTCTTTGAATTTCTCTGTAACTTTTCCATGCTGTAATTTTTGTCAGTGCTAACATAATGTATTTGGCCATACAGTTTCATATTTGGCCCCTAACCTTTCATACCTATCAAGAATATTAATGCATCATAAAGCTTCTATCTGTTACAGCATATCATCCCTTTTATTTGCAAACTGTTGGGCTTTTTTGGCATCTTAAGGTATTCATTTTCCCACAGACTGGTAACATCTTTCTGAGTGGGGGGAAAACATGTATATAAGGAATACAGTCCTGAAAGGACAACCGCAGGCATCACCCTAATAAGGCTCAGGGAGTAACTAGCAAGGCTGAGCATTTAGCAGATTCTAAAAGTAGTGTGATAAAAACAATAATAATCCAGACTGGACCTTACAATAGTGAGGGAACTTCAGTCGTTTCAGACATACCTGGAGATATTCAGAATATTATGGACTCCTCCAGCCAGAGCTATTGAAATGTTGAGAATTCTCTGTAATACAGATATAAAAGTTATATCTGGAAGCAATCTTGTCATACTTTTTGCAATTTAGAAGAAGAAACGAAGAAATCAGTTAACCAAGGATGAAGTACTTCTTATCAAAATAAAGTTATTTCCCCACTTGCATGCCCCAGATCTATATTAGAGAAACTATAGAATGTTTCAGAACTTTTGCTGCTGCTTCTGTTGCTTTAAAAAAAAAATCAGTTAAGAGATATTTTAATGAAAGGACTAACCATAAACAAGAATATTTTACTAATAGGGTTTTTTCATATTCAGCTAACAGAAAATGAGGAAGAAAAATAAATTAAAATAACAACAAAAAGAAAGGAGAAAAAATAAGAAAAAAAAAAGAAATAATGAAGACCATATAGAGAAGAATATTCTGTAATAAAAATAAAATTGGTAGCTATTGTTTGGCAGACACGTCCTGGAGAAGATGACTACTCAACAGCATTGTAACACTGCTGTTTGGTCATATGTCCAAGACTGCTCATTGGCATTCCCAAGCATGCATCAATTTGCAAGTGTCTTTCTTTCAACTCGTCAGTATGGAAGCCCCAAAGTGCACTTTATTTGTGCAATAGGTTCTTTCAAGATGTTCAAAACCAGTTTTGGCTTTTCTGGTTATATTCAAGTGACATCCACTCAGAATGGAAAAAAAAGTTCCTTCTTGCTAAATAATAAAAGCCTAGAGTGCAAAGAAAAAATGTGTTCTGGACAGATTGCTTTAAGCAGTGAAAAGAAACACATGGTATTCTCAGACACTGAATCTGATTCCCAGGTTCAGCAGATATCCCCAAAAGAATTCCTGTGTATAATATTATTCCACTTGCCAAGAATATGTTTTTAAATTATTAGTATATTTATCAGCTAAACATGCAATAAATCTAGAGACTGATGAGTCCAGCTTCATTCAGAGTACAAGACTAACTTTTTAAAATTTTCTGCTCTAACAGGAACTGCACAAACCTCGTTCCTTTCCCAACTCACCCAGTAAATATTAGTGGTGTAAAGGAATTGGGCTCTGGGAGGAGAAAATTCAATGTATATTTTGACAAGCTATATTTGTACCTCACTTCCTCTGTTGTGCTGTGTTCAGATGCAATGTGTTGTCATTCATCTTACCTCATACTTTTCTTAGGAGCTAGGAGAGAGTTGATACCTATTTACAAGCCAGACAGAGTCTCTCTTATAAGACGATATATCAAAGAATCATAGAGTTACCTGAGCTGGAAAAAACAGTGTTAAAGACCATGTAGTTCCAACCCTCCTACCACACAGGCAGAGACACTTTCCTCTACACCAAGTTGCTCAAAGACCCATCAAACTCAGACTACAACACTTGAGCACAAATCTCCTCCCTTTGGTATGGTAACCCAACCACTAGCAGCTTTCCGGGATATATCTCATCATGTGTTCCGAGAAAAAGAACTTTGTGGATGTAAAATTTAATAAAATCACAAGGCATTGAATGAACAGTAAATATAAGGTTTCTGTAGCATGTAAACTGCCACTGTAACCAGCAGGGGCATTAAGTTGTGCTTTATAAGGCACATTCACAGCTATTACTGCCTAATTTGCCTTCACTCAACTGGTTAAAGGCATTTTTTAAACACAGCAGAATTTGTTCCTTTCCATCCCAGACTGCTATAAAACTGAGCAGCAATACTTATATACCTTCCAGGGCTGTGAGAAGGATTCACTAATTAGATATAGATTGGTTTTCAAACAGAGTGACTCAACCACTTCTCAATCTCTCTGCGCCTGCCCTGCAGCACCTTCTTCCCTGGTTCTCTCTTCAGGGCTTTGGTGAAACAGCAAAGCAGGACTTTCAGAGATCTTGCTTTGCTTTACACTGCAAACTATTTCAGAGCAGTAATTACATCATTTAGGACTGGTAGAACAATGAGCAGGGAACGTGCTTAGAGCTGGCATCAAACAACATCATGTTGCATGAGGCCAAAGATTTGAAAAAGCCTACAGACAACAGGAGCCTCCCTGTAGCTTCTCAGTTTCTTCTTGGAGAATTTGGGATGGGCTTTTCATCCAACCTTGTACTCCCATGTCCTCTAGCCTCTTGGAACATTCTCTTACTCCTGATGCATATTGCAACAGCTGTTCAAGAGGAATGTGAAGTTACATGCAAGACCTCCTACTCCTGTAGAGTGTAAGAAGAATTTTTTAAAAAAGGCCTGTGAAACCTCCATTACTTGGAAGAGAGAAAAGGAAATCTCAGGGAAGAAATCCTTTGTAAGCAAGTTTAAAATGCAGGGTTTGATCTACTTCCAGCAAATTTATTCTCATGTATGTCAGTTATTCATTTCAAAGTAAGTTTAATTGGACATAGGGTAATACTTTCCTGTCTTAGAGAGGAGAAAAAACTAGTTATTTTCACACTTAAGACATATGCAAAGGTATTTTTTCTCAAAGGTTGATACAAGAGGAAATAATTCCTACAGTTTCAGAATTGCACCATTTTTGCAGTTGTGAATCATTCCCGCCTTTAACACTTGACAGCATGTAAAGTAGATGGACTGGGTTTTTGCTCATATTCACTACATATCTGCTTCCCCCTGACAATACAATTTTGGCTTCATAATAAATCCCTGCTGCAAATCATCTTAAGAATTCTTGTCCCATAATTCACCCAATGCTTTTTGACCTTGTTAACTACAGATTTTAGAGTAGGAGATTGAAATAAATGTCAGTCTTGCTGATGTGGCCTTATTGTTTTTTTCCCAAGAAGACAGCTTAATATGCTTAGACCACTGGAAGTGGCAATGCTTCGTGAATTTCAAGAACCATAATTAATTTATTTTAGTAATGAAAAGCAAAACAGAGTGTGACAATAACTTTTTTTCTGTATGCTAATGAAGCACTAAAATCTGTAATGAAACACTGTTAAATATGAAAGGAGGAAGCAGAAGAAATGCATGTTGCTGTAATTTGGTACCCATTAGATTGTCATTGCTGAGCCTGATCTTAAAAAAACCGCAGTGTGCTGACCTGGCAACAATGAAGGGAAGTATGCTTTTTACTTCATCACTGCCAAACTTTAAAAATGCATTTTGTACCTAGGTAAGTAACTTCATCAAAGTCTGAAGTCAATATGAAATTTGTTATTATCAAAAAGAGCCAGAAGGTGCCATCGTAAAAACTTTTTAGCAATTGGACTTGAATGACAATAGTAAGGAGCCAAATATGAAATCAGACTTTTTGATTCTTTTCTGTATGCATTAAGAGAAGAAAATACTATAGGGGAAAATATTTTTCTTATTTATACATTCTTTTTTCTTAATGGAAATAGAGGATATGAGGAGAAAAGTTGAGATCTTGGAAGGCCTATAGGTACCTGGTGCCTTCAGTACTGAAATGTCCTGCAAGAGTCATCAGCTACACTGGAGACAACACTTGAAAAACAATCATAACCATAAAAGAATGCTGCATAGGATTTTGCTGATGAGAAATTGGATAAGGTTGAAAACACTTGGGACACTTGCAAAAGCATGGTACTTTAAAAAAAAATTGAAAATCCAACTATATAGTCACAGTACAAGCCTGCTGATGCTGATGTTGACTGCATCAGAAACCTCTAGAAAAAACCCTAAGGCTGTCGCTGAATTTTATGGAGTGTAAGATTATGAATAAATACTCCTATTTGTAGGAGTTTGTAGGTGGTTTTGATACACAGTGAATGCTGGAGAGAGAACACGTGAAGCAAAGAAAGGAAGAAGTCCTCCCCTTTCTGCTGTGTGAGATCAGGGCTACCAAGGACCCTCTTTGGTCTTCTCACATTCATACCAATTTCCAGACATGATGCTGAGCTGAGCATCTGAGATTTCAGTGGTTCTTCTGAAGGATTTAAGAGATTCTGAATTACTTAATACCTGGCAAGGTATCTTTCTCCTTTTTGGAAGCAATTTCATGTGATTCTAAGCTGTCATTTCTTAAGTAAAAGTGATTCATGATGCATTAAAATGGAATTTAAAATAATTTTTTCCTGAATGTAATGCTTGTGAGAGCAAATTACGTAAGTGAGGCATGATGCAAACAGAAGTAAAACAGAGCAAACTGTCCCAGTAAGTTCTGGTTATCCTCCTTGTCCTGAAAAACAAAATTCTGTACCATTAACCTTAAGTTTCTCATGAATAAATCCAAACTATCTGCATTTGCTCATGCTACAGGAAAAAAAGGGGTTGTATTCAGTCTTTATGTTCAGTCTCTTTAATCAGCTTAAACCTGTTTTTTCCTGTTCTATTTGCGTCAGTGAATTCAGAGGCACTGAGTTAACAGAATTGATTTTAAAATAGATTTCAATTAAACCATGTAATTTATGACTTTAGAAAAGGCATACTTGGCTCAACATGTAAGTGCTGAGCTTTTTTCAAGACATATGACGGGCATGTTAAGCATCTAACCTTAAGGTGCAAACGTTCCCTCTACTTTTCTGGCAGTAGCTTTCCAGAGATAGAACTGTAGCAGCATTATTGGATCCTGTGTAATTCTTGAAGTTCATTTTACCCTCCCTAGTGTTTTTGGGTAGGCCTGTGATGCAGAAAAGGACTCTTCTCTCACACCACAGACAATTATTATTCTGTATTCTAGGTATAAGAGCAGGTATGTTCTGTATGTGATTTAGGCAGTATTACTTCAATACTCACAAGGAAATAAGGGATGGTTTCCTGGTTATCACAAGGAACTAATGATGGTGGTTCATTATTTTGAATTTTTATCTTGAGGCTTATAATGCAGGTTTATTTATTTGGAATTATACAGAGTTTATATGAGGCTCTTCGAATTTGCAGCTACACTTAGCATGGAAAAACACAACTTTCCTCCTGTGTGAAATAAATGGTGACAACATGTAATTTTCTTTGCAGTACTCACTATAATTTTCTTCCTTTCAAGCAATAGTTATTCTGATAAAACCTTCTCCATTTGTCTTGTCACTGTCTTACTACCTGTATGTAACTGTTGTATGGCAAAATGCCCTAATGGTTTGCAGAGGTACAGTTCACAAGTTGTTTTTTACATGAAGTAAATATTTCCCAAGAAAACATTATGGGGATAATTCACTGAAGCACCTCAGTTTCAGTAATCAAAAAGAATATTTCCACTGAAAATATTCTCAGTGTTAATTCAAACATTACTACAGATGCTCCTTTTGGCAGACAAATCTTCTTTTCTAATTGAAGTGCTAATGAGTATATATAGTTGCATATATATGTCCACATATAACTATTATTTCTGTTACACTGCCAAAAAATGACCTACTTCTCAGGTATAACAATGGTTTCAGGTCAGGCGATTTCAGTTCCAAAGCTGAAAGAAGTGAAGAATGAACATCTCCATGCAGGCAGCTGTATTGTCAGGAGCTCTGGTCAGTCATGGAGACAGCAGAGGAAACAATGCAGGGAGACGGGGAGAGGGGAGAATGTGTTATGGCTAACAACAACCATGGGAGCTTTTTGGGAGATCACGTGATGCTAGGAAAGGAGTCTGACTTTAGCTTGGGACCTAGCTGGACCCTTAGTCCTTTCTTCCCTACTTCATGCAACCACACTTTACCTTTAAGAACAAACACAAGCTTTCTGCTCAATTTAAGTCTCCAGAGACTTTGACTTCCTCACTATCTTTGTCTGTACCCTTGCCCACACCCTCTGTGTGTCTGTGATGCTATTGGCTCTTGGTTTTCAGAAGTCTCCCACTGGTATTGTTTCTCCTGGTCCCAGCAGCCAAATTGAGAGGCAGCAGGTTCAAATTTTAGCAGGGTTCACAGAGAAGAATTATTCTCTTTTGCACATGCTGTTGAATTAGGCAGGGGGATTTGTTGCTATGGTTTTTTTTCATCATACTTTCTTATCTTTGGTCCTTTCCTCTCTTCTTGTCTCCCTTTTTTTCTCTTAGCAGCTTATATTTCCTTGTTTTATCAAACCACTTGTTATCATTTGATGGCACTCGTCATTCCTAACAGGCTTCTCTACAGGATCGTATCTTCATGATGTAAAAGTGGAACACAGCAGTGGCCAATAAAAATAGAGTAGATGACTCGTTTTGAGATAATATTCCTTTGTTAAAAGAGCAGACAAGCACTATTGCTTCTTTCAAGCAAAAGGATAGGGTCTTCAGCCTAAAGAAAATGAACTGATAGAAGGAAACTGGGCTGATTTATTCTTGCTTAGTCATAGACTGTCTTGCTTTCAGTAGATCTGCAATTACAGAAAAGCCATACAATTTGGAAGGATTCACAGCAAATGATTCTCCAAACAGAAAAGTAGCCCATTAGGTTTAAAAACATAGCAATACTTTAGGTATGCAAGAAAAATTTCAAGCAAGTTCTTTAAGTTGTTTACTAATTTTAAAAATCATTATATGGATAGTTATGCTCTTCAAAAAATGAAAGTTTTTTTTTGTTTTCTTGAAATTTCAGTCACATTTAAACTTTATTTACTAGAACATATACAATTCAAGTGCATTGCAGATAAATTTTCTTCCCGGACTTCTTCTGTAGCCTTGGTATGGAAGGTTACAAAAATATTTAATTTCATGCTTCTGCTATGTCAGTATTAGCTAACTTTGGCAACTCCATAATTATCAGTGGAGACATTAATTCAGAGCCCTGCAGGCATTTCCCAGAGCATTAAAGGTTCTGTTAAAAATATGTCTTGGACTTCAGTGTATGGAGATAATATCTTCAAAACTGCACACTATGAAAAGTTTTCTCTTAAAAGTCCACATCTAATTAGAGTATTGATTGTAGGAGAAATATATATGGACACTGTTGCTTTTAATGAAAAAACACAACACATCATAAGCTTCAAATCTGGGGGCAGGGAGGGAGAGACACTTTAGCCTTCAAAGCAATAAGGAAAAAAATGTTCTACATGGTGTTTATTAACATGAACTGTGAAAAGGAACAGAAATGAGACTGGAAATTGTGAAATGCAGAACCAGTCAATAGCAAGATAATGACACAACACAGTGAAGAAAGATTGATTTTTTTCCCTCCATCACACTGAGGTTTAAGTTTATTTGCTAACACAGTGATTAGACAACAGGTGGAATCTTCAAGTATGATTCACGAGAAAGCAGTGTTTAGATAGAAAAACACTATATAATTTAGATTATGGTGTAAACATCCAGTATTTCTGCATGAATCCACCCATGGATTATGCCACAACAGAAATTATGATTGCAAATAAAGAACTCTATTCCATCCATAATCAGACCCTTAGAAAACACAAAAAACTTCTCCCTTCTAATATCCCAGTTTGAAATATTATGAACTATAGGAAATTGAGAACAGAGGTGGTAGTCCTTCAAGACCAATTATAGCTCCCACTTTGGCAGTTTTGCTGGAGCAGTAAAGCAGTTTGGATGCAAGATTCTTCATGTAACTCAAGTCTGCATCATGAGATATCTTTGATTGCTAATATCTCTCCCACTGAAAAACGTGTCAGGGCATTTCTGGTTAGAGATTACCAGAGGGAAGTTTATGATCAGTAGCCAGACATTTTGAGACTAATAATTTGTTGTTTCCAATGAGGTTGCATTTGCTAGACAGATTATGAGATGAAACTACAGCTGCGCCTGTCTCTTCCATAGCAACCAACAGAGAGCTCCCCACCTTTCCCAAAAGACTCCTCAAGCTGATCACACTCACAAGAGGCAAAATTCAGTATGATACCAGCAAGCTTGATTTGGTAGCCAGGGGTTTGGATGCAACACCAGTGTGGAGATGGCAACCTCTTGCTTTGGTTCATTTCTCACTGTAATAAAAGCAAAATGAAATTTGCTAAATAATCAACCAAACCTTTCAAAGAAACATTAAGGAACATAATTGTTGATTAAACTTTCTTCTTGCTTGAATGTAAAATTCATCCTGGGGAAACCTAGGCATTTAGCAAAAGCCACCCACAAAGTGGCTGTGATTGTTCTTTTCTGTTGTCGTAAGATTGAATTAAAATAAGACCTGGAACACAAAGCCTTCCTGAAGCTTCATTTTGAAGAATTTGCTTCTTATTCATGATTCACAGGAGACTTAGTATTTCTTTTTTAGGTTGTTTAATACATGTAAGTGAGAGCTTTGAAAAAACTGTAATAAGGCATTTTCTTCTGACAAACTCTGGAAGTTTATAAGTAGGGGTCATATCAGGACTCTGCAAATTTTAATCCAGTTTGCATCCTATAAAAATAGCAGTACTTCATCTCTTATGATGCTTTACTGTTTTATACTGTTGGTATGGACTAATTTGTTGAGGAGAGTATTTAAGGAGAATCATTTAGCGTAACTGTAAAGAGAAACGTGTTCTCTGCAAACTGGGAACACGAACAACTTGAAGACAGAATAATACAGCCAGAAAAGGCAAAAACCTGAAAGTGATTAAGACAATTATGAAAATTCTCTCCCCAAAGAAACTGCAAAAAGCAGCAGCATCTTTACATATAATTACTTTTACATTATTGTGGCATTTACTATCAAAGGAGCTATTTTCTCTTAAAAACTGTGAAGAGAAATTACTTTGTCTGCCACTGAAAAGACAGCTTCTGTCTGAATAGTCTGTTGAAAGTGTTGTCTACCTGATAATTTTTAAGATAGGAGAAAATTGTGTAACTAAATACTAAAACTGTGAGAAAATTTAACTTCAACAGTGCAGTTGCTGATGGATGAATATTAAAGGATATTATGTTTACAAATTAATGAAAAATAAATGTTTACAGCTGATGCCCAGTTCATATACCGAATATGCAGCAAAGAATCCTTTGAGACCATGCTATTATAATATCTTTGCTACATGATATTCAAAATGATTAAGCCTCTTCAACATTTTTTTAGCAGGTTAGATAGATCTCAGGAGGCAGATAGCTCCTTGAATATATGGATATCTTGAGATGAGTCCTCAAGAGGGTTCTCTGTCCATCTGGCACCTGGAAAGATATTTCAGCAATTAGACTTTTAGAACTAGCATGTGCATGTTCACGTGCAACTGTGTGTTCATCAAGGGTGACACAAACCAGAAAAGAGAAGAACACTTCCAGTGATAATTATATGCTTTCACAATCTGCTTCTTATGATGTCAGTTATTACTATTTATGATGTCAGGAATCTGAGAGACAGCAAATTAATGGAAAAGTAATGAGCTAATGAGAACTTCTAGCCAAAGCAGCACTATGATAGAGCACTCCAGTAAGGGGGGGCCACCAAGATGGTCAGGGGGCTGGAGCACATGGTGTACAAGGAGAGGCTTAGAGAGCTGGGTCTGTTCAGCCCAGAGAAGGTGGCCATGGAAGGACATTATGACTGCATACACCTAGTTAATAGGAGGGTGTAGGTAAGATGGAGACAGACTTATTTGGAGCTACACGATGAAAGGGAAAGAAGGAATGAATAAAAATTCCAGCAAGTAAAACTGTGGTTAGATATAAAGAAAAAGCTTTTCACAATAATAGCAGTCAAACACTGAGAGATAATCCCCAGAGGGAATATGGAATCTGTATCCTTGGAGATGTTCAAACTCAGCTGGGACAAGGGCCAGATTAACCCAATGGGTGGGACATTGAACAAAACAGCCTCTAGAGGTCCTTTTTACTCTAAACTATTTTATAGTTGTATTATTGCATAAATTACTCAAGGGCTGAAACTTTGACATGAGATGCAAACATTTTTTTTGAAAGAATGTTGTATGTATATGTATACATTGTTCATAACTATATAATGTTCAAACTTAAAACCCAAACTTTGAACTCTAAAGCTTGCTGACAGTGACATATTCATGGCTTTCAAATTTGCTGGAAAAATGCTCTTTCCTTGTGGAAAAAGACTTGAACCATGAAAATTTGTTAAAATCTGAATAATTTCTAGATAGGTAACAAACTGCAATTAATTTCAGTGGTACAAGCAGAAAAAAAATGAACTGAGGTAGAAAACCAAAGATGTATTGAATTGCATGGAAGCTGATAATTAGTTTCCAACAAAAAAACCCCCTGAAGCTTTTCACAATTGAATTACAGTAGAAACACACAGATGAGAGAAAGCAGCATAATATGCTAATTGAAATTATATTTTATCTATAATTTCTCGTAAACTAAACTACTTCATTCTTCTCATGCAATTTATCTGGACTACTAAAAAACAATCAGTCAGGTTTGACATGACTGTGGTCACTCTTCTACCAAAACTGTTTAGTACATGACAGCACCTCTTAACTCTGAGTAATACATGTTCCTGCCAGGAAATCTACTCTAAAAGCAAAATAGCACTACCATATGCCAGTGGTTAGTGGTAGTATCCTCTCCTTGGTAATGCAGTTCAGAGCTGCAGCAGCTCAAAATTAATTCCTTCTGCCTGCACAAGGAGTGGAAATGAAACAATTTCGTTTAGGAACATCCAAATATTTTATTTCAGTTTTATTATTTTTTCAGTCTTTTGCAAGTGTTTTGTTGTTTTGGATGTTAAGATACATCCAAAAACTATACGTAGTAAAATTCAGGATTTTAGGCGTTAATAGAGGCAGGTCCCTTATAATCAGCAGTCAGTTAAACAAACAAACATCCTGGACAAGAAAAATTACAAATTAGCATCCCAATTCTGTTCAAGGGATCTCCTACATTGAAATAATGTTAGCACAGTGCAGGAGGGCTATTTCCCTCCCAGCCTCAAACCTCTATCCCAAAATAAAGCTGTTTTTGAGGGTTTCTTTTCTGTAACTGCCACATAGAAAAAATTTAAGAAACATAAAAATGAGTCAATTTCTATAGAAATGGTCTTATTATTTAATCAGGCCAGTATCTGAGTGATTCATGAACAGCAGGTTGTAATTCAATAAGAAGTTCATGCATCTCTGAGTTGAGAAAATTTGAAGGGAAGAAAAAGGAGAAGAAAGAAACCCCTTCCCCACAGGACATAAAAAAACACTCTGTCCATGATAAATACTATCTAATTTACTTTAAAGCAGTTAACATCTACTCAGTTCCTTAGCTTATTCGGTGTTCACTTACAGCAATAGTTGGGCACCAGTGATGTATTATGCTAGGCACTGTATAAATCCATAACAGATAACCAGTAGTTTTGAGAAATTTACTGCACAAAGCAGTTGTGAAAGGAGTTAATTGACATCTGGGAGTATGGTAAACAAGCCAACATTTTTATTCCACAAGGTAAAATGCACTGGAAAAAAGCTGCCTCATGCCGGAACCTTTATATTCATCCCAAAGATGTTTATTTTTTGTAATACTTAAGTTCCTGACCCCAAGGTCAGGAAAAGTGTCCTTTATTTGTGTCCTCTTTCCACAAGGTGTCTGTTAGCTTGTGTAGGTAGGCATGCACTACACATATGCACACACAGAGAAATACATGCTCGTGTGCATTATGGGCATTTCCAGGTTCACCGTAAAAATACCTTGTAGTTACAATGCTGAGAAAGAGACTACTATTCTAACGTTTCCACAGGGTGATTTTAGGAAGACTGTGAAACAGTTGTAATTAGCTGGAGCTTAAAATAAGCAAATGGAGGAAGAAAATTTGCACTGCAGTTTAGTTTGGTATGTAGAATGAGCCCAGACAGCTACAGCGTCCTGATTTGTAGAAGAGTGATACTGATTTTCCAGGAAATAAAAATACTCTATCCAACTTTCTGCACTGCCCTTTAGTTCCTACTCTCCCACCAGTCAAGTTAAATTGAAAAGAACGACAGTTGAAGAGGGTAGGTGGAGAGAATGCTGCTGGAGCAAATGGTGCAGCTCAAATTCTCATTCTATCCCCATCTTTTGACTGGATATATGCATAGCTTTTCAAAATAAAAAGTCATCTTTCTAGAGCACCTGATTGCTTATAACATAACTTTTTTTTTCTGCCTGCTTTCATCTACCTTTCTTGGATCAAATATAAATGTGATTCCATCTCTTTATCTGGCACAGAGAGCTCCAAGATAAAAAATACTATAAAAGCCAAAAGACATTTTCCATATTATTGTTGTAACCTCAGTAAATCTAAAGTACAGTGCTGTTAGACAGAATATCAAGAAAAATAAGATTTTTTTCCAGATCATTCTGTAACTGTTCTTGCTGCAGGGGCATCGGAAATTTTGGAACATATGTGTTTTGCTGAATAAGGACAATAATGGTGCTGCTAGTACTGATGTGATTCTAAAAGTTGGTGACAGAGTGTGGTTAGTGAATAAAAATTGATAGGATAAAAGAGGCCATGTAACAGAGACTTTATGTAAAAAGAAAAGTAAATACCATCTGGAAAATCATTGGGTTTCTGCCCATTTCAGTTTCTGCCTTCTGTAAGACAAAATCGTGTCAACAAATGACAGAAGTCTGCAAAAGTTCACAGTATATTTGCAGTTTCATAGAAAACAGAGGTGATGCAATGTTATCTTCCCTCATTTTGTAAAATCATTGTATTGCGTTACTGACCATTGCTATATGTAAGGGCATTAGCTAGTAATCATTACAAGAGCTCCCCAGGGTGTCTGATAATTTGTCTGGAAAGAGGTTACTTTACACACCAGTGAGACCTCTTTTTAATGTTTTCTGGCTATCTGCACAGTGAGAGTTTCAGATGAGGTACAAATTCAGCTGCTCATCAAAAAAGTAAAAAAGGCTCTTTCTTATGTCTCCAATGCCCATCAGCTAGATGGCTGACAAAAGGCCTGTGCAGGATACAGCCTGAAGCCATAAATCTGGGGAATAGCAGCATTATCCTAAGTGAAGGTGGGTGTTATAACTTCTACTCTGGGTCAGAAAGACCCACAAACCAGCAAGGAAATAGAGAGAGAATTCTGAGAGGCCATGAAAATGCTCATCTAGGGAGGCCCCAGGACTGGAACTGTGAATGATCTCCTCAAAGGAAGTTCTGACTCAACTTTGCTATGAAAGTACATGTAAATAGAAATTAATCTACACCAAATGTGAAGAACTGAAGTTTTTTTTATATATTTCTTTTGTCATAAATTTCTGTACTGCTCACAGCAAAGCTCAGGCATCTTCCTGACTGGATGGAAAACTGCACTTAGAGGCTCTGACAAAGTCCTTTTAGAGCAGAAGGTGCAAGTGCCTGTGCAGTATGGTGGTGTCACATGCTCATCCCCAGGTCACTGCAGGTGACTTTCCCTGAAAGAAACATCTAGCAGAAAACAGTTTCATAAAGACATGCTTTTGCAGAGTTGTCAGAGTTTTGTATATACACATTTTGTATTTTTAATGCCAAACTCCTAATATTTTAGATGTAAGAGATGGAATGAGTTAGGCTATTTATATCCAGCCATGACTTTTGTCACATTACACTGACAATAAAATTGAGTTTGTAAAGATATTAACTTACTCAAAATACAAGCCGTAGTTGCTAAATATTTGACTGCAATGGGTAGTTTTGAAACAAGAACAAACTTTTTCTTGTGCCAGAAGAAAGAATATTGTAGTGAGATGTGTGATATACCTCTGTGGTAGTCTGACAAACCTAAGTTTGAAATATTCTTGCTCAAGAGAGCTGAACAGGTATGTATTTTGATTTTTGTGGGGGCACTGGTGTCCCTGTTTTATTATCTGTTATTACAGATCCACTGAAATAATTTGCCTGTTTGAAGGATCAGGATCTAAATCTGACAAAATCTATGGGGAGGGGGGGGGGGGGGAAGAAGGTATGTATAACAGAAAAAAAAAAATAGAAAATTCAACAAATAATTTCAGTAACACTTATCTTCTTAGTCTGAGGTTATTAGGAACATGATCACTATGGTAAAGTAGCAAATTATAAAGAAGAACTGACTGATGTTCAAGAGATGGGAAGCTCTGCCTGAGCACTGTTGGCTGAGAGATCAGGCAACAGCAGGGAACATAAGATGTGTCCACAAGCAGTGTTGTTCAGAATCCTAAAAGTGATGATGAAGTGAATGTCAGTCTCTTACATGAAAAGCTATAGCCCATTTTCCTTATCATATTCCCCAAAAACCACGTGGAAACTTCCTATTTTGCAATCTCCGAGTCCAACCTTATTACACAGGGACTGCCACACTGAATAAATCAGAACTGTTTAAAACCCCGTAGGCGGTTCACACAACTTAAGGCCACCTGTTCTTGGTTCTGGTGCCTTTCTGTGACTTGCTGTAAACACAGCATTCCCAAGGTCAGCAACTGTAAGCCTTGGTGCCATGGCTGCCCTCAGTTCCATGCAGTCAGAGTCAGATTACATTGCTGCTCACACAGCGGCCTTGCAGGCCCTCCATGAATAAATGTTCTCTGCAGACAGCAGCTCTACATTCTGAGAGAGCACATTTATAAAGCAGTCACTTATCCCACACTTATTTCTATGTATGAATATATAATCAAGGAGAGAAAGTCAAACAGTGGTGCAGTTTAAAAGCTACAGCAAGAATCTGTGCCACAGGCAACAGCAAGGCAGCCTTTCCACTTAGCTTTCTGAATGCTTTGTTGTAAACACATAACGTAGGACAGGGATGGAGCATGTCTTTTAAGTGCACTGCCCACAAGTAGGGCAAGAATCCACTTAGTTCTTAACAAATGAACTCCTGTCACTGGAATTAGCTGCAGCAAAGGTAGATTTTTAGTTTTCACTGAAGAACTAACACAAGAGAGTGGTCATACCCACAGACTATGCCTCCAGCAGAACAGAATTATTGTGCAACCAACTCAGCTTAAAAACATGCTTAAAGAAAATGTTTTTATGTATAATTCTACTCAGACCTGAGTTCAGTTATAACGTAATTCTCAACCTGGAGAGACAAAGAAGCAAGGGCCTACCTACACTAACATTTTTGTTTGCAGAACATCCAATTTCACTTGTTTGTGCTAGTTCATACATTGTGATGTGCATATGGACTCCCTGAGCTCTTTGTGCTGCTCCCAAGACAGGAGCATCAGCTAGAAGATCCTGATGAAATAAGACATTACTTTCTTCATGAGCAGCTAAGCTCGTCAGTCACCTGAAACAGCTGAAACTCTTTGTGAAGGTGGTCTGAAACTACCAAAAAGAGATCTCACAGGTGTGCTAATAAAAGTGGTCTTCTCCAGCTGACATGGTTAGCATCTAGGGGACCTAAAGAGGAGGGTTTGATCAGTAAAATAGCTACAGCAGGTAAAGTTTGGCAATGTGTAAGTAAAAACTGGGAGTACATTTAAATCTAACCTAAGAATTCCATAGTAAATGATAAAGATTAAATACTGTTGGCAGAGGCTCCACCAGTGAATGCCCTTACTGCCTTGCCAAAACACCTTACCAAGCTTTTTCTTGTTCAGGCTGATCAGATATGACTGTTGGGTTCCCGTGCATATGTTATGGGCTTTCTTGGCACTGTAAAGCTGGCAAATGGATCCAGTCAGATTCAGAAGCACTATCCTTCTGACTCCAGAGCATCTGGATACTGTGGGCAGACTGTTCAAAGAACATGTAAACTACTTATGCATCAAACAGAAGCACTATCCGTGCCAGTTTAGCATGTGGTTTTTGAAATGCAAATTAAAAGGTTGAAGATGGGTTTCTGAAGCATCCTGGTGAATGCAAAGATATCTGAAAGAGATCTCTTTGTCAAGTGATCCAAACAATGTCATTCTAGCAACCAGTTTGTGTAGTCCTGAAGGGTGCATAGAGCATGGGAAAGCTGTTCTAGATCCTTCCCCATCTATTCCACAACAGTTTGGCTTTTTTACCAGCAGAAAGTTTTAACATATTGCTGGTGCCACTCATTCTTGAAATCTTCAGAGAAATACAGACCCGTGGACATATTGGTAAAGAACTTCTGCACTCTACTGCTGTTCTTCGTTACTACTCATGTCTTTCTGCCTTGGATAAGACTTTTTATTCACTTGTAGTTTAGCTTTTGATGGCTCACCTACTGAACCTCACCCAAAATTTTACATTTGACTCAGTTATTTGGTGCTTCACCTCTTAAGGCAGGTAAGACCTCCTCTGTTGATTTGTTGAGAACATACATTACCAGGCAACTTTTGGTAATTTCCTGTGATAGTTAACAAATATTCTTTAACCCCTAATGTCTCTAATGAGCTCTGCTTCAACATTTGTTATCTTACATACAGACAAAAGAGCAAGTTTGCACTTGTCTGTATCACATTTATTCTCCATTGAAAATATAACTGCTACTTTTTCTATTCTCCAACCATTTAGTAATAGTTCTTACTGAAAAGATTTGTTAAAACACAGTCACACAGTAGTGACTTTTTAAGCTCATAATGGCATTTCTATCAAAATTGGTGGAAAGTATGTACATCCATTTTCTTTGCATTTCCCTCTAGCTTTGCCCTGCCCGTTCATACCAGAGTTCAGTTTTTAAAAGCAAAAGATTATTTGGGCTAATAAAGGCATGATGCCAAAGCTCATATTTTCCTCCTACTGTATGGAACTCTCGGTATTTCTGTTCTCTTTTTACTTGTATTGATAGAGAACCTTTTATTATTTAGATATATTTCTCAAATCCTTTCTTGTCCCTGCCCTTTTTGACCTCTTAAGTGTTTCTTTGCTAATCAGGCCTTATTCCTTTCTGAATAGGCTTTCTCCTTGTTCCAAAGTGTCCTTCATGAAGTAGTCAGCCAGCCAGCAGAACTGTAGCCTGCAGGTTTTTTAACCCCTGTGTTGTTTGCAATATAAATCCTAGACAGTTTTATATCCATTGACTGGAGGGAATTTAAATCTTC
The DNA here is from genome assembly GCF_000277835.1 of Geospiza fortis. Taxonomy (NCBI): domain Eukaryota; kingdom Metazoa; phylum Chordata; class Aves; order Passeriformes; family Thraupidae; genus Geospiza; species Geospiza fortis. The sequence goes on along the minus strand of NW_005054310.1, from coordinate 2,284,832 downwards.
CTTCACATGTGAGTCCTGGTGTCCTCAATGTGACTTTCAATACTGAGAAATATCTTCAGTTTATCAAAGTTTATCCAAGTTTCTCTTCTGGAGAGGGAATACATTTTGTAATAAAATTTTCTTTATCTTTCAATGCAATTTTTTTTCATCTGTGAGTACAAGATGAATCATGTCTTTATCATACAACCCAAGGTTATTTCCCATGGTCAGCTTTTCTGTAACAGCCGTGCTGCTCTGCAGTGCCAACCCTCAAAGCTCCAACTCTTGATTCATGAACAGCTTGACCACTAAAATTAAGGAATCTTTAATAAGCAATCAACTTTGTCCTGAAAGATTTGGCACTGCAAATCCCTGCCTTGCAGATTGATCAGCAGTGTGCTTTAATGCTGAGAGCAACCATGAAATAAGAGGAATGACTCAGCCATCAGATTTAGGAACTCCTCTGTTCTCTAGGCCATTTGCTGGAGCTTTTTAGTTCTAATAATGTACCACAGATTAGGCATTTTGTTGTCAAAAAGAGAATGCATAAGGTGTTGCCTTTTTTACTATCTGTACTGGCTTCAAAGGTGAAAATCGCTGTTTTTAGAGCTTTATAACTATTTCTGCTTTTCACCACCTAAATCTGAATTTTTCCTGTCTTTGTAACAGACAAAATTTTAAATAAAGTCAATTAATTGTTGTTATTATTTGTGACATGGCTGGATAAAAGATTTCCAAAAATTGTGTTGAAATCCTTTATTTGATAAAGGCATGCTGTTTTGAACACCTGGTCAAAATAATGATTTAGATTATTGACAGAAACTTTATATTTTGTGTTTGCAAATTTTTATGAGAATATCACAAATCTACAAAATTTCAATTAACCTTAGTTCATATACTTTCAGCACTTATTGCTTTGTTTCTAAAGTTATGAATACATGTGGTAAACAAGGGGTAAGGAAAAACACAGTTTTAATTAAATATAAAATTAGTAATTTAATTAAATATAAAATGTGCTCCTCATCTCAGAAAATCTTACTGCGACTAATTTAATATACCTTATAACTCTGCAGTTACTTGCTAGTTCTCAATACAGCAGCATCTACCTACTCCTCCCTTTATAATGCAGGCAGCACAGGTAAGTTATGAATTAATCAGTAATAATAAGAGTTAATTTTTTTCCCACTGAAAAAAGGTCTCTATAAACTGCATGTAAAAGCTTACTGAATCTGATTCTTCATTACTTTCATTCATGCAGATGTTCAAAACAGATGCAAAGTCTGAAACCAATACAATTAACATTTAGTATTCCTTTTGTGCTCTCTGAGTAGTTGATCCCACAAGACACAAGGATTTGAATAAGTTGGGTTGTATGAGATAGGGACAAGTTACAAATGTATCTTCTCTGCTGAGAGTGAAGAGAAGGGAGAGCCCGTAAGTTTAAAAAACAAAGAGTTCTTAGAAAGATTTGTAGTTAATGGCTGACAAGTAGTACCCTATATATTATTTCCATTTTTGCAACTGGATTTTAATTAATTCTAAAAGCAAAAGGAAAATGAAAATTGAAATTTTAAAAAAGCAACCTTATCAAACATCAGATAATCCTTTTCTTGAAGGAAAGGTCTATTACTGTAAGAGTCAACCCTGACTTCTCCCTGTTTTTCTATCAGGCAAAAATCCCAGCCAGTGTCAGCCTAACTGTTTGCAGCTCTCCTCCCATTCCCTCATGACCAGGCCCGCTGTGCAGTACTGGAGCTGAAGGTAATCAGTTTAGCACATGAATATGATTTGATTATTTTTGTTTTACATAGGCTATAAACCTGTCCAATCTGTTTTAAAAATCTTTCCAGTGTTCAATTCACTTAGCTTTTGCTGATTGAATTCCCTGCCTGAAATATATTAAGCAACTGGGGTTAAAAGAGGGGAGTAATTTTTATTTTTCACTTTTAAACGCAAAGCTCTCTTACTTTCTTGAAATAATTCTTCATTAGAAATACAAGGATTTGGTACAGAGGTTCCCATTAGCACTGTTTCTGAGATTTTTAATCATGTACCAACCTAATATGACTTTAGTGGATTTTGTATGTGATATTATCCTTCTTTGCAGTTCAGTCATGGTCTCCTGCTGGCTGGCACTGGTGAACAGGCTACAGGCAGCAGCTGCTGGTTTGACAGCCAGTTCTGTTCAAGGAGATGGTAACTGCAGGGCAATGCATGTCCAATAAAACAAGCTAAAATTGTCAGGGGATCCCTAAACAAGACCCTGCTACGTTGAAAGAGAGTCAGTCTCTAAATAAACTCTATAAGGTTTCTAGCAGTCAGGATGCAAGCAGAAGTAGTCTTCCTTTGGAAGTTTACATAATCATTTAATTTAATCCTTCCTGTGGTGTTTCCCAGCCACTGCTTTATTTCTGTGATCATAATCTGCTAGGACAAATGTCAGGAAATATGAGTCTACAAAGTGATGTGAATCTTGTTCCCTATCGGAGACGTGACTATGAGCATTATCTTCATGATATTTTCTTTCTAGTGTATTAGTTTCTGCTCAGTGTTTTTCCAGTCTTTGATGACAGAGAAAAGCAATGACTTCCAAGCTTAAAAACAAAGTTATATTATTCTGACCCTGGTGATGAGTGTGCTTTAGCTTGCATTTCAAGGTGAAGAAAAGCCATAGTAGCATGGATATAACCCCCTAAGGTTTATTATTATGTGGTATTCGCAACAAACCATGGCTTTTGGCTTCCATATTGTCTTGTACTTGCTGCAGCTCCATCATGGCATGTGTGATGAGACCTTTCTGTCTCACAGCAGTGAAACATGGCCATCTCTTGCCTTTCAGTGGCTTTACAGACTTGAGCTTTATGAATTAGACTAAATTTTTTAAAAAAAAGGTTTTCAAAATAACAAATTTATGCCATCAAGTATACAGAAATATATATACATATACAAAACAACATGCATCTATAATTTAATACAGATTATAAATACAGAAATTACCATCAAATAATATTTGGACATCAATATTTTCTGGTTAATTTAAACTTTGCATTTACTAATTTAAAAATAGAAAGAAAGAGATAGAAACTAAGAAGCATTCCATCACTGTGGAAGCATATCTTTTATATCCATTTGACATCTCATGTGATTACAATGTGCAGTTGAGGCCATTACACTAGAGGGAAAATAATGGTAGAATGCAGAAGACAGTGAACCAAACAAGAAAATGTTTTCCTGCTGCTAATATTTTGGTGTCTGTTGGGTAAGGAGTTTTTCTCTTGACAGTTAAGTCCTAGCTTGCTTTTAATTAATGTTGCATTACTCTTTTCAATAATAGCATCTATTTAAGATATCATTAATAACAACATCTATTGAAGACACTAAGTCTTAGCATTAATTTAATGGGAGCATTAAACAGCATCTATTATATATTCCCAGTTAAATTAGCATGATGCTTTTTTAATGGATGTTTTAATAGACATTATTAACTAGAATATTATAAAATTAAAACAGAACTCAATGGGTTCTTTGAGTTCCTGTTGTAATACTCTGTGAAGCCACTGATTCTGAAAAATAACAGTGTATGTATTTTTAATTTAATTTAATGGCATTTGGCAAGAGCTTCAACACGCACATGCTTTTATATGGCACAAGATAAATATTCATTGAATTAAGACATGGCTGTTTTTTAAAACCTATCTTACATTTTCATCCTGTGAGTCAAATTCTTTAATAAAGGGTTCTTTGTAAACATCTGTATACAAAGAGCCATGGTTACGCTTTTTTTTACTACCTGAAGTGTGTTTAAT
>NW_005054310.1:2279806-2281037 GCF_000277835.1 Geospiza fortis | reverse complement strand
TTCTTTTGATAAATTACTATTCTCTTATTTTTCAAAAATACCCCTCATTTTCTCTTGTTTATTTGTGAAATTACACACTGAGTGTGAAGAGTAAGTCTCAATTCCAACTTTTTCACCAGTTTCAAAGTGCAAAGCTGTAAAACTCCGCAGCTCACAGATTTGGCTATTAAGCTCTCATTTTGGTCAGCAAACATTTAGTACACAGGCAGCAGCATCTGAACCTTCTCCTTATTGATTTCCCGATTGTGAACCACATTCCTGAAAGTGTATATTTTATCCACAGTAAACATTATTGTTCACATCAGTGAAGAAGGTCATTGGTCATTATCTTTCCATTTCAGCAGCAATTATGATCAATTCCCATTTTCTGTACTGGTCTTCATTCCGCTGTGGGAACGCGATACTCACCTGTCATACATCAAAAAACTTTAGAGAAAAGTGGCTTGTATAATAATTTAGTTGACATTTTGAATATGTCATTAACTTTGACATCTGGGTGAACCTTTTTCTAGAAATCTCTGAGTCCTATACAACCAACACTCCACAAGTTATTGTTTAACACCTCAGAGTTAGCCAAGAACTTTCAGCTAAATTTCTCGAATCACCAGTATTTTCTTTGAAATCCTTATGGTCTTACTCAAATACAAATCTGTCATTTCATGCAACAGACAACGCAGACCTAATAGGAATTTCCCATTGGACTTGCTTGAGAATATGAATCCAACTTTCACTGAAGGACTAAGCAAATACTTTCCCATCTCTCAGATTGTCAGGAACTGCAAATGAAAATCTCTACTTTTTACATAGCTCTCTCTCTTGCTACCTGTCTATATCCATCTGGCACATTTAGATAAGGTCATGCACAAACGGTGTTTTCATGATCTGTGTGCATTTAGAAAATACGTGCAATCAGTAAACAAGGAACAAAACTATGAAGGTACAGCCTGAAAATGGCAAAGCAAACATACAGATCTAGAAAAGAAAGGGTTTTGTTGTGCCTTCTAAACACAACCTTTTAAAGGTATGTCTTAAACTAATGTGTCTAAAATAATCTTTTGATAAATGAGAGGAATATTTTTCCTGTAACAGTGAACTTTACAGTGAATTCTCTAATGTTGTGAAGAGAAGCTTCTTTTGAAAGAACTTGCCCGGAGGTTCTTTCAAGAAAAGATGTCTTTTATTTATAATCTCCAGAATTCCCAAAATGCAATGGTGTACAAAGACACTTGAA
>NW_005054310.1:2264789-2279753 GCF_000277835.1 Geospiza fortis | reverse complement strand
CTGGTTTGATTATACTGTAAAGCCCTTAAAAACTGAGTTTAATATGTCTTTTGGGAGAAAAAGGAAACTTAAAGTAGGCCTTCATAACGGGCCTATATGAGTAAGGAAGATACTACATGGGCCAGTTTGCCTTGCTTTTTCTTCTAGTTTGGATGAAAATAGCTCATACTTGTAAATCCAGGGAGAGAATGACGTAAACACAAGAGTTCAATACTTCAAATAGATGTCGAACTTCTAAATTTCCATTTACCAGCCTTTTCCCTTAAGAAAAGAAAAACTGCTTCAGGCAAGTTCTGCTGCTCCTATTATCTGGGCACAAATCTCTCCTCTTATTTTCTAGCCTTGGACCAGGGAATGGAGGGTTGGGCTGTTACTAGGCTAAGTATCAAGGGGGAATGGAGAACCTCAGTTACCTCTCCATGTTTCCCGCCTTTATCTCTGGACAAGACAGAACATCTCTGCAGTGCCAGAGAGAGTGGCAGCCCAGGATTTCACAGGAGTGCCAGCTGGGGTGTTAAAGTTCTTTTTAGCAAGGTTTTTGATAGTCACTAGAAAGGAATGGGTCTATTGAAACTGACTCTGTTCCTGGAACTGCCACATGGCTCAGGACAGGAAGGGGACCATGGCGGGCTGCGTACCAATGTCCCCTCTGCATAGCATGGAAGAAGCTAAATCCCTCCTATTCAAGACTTAATTGAATGAAAAACATTCGTTGGATAAGGGATGCTGACTTCTTGGCTTGCTGAGCAGGATACTTGCCTGAAATGCAGATGACCTAGATCCAATTTTCTGTTCCAATTCCAGTTCCAAATTGGATGCAACAGGGACTTGAACTTGCAGCCTCAATTCCCAAGAGAGTGTCACTAACTTAAAACCTAGTAGCTAGAAAAGCTCCTGGGATTTCTTAAATTTTAATTTTGTTACAGGGATTCAGAATTGGAGCCCATAATTGCTTTCAGCTGTAGTTTCACTGAAACAAATACATTCCTACAGAATTTGATTAAAACAGATCAGCATTTTCTGCCAACATCAATGAATCAAGAATCTTTTGGGGAGCTACACTAACAAAAAATTATTTCAAAGAAGGAAAATGGGAAGGGTAAATAGGGGAATGGCATGGGATTAGAGATAAAGGTAGATAAGCCAAAATAAAGTCCTACTTGGAAAGGAAACAAAAACTTCCCTTTTAAAAATATCTCTAGAGCATTCCTGGTTGAATACCTGTCCTGCTTACAAGGCCAATAGACTTTCTGCTCACCAGTGAACACCTGATCAGAGAAGGAGCTGATTATTAATTCACTGAGTTATCAAAGTCAAGTTCAATCTGGAAAACTGCACTTACAGCCAGAAATCCATCAGAGCCCAGTTTAGGCTCAAGACCCTTGATGTCTATTGTTGCCAGCAAAGCTTTCTCTTCTAGCTTTTTCCTCATCTTCTTATTCTTACACTTTCTGATGTATATTGCTATAAGCACCTCTTCGTTTTCTATACTTCCAGCATTCCTTTTAATTGCACTGAGATCTTTTTGTCTAGAAGTTCCAAAATCTTTCATTAAGGAGACATACCTCCTGCTTTGATCCTTTGAGTATAGATGTGCTGATGCATTTGCTTTCCTCAGAAAGACCAATTTAATCTTTTGAGCAAATCATCTACATCGAGGGAAGAATTTTGCATTCTAGTCATCTCAAAGTGAAAGAGGTTAAATTTGTTAATGAGATAATATAATTTGGTTACAGTGAAGAAGGACAATACTTGGAAAATAGTAAGAGCTTTTTTCATCTCTCCCACATTATTCAGATACAAAACAATACAAACAAAAAAAATGTCTAATCCTGCCTGTTTTCCAGCTGAACTCATAGGTAACTTGTGGCAAAGTGAAATGATGGAAATTGCAAAGATTTCCATCTTTGCAAAAACAAAAAAGCAAATGGTTAAGAACCATTACAGATATATGCAAACCCAAGGATATGAAAACACCTATAGTCCTGTCAACTGTATTTTACAGATTCTGTGCAGACTCCTTAGAAATGCATGAATTCTAGACCAAATGAATGTCACGAGAATCCAAACAGTTAGGGACACAAGAACAGGTTACTCAACTGGAGAAGAAAACCTCAAACCAGGGAAAGCATCGGAGCTCTAAACCACCAGAAAGCAGCCACATTTACTGAGATCTAACAGGAAAGATATAGAAGAAAATCTTACAGATTTTTTCTTGAGAGAAACATAAAAATTGGCCTTCTAGCATTCAACTGAATTTAAAAATTAATCTTTGTAATAAAGCAATACTGCAACTTCAGCATATGCCAAAATACATGGCTCATTCATGCCAAATGACTTTTTGTTCATCCTTCCTTTCTGATAATGATTTGTTCTAAGTTCAACTAACATCAATTCTTGTGTATTGGTATTGTGACTAGATTGATGAAAATTTGAGAATCTTTAGTACTGCAACTATTTAAAAAGAAATCCAAATCCTAAAAGACTGGCTTGAAAATTAAATTTAGAAAATTACATGAATTTGGGGATTGCACTTTGTCTGTGTTATTTGACACTTGGGTGCTGGTTTTTTCAAGCTTTACTGCATAATGTTTTTAAGCTAGCTGCAAATGTAAAACAAGTGAAAAAACAAATCTGAAATGTTCACAAAATCCCAAGGCTCAGAGTAGAGCTGAGAAGAGTGCTCAATGCCAAGAGAAAATGAGTTGTCTGAAGCAGAATTTCAGAATATTTGTTTCTATTTGTTGTTTTACTATGGGCAAATTACAATACCAATGTCTACTGGTTCTGTAAAACTGTGCATTTGAAATATTACCAATTAATAAAATGTGGTAATTGTTAATTTGGAATAAAGTTTAATCTGCATGACTCATGTCATGTTGCATCATTCCACATAATTTGTTCAAAAAACAGCTTGTTTCCTGCAATGATAGCATGCATGTTTTGGGGGCAGTCATTATTAAACTGGCTTACAAATTTTGACTGTGAAAAGGAACACATTTGCATTCTGTAAATATATATGCAATTACCTGAATTCCTGCTACGTTATGTTGATTCTGCTGTTTCTTTTCCTGACTGGAAAGAGAAAGATCTGCTTTTAAAATAACCAGATGGACTTTCAAACTGCAAGCTTGAATGAATCATTGAAAGAACAAAAATGATAGAAGACTGAAATTGTGGTGGAATCAAAAACAAGGATATGCAGAACTGACATCAGAAATTATGGATGCCAATGCAAAACAATTATGCTAAATGTGTTCTAGTGCTATAACATCACTAGCATTTTAATAACAGGAAACATCTGAGAGTTTGTTTTATAAGAAGGATGCTATGTGGTTCTACTCCATGTGGGAGCTACTGAGAGTGCTGGGACAGGTTTCACACAAATCAGTTTTTAAAACTTTTAAAAATCTTTCCTGATTGGTATTCCTGTTACATCTGCCATGGCAGACACAGTCTGAAGAGGTCACAGCCCTGATATGAATGTGATCTCTCAGTCAAGACCCCGGCTAATGGATGGGTTTAGGCTCACTTTCCCAAGCCCAGAAGCAGAACAGTTTATGACCTGGAGCCCCACCTACACCGTACAAACAGAACCTCAATAAAAACTGTGTTAGTCAGGGCATCCTAGCACAGACACAGCTATAACATGGTAATCTGAATTTACAGAGTCTTCAGTGTCCTCCTTCACATCCCTACTATCCTGTATTTCCAGTACAGTTCCACTGGAAATCTGTCATTTACAGATTGGCTTTCTTCAACTAAGTAGAGACTGAGCATCAATAAAAGCACCTTGGATCTCTGTTCTTAGGTAGATTTGACACTGTGGAAAACTGTGGATCTGTTTCCCACTGCACGATGACCTTTCTCAGAGCACACATCTCTGGTTTTTGGCAGGTTTCAAATCTGCCTTAGTTTTAACAGCCAACTGGTTCTGCCAAGGTAAGAGCCAATGTGAATCCTTGAGATGTGAAAACAAGTGAAACCACTTTCAGAAATATATAGCTTTTTGCTGCTACAAGCAGCGGTTTTGTGCCCATTTACATCTGGGCTTCTTCAATTTTTTTTAAAAAGCAGTAAGTTTTATTTAAAGCAAATTATAAAGACTTGAAAATTGTGTTATATTTTTACTATAAGCATTGGGTTAAAGCTGAATAATGCATTAACAGGTATTTGTCAAGGGATACCAAAAATATAGAGGCAATTTGCAGAGAGAAACCTGAGATTCAGCAGCTCCTGAGTAGCCATACACTCAATATATTCCACAGCTTCTGAGTAGCCAGGCTGACATTAAATTAGGCTGCTAGAATAGGATGTTCCAAGTGAAGGGCCAGCATTCTTGGGGTCAATGCCACCAAGTTAATATATAACAATTCAGAAGAAAATCAGGGCATTTAACTGAGAGGTTTGAATTTGAGAAGATATGATAGTCAAAGATCAAACTAGCTTTACACTCCTAAATTAGTTCTAATTGGAGAAATGTAGGTTCTATTAAATCTGCCTTGAGACCAGTAAAATGTCCAAATGGAAAACAATAAGAACATGTCCCAAAACTGTCAGTCATCTTATGAGCAATGGATTTTTGAGGAGTTTCATAATGGAAAATTCAGGCTAAATAATTCAATCTGTATATAGCAAGTCAGATATAGGATGTCTAGTTCAAATGCAATTTAAATATTACAAACAGGGTTAGAAAAGGAAAAAATAGGGGAAGAACTTTAGAGAACTTGGACTAAAATGATACAGCTAAACACAAACAAGACATGGAAAGGAAAATAAATAAAAAAGGCAAACAGAACCCCTGTACTACCATACCCAAACATCTCTCTCACACTAGGAAGAATAAAGGCCAGAAAATACCAGAATGACCTTTATTTAAGCCATTAAACCTACATTTAGATACCAATAGAAAATGGATGTTCAGTTTTGATCATAGGCATTCTCAGACTTCAGATTACCTGTGTTCTTTCACTAAGAGCTCCATTTTAGAAATTTTAAGTCATGAAAGTCCCATATTTCTGTTATATCTGTGGAAAGATCTTAGTACACCATTATAAGCTTAACTGTATGTCAGTGCAATTTATTACATGATTCAAATCAGAACGTACTTTTGGAAACCTTCCCAAAAGTTTACATTAGTGGATTCTTACTCTTCTACTTCAGAACTGTAACATTATACAATGCATTAGAGGCTGAAGGCATAGAGCAAAGAAAAGGTTTAATTACAGTTCCTGTGTGGAAGCTATAAATATATGGCAAGGATAAAGAAGACAAGATAAGAACCCAAAAATGAAAAAAAAAATAGTGATGAGAAAATCACCTTAGAAATGACATCCTGAGGCAGAGGATATTGATGATGAATAGTAATAATATTCAGCCTCAGATAGTGTTGATGGTTCCAACAAGAGCTGCAGAGATTATCATTGTATTAGTCACTTTTCTGTCGCTTATTAGGAGAATTTCAGTTCAGTCAACTCTCCAGTTCTGGCTCAAGTGTTATGACCTGAAGGCAAAGATTACTCTGCTATATTTTCTATCATGAAAACAAGCATTAGATATATTTTTTAATTAGATGAATAAACATTCATAATTTTCTGCAGGAAAAGCATTATAGGAGGAATTGTTACTGAAACTGTATTAAAAATGTAGTTCTTACTGTGAAAGTGAAAGAATTTTTGCATATTTTCAGGTTGCTTCAGGGTATTCCAGCAACCCCTTGAAGTTAAAAAGAATAACATCAGAAAGAGCCTTTTTCATCTTTTTCCAGACAGTACAAACCCCAGTTCCAAAACAAACTTTAAACTCACTGTCCATGCCAAGAGGAGAGTCTCTTAATTTCTATACTAGCTTTACTACTACTAGAGTAGCCTCACTGTAAGATTTACTATATCCTTTACTGCTATAGTATATGTCTTTAATATTACACTATTACAGCTATACTAGCTTGATAATTAATTTATTGTTTTATTTTATTTTATACAATGTTTCTGGTTTATTTTAGAAAATACACTGATTATTTTACTTTTATATTAAATAATTTCATTTCTAATACTGCTATATTAGCTTTGCTGCTTTATACTAGCTTTATTAATAGTATATAGGCTTTCCTACTGCGGTCGTAGAGGTAAGTATATAAGGTATCATAGAGCTTATAACACTTAATTGTAGAAAACGTAAGTACCATTATCCCATCTCAGAGCGAGTCTGCGCGTGACTGCTTGGAAAGGAAGTCTCTAATGTGTAATGAGAGGGCTCAAAAAGTAAGCAAGAAAAAGGTCCTGAGATATCTACTCCAAGGCTGGATTATATGAATGAAGATGAAAAGCTGAATTAAAAATCTAGAGCTACATACAGTGTTGTATAAGCGTACCTGATATACTTTGCAAAGGTGATTCATAGACTAAGTCTGTATTTGGTGCACACTTGAGCTGCATCCACATTGCTGCAGTTTGCAGATTGTGTTCCAGATTGGCTTCCCCTCAATACAATATCTTCTTAGTGGTTATAGATAATTATAGACCATTATTTTGCATTTATTGACCCTCAGTTTCTGTTTCAAACACTGCTGTAACTGTCCCAAATACAGGGGCAGCTCTCTCCTTCCCAAAGCTCATAGAGCATTATGACAATCTAAATCTGCTCCGCAGACAACCTGCAAGTGAGTGGTCATTCATTTCCACTCTTCCACGTGAAGAACAAGGACAAAATCTTTTAAGCAAATTCTGACCTCCTACCAGGACAGAGTGGGCCATAGCTGCATGAGTGCAATCTGTTCTTTCCTGTCTGGAAGCTTGGGACAAATGAAATTAATTTCAGATAGTAGAAAAACATCCACCTCCAGGCCCAGAACAGCTTAAAACAGATTTTCGGAATGACAGTGAATTTCAGGACAAGAATAACTGCATTTGCCAAGTGTTTGGTATACCTCTGTGAAGCTCCAGATCTTAGAAGGAGGTCATTACCCTTTCAAGCTTAGTCACTCCTGATCATTAGCTGAGCTAAAAGAATCAACTGTCAAGATCATAAAATCGCTCAGAGACCTCATGTATATCATCCATAATGGAATGGTTTCAGAAGAATCCCTATACTCCTCCCACAGGAGCTTCCCCAACTTTTTAAAGTAATAAATGGTGTTCATATGACCAGTAGACCACCACCCTAGGAGACACAGCTCTCTATCAGGAGGGATGGCTGTGGCCCCTCACAGGTTGGTTCATGGACTCCCTGACATCAAATTCATGAAGGAGGTGTGGGAAGCTGACCCATTTTGGCTGATTCTCATCAAGGATGGACATGCATATGCACAGCCTTTCAATTTCTCAATGTACAGCTGTGCTTCTGAGTCATGAACGTGAATCAGCAGTATGGTGTTGCACCAAAAGTGGCCAACTACATTCTTGGCAGTGTCAGCAAGAGAAGACCCAGGAGGTCAAAGCAAGAAATCTATCTCCTTATCCAGTACTTGTAAAACCACAGCTGGTGCATTATAAGGAGGTCTTGAGGACCACCTGACTTGAAAACCTTCATTATTCATGGCACTCAGAACTTGACTGAACAAAGCCCCGAGGAACCAGTTCTATCAGGATCTGCTTTGAGCATGGGTGTAGAACAGATGACCCCTAAAAGTCTCTCATAACCTCAGTTAATTTATAGATACATGACTATATGTCATTAGCATCAAACCTTCATGGCCATGAAATTTAGCATGTGAAGGCATCAAATCTTTTTTTCTCACAGAACTCTCTAACCAGCACCAGGAATGGGAACAGAACCTCAGGTGGATCCACTGTATACTACAAATACAGTTCTCTGTAGTCTGGCATTACAGCCTCCTTGCTGGAGGTCCTTCTAGAAAGGTACACAGATTTCCGAGATCCTTGTAAGCAGACATCAGATACATGACAGCATCCGTAGTGGAGTGAGACAAAATATGCCAAAAGCATCAGCCAGTCTCTGTAGCTAGTCTCATCTCATGCTCTGAGATGCCTTTCTAGGACAGCCACTGAATGTGTTCACCAACTTATAGGCAGTACAGAGAGTCAATGAACTATGCATCCATGGTAAAAACTGGGAGTGTAAAAATACCACAATACTGAAATACCCCAAATAGGCTTGGTCAGAGATTTTTTCATGTTCTGATCATCACTAGAAGGCTGGTGTGGTTTCTCAGGGCAGGTCTGCTGACAACAGTTTGAGCCTGCCCAGCTTCATACACAGATGAATCTGTTGCCACTGTGCCTGCTACCATCTATCACAGGTCAGTTTGCAGAGTACAGTATGTCACAGTAAATGAATCATTAGATTGTAATTAAACTGGCAATTATATATATAACTTTGGCAAATAACCTTTTTTCCTCAAAAGAAAACCATCAAGGATTTTTAGAAGTGACTGCAGGAAAAAAAAATCAAACTCGTTCTATTTAAATAAGAGTAGAATTGAAAGAAAACTAATATAAATCTCCTGGAAAAAGTCAAATGTAAACATTTTTATGAACTCTTGTATGATGAAAATGGCATGACTGGTTTCCTTAATAAAAAAACAAAAAAAAGTTAGGTCAGAGATAAAGCTTAATAATTTTCAGAAGAAAAGCGAAACTGAAGAGGAAGTTAATAAAAAAAACCAGGTCTTAGCATTGAACAGGTCTTTTTAAATTTAGGATGAATGACTGATGCTCTAAAAAATCCCCAAGGTTATTCTGCAGATACCCTTGTATTTATGAGGGAATAATGATGATAATGCCTTTCTGTGATTATGGTGGGAAAGTGTAGGCCACAGATTCCAGCAGAAGGGAGAATGGAAGGAATGAAGGAGTCCACTCAAAGTCCCAGAATAACTTAATCTAGGCTCTCATCTTCAGAAAGAACATTTTAATTTAGAGTTCCAACATCAAAGACCATATGAAATCACCATTTCTTTGAAAATCCACACTAAAGGACAAGGAGATATTAGCCAAAATCCTTAAACTAATTAGTACCAAATACTCCTTTGGGCTGAACTTCTCCCTAGGATCAAATTACTGAGCTCAAGTTAGCAAGCTCTTAGTCCAATCTCACTGTGGGCAAAAACAAGCTTCCAGTGATAATCTTTATTATCCCCATCCTAAATTGCTTTTTAGTATGTTTTTTATTCTTTTCTTTTCCTGTAATTTATTTTGTTTTTATCCAGGAAGCATCATTCCTTAGTATCTACTTCTGTTCACATACAGGAATGCATCTAACATCAGGCTGAAGAGGATGACTGCGACTCTTCAGACCATTTCACAGTGGACTGGCAATGTTATCCCAAAATATATTCTCAGAGGAACAGAAAGGGCTGAGAAGGAAGGTAAAAGGACTGGCAAGTGAAGAGACCAAAGGCAAAACGCCTAGCAAGGTGATAGGGGATTCTCAATACAGATTTATAAGCAGCTAGGGAAGATGACCTTGCCCCAGACTAAGTAGGAACTATTGAGTAAAGAAGAAACTATGTCCTCAGAATGCAACTGGAGTTTCTGTTACCTTAAAACTTGGTATTTAAATTCAGCGCTTGAATTAAAATTATGCATTGCAACATTAACTTCTTTAGGACTTCGAGGCATTTTGATTTATAGAAGATAACAGTCGTGAAAACTGTGCTTTTAAGACAGCACCTCTCACTACAGATTTATACCTAACTGTGAGGAGAATTAGGTTCACTGGGTAGGATTTATTTTTCTTTGCCTAAATTTTTAAAAAGCAAGAAAGGCCTTCTTTTCACTAACATATTGTAATGAATAAAAATTCAGCTTTGACCTGGATAAATATCTATCAAGGTTTGTAGAAGAGACATTACTATTGACCTTATCATCTTAACAACACAGCTGGAGAGCTCTATTTCCTCTAATTTATACTCACACAATTTGAAGGCTATGGCATATGCTATAGAAAAAGCAATAAGGCAAACAAAACAATTCTTTTAGTTTGTAAACAAAATGGTGTTTCTGACACACAGAGTTGCCAGAGTAAATGCTAGCTTACCATATTGTATACTGGCTAAGATATTGCTATGAAGAAAGCAAAATTCAAAAATCTTTTCTACTAATTTTATTAATGAAGCATAATTTTCAGTTCATTTATGTATGTGGTTTGCAAGCTTTTAAGCTCAATAAAAGTCTAGACATCAGAATGTACAGTGACTGCATTTTTATAAGAGAAGTGAACACGTTTTTTAAACAGACAAATTATTATGAAATAATGATTACTGCAAAAAAATACACTTTCTTGATTTGACATTTTAAATTCAAATACTAAGGTAATTTTACTTTGAATGAAATGACAATGTGAGCTAAATGAAAACAAACTTCCTTGAAAATTATTTATCATGCTACTAATATTCAAAAGTATTTTCTGAAATTTAAAATACGTTAATTAGTTCTTTAGTAACTCTATCCCATTTTTAATTCACTTGGAAATTCTTGGCCTACTCTGCATAGTTAGATGGTAGAACTTACCATGCCTTATGGCTGTGCTGGCTTCCTGGGCCATTTTTGCTGTATGTCTGCTGCAAAGTGAAGATTTCACAGGCATCTCGAATTAGAGACATGAAGTCTAGGAAGCCTGAAGCCTTAAGATTTTACCTCTATTTCAGTGTTATAGTCTGACACTTATATTATTCACTCTCACTCCACTCTCAGGTTGGTGTAAATATAAGCATATTTTGCACTTAGAAGTCAATTCATTTGAGCCTCTCCATACAGAGTTATGCTTAATTTGTATTGGAGACATGGAATGTGCTCTCTTAGGCACATTGTAATAATCATTCATACTGATTTGAAAAAACATTGTTTAAGTCTCGACCCTCTCCTCAGAGGTAACAGACTGCCATTACACAGATCTTCCACCTGCTTTGCAAGGTCACTCCTCAAAATTAAATTAGAAATGACATTTCACATTCTTTTTATTACACAGTCATCCGTGTGATGCATATACTAACTGTGGATTAGAAATTTTACATGGAGGAAGCCATAAGGTAAGGAGATTGATAATATCTGGGTGTTCTGGAAGCTAAGAGTTCAGTAGTTTGTCATTTTATATAGCAGATTGTGTTTTCTCTCTGAAAAGAGAACTGGGACTTCAGTCCAGCTCATCTTACCTTCACTGAAAAACATTTTTTTCTGGAGTACCATCCTGAGCACCTCTTTGGCAAAAACTGACTTCGAAAGAGGGGAGGGGGATTAGGGATGCAGATCTGACAACCCAAAAGAGAATCCCTGAACTAGGGGCACCATCTACAGGGGAACAGACTGACACTGACTCAGATCACTTCACACATTACATAGCTGACATCTGTGCAAAGCATATGCAAGTAGGTTTGGCTACACTTGAACACCCCTCAGAGTACTTCTGTTTTCATTTTCATTTCTGCTGCCACAGTGTCCAGGAGCCCTGGGCACAAAGCAGGAGCTCTTAGTGTCAGCTGCTATACAAATGCAGACTAAAAGAGACCATCTCTGCCTAATCAACTTAGAAGCAGCAGCAGATGTGTACAGATCAAACAGAAGAAAACAATGAAATGAGATGACAAACTGAGACAAACATCAGTGAATGGACTAACAAGTTCTTTGATTTTACCCTTTGATTTTTAGCTATGATTAAAACCACAAAATCCCAACATTTATTCTCCACTCTCTCTATCCAAATGATAATCACACACGTTGTTAGAAAAATAATCTTCAAAGATGATTTGCTTCATGTAACACTTCCATTAGTTGTGTATAGTTGAATAGTTACTCCAGTATTTATTAATTTTACTGAAGGTTAATTGTCACTTTGGGGACGTAGCTTTCTCTCTCTGCTTTCATGTCTTTCATTCTAAGTGCATCATCACCACTCAGTAGGTATTATGTAAACTTTACTGAAACCAAGAGTGTGACAACAGAATATCAAAATGGGATTCCAAGCATTTAATTCTCAGCTATACAGACCAGCCTTTGGATTCCTAGTCAACTGGAAAAAACACCAAAACAATCAAGAACAGACATTTAATATGTTACAAGAAATTTCAGAAACATGTTCTTAAACTACAGCAATCAGAGCCTAATTTTAAAAGCTGTTCCATTTCCCTAAGCAAAACCCAATTCCTTTATCTTCCCATAAAAGAACTCCTCCAAAAACTAAAAACTTGAGGATGGAAAAGACCAAATCAAAGCATAAACAGGGGTAAATTACATGATAAAGAAGAACAAAATAAAAGTATTTTTCTGTTAAAGACAGGGATCTGCAACCTTGTGCAACACAAAGCCAGTTCAGTTAGTTTAGATCTACATGGTAAGTAAATTAACATGCCACCAGTTTTATTTACTATTTACCTGCCAATGATTTGCTCTCATTATTTACCTGACTTCCCATCTTGTACATCTATTTGCAGCAGTTGTGATACTTGGTCACACAAAGGGTGACCTACAAAAGGAAAAAAGTCAGAAACCTGATTGCTTTTTTTTATGTGTAACAACTGCTGTTGCTCCTGAATTAGCCTCAGTTCAGTGACTGCCTTTCTAGCATCTGCTCTTTATATGCCATAAAACTTGCCAGGATAGGCCCAAGAATATTGGTTTCATTGGCTTTGGCCCAGGCTTCCTCTTTCTTTATGGATCAAGCAGGAGTCCTTCATTTTCAAAATCTAGTTTTTATGGCTCATATTGCTTTCTAATATTGAGGTTGTACCTTGAAGTCACAATATACAGAAAGTAAAAAATAAAAAAGACAAAGACAAACAAGGAATAATTTCTGGTCTTGGTTTTTATTCATTTTTTTTTCTGATGCTCCTGTACCTTTGGCACAGTCAAAGTCTAAAACAAAAACAGGACGTATGAAGAATATAATGGAGTCTAGTTCTTCATTTGTATGTAGTACAAATGAACTTCCAAATGGCTGATACTATTTAAAATTATCTTCTGATGCATTAAAATACATTAAAAAATTTTAAATTGCCAAACAAAACAACAAAATAGGGCTTAGAATAGAATTTCTTCTGGATTTGCATGTTTCTTCTTTTTTCTCATAATAGGATCCTTTCTTCTTCCCTAAACACATCTGTGGAAGAGTTAACAATAACAAATACAGTGATCTATGTTTCATGATTTGAGAGGCTAGCATTTGGCTACCACTCCAAGCATTCATCAAATGGCTCCTGAGCTCTTCTAGAGCATCCTTGTCCATTCAGGATATGTATGTCATTCCTCAAGCCTCACAGCTTCCTTTGGTATAATTAACATAATGACTGGATAGTAACTACCCATTTCCTTGAAAATGCAGTAGTGAAATAAAAGTTGCAGGACTGAAAACCTCTTTCTGTATGAATAAACCTTTGAACTTGAAAGAAACTGAAGGAAGCAACTTTTGCAGCAATTCTTTAATTGAAAACAACCGAGCTCAGAAAATAATAGGCAAAAACTCCCCCAGCTGCTACAACAGCTGGTTTGGGGGGGCTTTTTTGTTTGTTTGTTTTTTTTTTTTTTTTTAAACATAGCTGAACAATTATGTGTGGGCTACCACAGTCAGAGTGCAAAAGTGATGGTATACTCTTCAGGACTACTACTAGATAGCATTTCTGTTCCTTACTGTCTGTACACTAAGGAAGGGCCACTGGGCTTCAGTGATGTTTCTTGTCTTTGCTCAAATACTAAGACAGCATATGATGTGTCATGCCTTGTGAATGTCAGACTCCCACAGACTTCTGGCTGTGTGGCTGTTAGGAACTCAGCATCAAGTCCTCATAATTACTAGCACTGAAATGTGTGGGTTTTTTAACTGACCAGATAAATGATCGTGGAGAAAATAATCCTTGATATCTATTGTATTGGGACAGAGAAAACAGCAATCCTTTTAAATCATATAGAGTAATCTGAACACAGGTGACAGTTTAAATTATGGTTGTTCCTCCTTTCTGTAGCTCAGTAAAAGCTTTACAATGCAATTTCTGTTGCATTTGCTTTCATTCTCTCCTCTCATGATCTAACGTGCCCATACAAGAAAAACTGATATTCTGACTAACAGACCTAAGAACAAACGTGATCAGAAAAACTGAACTGGAAAAGGGCTGTGAATTTTAGAGTCAAATCCCAGCATGAAAGTATGGATGGGGAAAGGCAGAACACAGTCCTGTTGAAGGCACAATAAGTCACCTACGAGATGTGCCTGGGGGCTGCGTGACTTTCTCAGTTACCTGCTGACGATGCCATACGG
Source organism: Geospiza fortis (assembly GCF_000277835.1). Classification (NCBI taxonomy): domain Eukaryota; kingdom Metazoa; phylum Chordata; class Aves; order Passeriformes; family Thraupidae; genus Geospiza; species Geospiza fortis. The sequence goes on along the minus strand of NW_005054310.1, from coordinate 2,265,551 downwards.
GCTCCTCTCTTTGCCAACATCTGCTACCTATATTAAGATGTACTTTAGGTAAATTTCACTCTCAGTCAGTGTAATAACAGAAACCAACTAAATGGTTGTGAAATATATTACTACTTTCTCAAGTTTTCTTACAACAACTGTAATCCAGCAGGATCATGCACAGTAGTGCATCAAACCTGGGCTACAACCTGTATGTTCAGTACCCTGTAACCAATTAAAGGTTATGGGAGACACAGAAATACCACCCTGTTATGTTTACAATTGTGCAGGTAAAATAGTTTTCCTCCTCTTTGAGGAATATTGCTTGTTATCCTCTTTAAGGGTATAAATCCAGCAGTAATATATGCTGAGAAACAAAGAACTTTAGTCTGTTGTGTTTTTAAAAGCTGAGCTTACATCTAAATCTATTTCCATTTCCCTCTGGAACCTGAGCAACTTTTTATGTTATATTAAACATGAGACAAATAGGGTAGATCTAATTAAAAGTTGAAGAAATGTGCTTCCCTTAATTGAATTTGTTACAGTTACATTTTGCAGACCAATGTTAATCAAAGCTCCAGTTCAGAGTGGATGGATCAAGGGAATTAGGTTAACCCTTGCACGTCCTTACCTGAACACGCGATACAGTCTGCTCTCGCCTAAGCCTCAGAAGCCAATTGCGACTCCCCTCTCGGTCGCGACTGCCCGGGGCGGCGGCACAGGGGGGGCTGCGCACCCAGGCTCGCTAACAGTGCCAACCACGCCTGCCGGGGGTCGCCGCCG
>NW_005054310.1:2231864-2263897 GCF_000277835.1 Geospiza fortis | reverse complement strand
GAGGCAGCCGCCGGGCCAACTTGTTTCTCCGGGTGTCACCTGGCCGCTGCCACCGCCGTGCCCCCGCCCCGGCAGGGTGGTCTGTCCCGACGGTCGCCCCGGCGGAGGGCGGTGGGGCGCGGCGGTGCGCCCCGCCCCGGCGCTGCTCTCCCCTCCGGACCGCAGGACGACAGCTAATCGTTTATGTATCAATTGACAAAAGCTTTTCCCTCATTACTTAGAGAGGCTGTCAGGCTAATGTGTTTTCTTTCCATGCAATTTCATCTTCTCTGACATTGTTTCCTTCGTACCGAGTGCCACTTGCCCTGCTTTGGCTTGGGTACGTTCTGTTCTGGTTCTAGGTGCACACGGTATGGGAAGGGGATCAGCGCTCTGTTTAAAAGTTAATTTTGCCTATCAAACTCTACTAGGTACAGTAGTAAGAAAGTGACAAAGAATATTAATGTTTCTTTTGTTTCTAGCCTTCTGAAATAAAGATATCAAACGACTGCTAGCTTCTGGTAGTCAGTACAGTAAATAAATTAAATGTAGTCATTGGAATGAGCCTTTATGGCACTTTCAACAATCTGTAATTCAATCATCCCTGATACAAGCTGCCTTTTGCTATTATTCATCAGACCCAGCTGAGTGATTTCTGTCAGATGGGAAGCGGTAGAGAGAAATCTCTAGGTAGATGTAACTGAAAAGCTTTCCAAGTAGAGTCCTAAATGAGCACAGAAAAGCACTTGGCCACAATCTCAAGACAGATGTTGGCATCCAAATAAATCATTTCTTTTGATTGTCTGGGGGATGTCAAGTTTTATTTTCCTTATTTAATAGCCATTTGTGTGTGAAGAAGTAGCTCTGTCTTTATTACCTTGTAAACTCAATGCAAAATGTTGTAGTGCAATAATATTTCACTGTCTCTGAAACAATATTTTCTGTACAAAGGTCAGCAGAGTAGTTTTAGATACGCATACATGTTGTAGATGACAAGTAGACTCCTAATCTGCAGCGCTGATATTGATCTCAGAGCTGCTGTGCAGTGTGCCGTCCATGTTGCATGTTAATCTGTTACGCGCTGTTTAAATTGCTTTATTGTCCGAGAGAGTTACTCCATCCTGAGAAAGGGAAGATGGTACTTGCAGACCCGAGGGGAGTTTCCTTTCCCTGGTGAGTTGACATCTAGAGTTACGGATGGGCAGTTGTTTTAGGAGTGTCCCTGAAAAAGGGAGGGGGAAGCTTTTGGGTACAACGACAAGTAGGCAGTGAACTAATTTGCTTTGTGAGGGTGTGAAATGACATCTTCTGCCATGCTTAAAAAAACCTGCTCAGGAAAAGCGTAAGGAGATTGCACATGTGTCTAGAATAGTATTTTCTTGTCTGTCTTGGAAACAAATGACCTGATTTTATGTCTTGAGTCAAATATATATCTTTTTTTGTTCCAAGCTTTTTGGATTTTTCAGTTCTGTTACTAGTGTCTGAGGGAAATATAATGTGGTGTATTACTTGGCTTGTGGTATAGTTGCTCAAAATTTGCATGCATACAATTCATAAATTGAAACTATATAGCTTAAAAACATAGTGTAGGCAGCTTGAGTGAGAAGAGATAATTTCAAAAAGAACCACAGGGCATAAGATAATGACATACTGTAGGAAATAATCATACTCCTGCACTTGCAAAAGCATGAAATGTTCCAGTGTAGCCATTTCATACAAGCCAAATTTTCCTTCACATTAAGAGCGTCTAAGTGAGCCTTATTAATGTTTGATGTGAAAGATGCTAAATCCATTTTAAGGGTTGATACTGGAATTTAAAGAGGTAGCTCACAGACTAACAGCAGTTCTAATACTTCCTTAAAACAAATGTGAAAAACAATCAGTTGCCACGTATGCCGTAGCAGCACAAGTGGGATATAGCCTCCTGGGTAACACTGATGGGCAAGAAACCCTTTAGAACCATATAGAACAGTGTTTGATTTAACAATCTGAAATGTTTTCCTACCTTAATCATAACTTAAATCAGATGTAAGAGATGACCAAGAACATGCTCAGTGTTGGTTAGTGTAGTGAAGGTGTGAGATAAGGGAAGGTTCTGTTTGTCAGAAACCTAGGGAAAAAAAAAATCTATATTCTTCCAGCTAGCATAGAGACACCGGAAACATAAAATCAATTTTTATGGTCTTTTGGCAGGGTTGGCTGTAATAAGTAAAAAGAAGGAGCAGCTTAGTGTCTTGGCAGAAGTTTTTAAGCCACTCAGTTGTACAGAACTCAGTTAATTGATGTTTCCTTACATGAAAATGAAGCTCTTAATTAGCATATTGTTGTCTTTTCCTGTCCATTCAGCAGTCTGATTACAATTTAAAAAATATTTGTATGTAGTTTTATATCTGCATGCATGTTTAAGCACACAGATAAACTCTTTACTGGGAACTGCTTTCTGAGTAAAGGGTGCACGCACCTCACATTACATGCTGTGGGAGAGACATTAAAAGTTTGTGATACAAAAAAGAAGGACAAAAAAAATATTTCTGCATATCTGGAAGAAAAGCGTGGAGGAATTATTATGCATGGATACCATGATCTCCTTCCCTCTGCTGGTGATGCCTATATAAATACGCAGTTTCACAAAGAGAAATACTTCATCATTTGATTTTACTTTGATTTTCTATAGAATGTTTGTTTTAGACATAACTCTGTATCTAGGAAAAAACTTAATTAGAAATACAGATAAGGGAGCAAACTATTAATTTGTGTTTACTGCTGACATTTTCTAAAGATAGTCGACATTAAAATAAAAGCATTTGCCAGACTAAGTAAACAAAGCATTAGGTTAACAAATATTTTCAGGATTGTTACGTACAAATGTCATCTACTTTGCTAGAGTAGGTTCTACTCCTCTCTCATACACCCCAGTAAAAGTGGGGGTAGTTTTACTGTTACTTCTTTCACAAAAATAACAGACACCAAACCAGAATGCATTAGAAGGAGGACAACTGACAAGGGTTTTTCATGATTTCTTCTGGTGATAGGCTAAGAGCAGGCTACAGGCAATCTCTTTCAGGATTAGCTAAGTGATTTGTGCAGCAGCGTGTGGAAAAATTTCTTCTTGTTTAAGTAAAAAAAAGAAGTAACACTGTTTACTAATACTAATTTTTTCTTTGACTCCTGTAATGACTGAAAGCTGGATGGGAACTGTAATAAGAACGTCTCCTTATGTACTACTTTTGACAAATGTCTAACCAGTATGTTTTAGAGGCTGGCTTTTCTCTTCTGTTGTTTTCCCCAAGTAGCTAAAGGAGGAGCACATGAATGGCTTATGAGAGAGCTGACCATTTTTCTTAACCTGTTTTCTTATCACTGCCAGTCTGGAGGTATTTCCCTGAAACAGAAGCCACTGAACACTTCTCCCTTTCCATACTAGAGGGAGTGGTGTTGCCATCTTCTAGATTCTCAGAGAATTGCACACTTGGGATGCCACTTCTCTTTTCTGGATGTTAAATAGGCTCAGAGAAATCTATCAGAACATGAAATAAATCTGGAACGTTTCCTGTGCAGTGTCGTTATCTTCTAATAATCGTAATATCTTTTTAAATGGAGAAGATTTAACAAATTTTAAAACAGTCATGAGAAATTATCCAAATAATTAATCATCTCTGAATTATTATAGTTATATAAAAATTTCAGGAAAATAAAATTTTGTTTAGGAGTGGCTAAACCTAATTTTGTTCTTTTAAGGATGCTGTCTGTAAGTCTCCTGGACACTATTCAGGATTTATGGCCAAATGTATTTGGTATCTTTAATAATGTATCCATAGCTATAATGACTAGGTAGTACAGTGCCTCAAAGCTGCTCAGTGATGTTTTAAGAAATTGATTTAAGTGATTAAAAATCCACTTACAAGTTCTGTTTTGTACCTTTATCTTAAGGGTATTGTTTTTCTGCAATCATGTGGTTGAAAAATCAGTGTAGCAGTTGCAAGTGGGAAAGCTGGTAACCATTCCTCAGCTTGGCTCAGAGACATGAGTTTACCCATGCACTCTGATGTCCATGTGTTTAAATAAGTATGTAGATAGTGCAGTTAAAAATAACTGGAGTGCTTTTGTGCAAACCACTGTGGAAATAAAGTTTCTTTGACAAATAGCTTATCTGGTTCAGGGTAGCAGTTGTGCTTTTCTTAGAAAACACGTCTGTGTACAGATGAACACTTGATCCAGCTCCTATGTGGAAAACTTAATGACCACTATTAGCATGTCAGGGTTTTTATTTTTGTTTGTTTGGATTTTTTGTTTATTTTGGTTTTTGTTTGTTTGTTTATTTGGTTGGTTTGGATTCTTTGTGTTTGGGCTTTTTTTTCATTCTCTTTTTGTTTCTACTTCTTTCCAAAGCTATGGACAGCATTTCTTTATAAACATTTATTTCTAGGATAAAGTATTGGAGTTGAGAGGAATTCCTAAAGTATGTGATGATACAGATAGAGGTGGGAAGGGTTATATTTTTAAATTTTTTACAGGATAAAGTGATAAGGAAAACTTAATGGTATGATGTGTTGATAGAAGACACAATATATGGGCAAATATTTGAGGGTTAAAGAATGATAATGTAATATGTCCCAATCAAAAGAGTTTTGAAACTTTTTTTTTAGTTAAAAAAGGGCTCTTTGTGTTTCTTGTTGATAATGTAAGTTTTGTGTTTTGAATTCAGTAAGGCAGTTTATTTAGTTCAGGGTGATGTTCTAGTTGTAAAAATAATACTAAAATAATACTGTAGAACAGCACTATTGTCCAGGTGAACAGATTTTTTTTTTTCCATGTAATAAATTGCAGAACAGATAGTGTATGGGGAATTGCCATCTCCATTTTTCCAATTCTTTTCATTACCTTGACAATGATCTGGAATAAAATACAAAATCCATATTCATGAGAATACTTCTGGGTTTTTTGTGCCAATTTTAATAAAGTTGGTAAAAGTGCTTTTATAGACTGATTTCATTTGCTTTCTCATTCGACATCTGAATGTGTTTTAACAAAGTGCACTGTAATACTTTTGGCTACTTCCAGTAAAAAAAAAAAAAAGTGATTCCCCCGTAAAATACTGGTTCTGAGAAAGATTAGGGATTACAGCCAGGTAATGTGATCTGCTCTTATTTCAAAGGGAGAAGAAGTTGTATGCAGCTGTAAACACTGACTGGAGTGCTGAGAGTAGGAAAGGTGCCTAACTCAGAAAGGATGCTGGACTAGAATTAGTTTAAAGGAAGGACTTGAGTTGTCTCAATTGGGATGTGTCTAGTCTGTTTCCTAATGGGACTTCTAAAAGCTTACTGTTCTCTTTGCAAAGCTGGATATGCTGAAAGGCTCCTTGATCCCCACACAGTGAAAATACCAGTCTAAAGTTGTGCCCTGATACACAGAAGTTCACTCAGCAACCTGGCTGGCTACACAGGATACTAGAGCCCAGACCAGAAATGAGGTATCAGTGTTTTGTCCATCAGGGTAGCAAGTGTATGAGCAGATGACACCTTTCTGCTTGAAGTCTGTAGATTAGTATTTTCTTTTCTTTTAACTAGACCAGGTACAAGTTCTAGATTTCTGTTGAAATTGCTATATTTGTGTTAATCCTTGAGAATGGAGAAGGTAATTGCCTGTCCTTTCGACCTAAAAATCACCAACCTGTTGAACTTGCTGCTATTAACTCCTATTGTGTCTCCTGGATTAAATAGCATTTGTTGTAAAAGATGTGACATGTAGCATAGTGTGAAGAGGTTCTGTCTGAACTTCCCTTAAGCTGCCCTTGTATGTTATAATCCTATTTCATCCATTGTAACTGACGAGACATTTTGTTTATTTATCTAACAAAAATGAAACATTTTTGTTTATTTAACTTGTTTATTTATCTAACTAGTGCTAACTCTTCTTTCCATTTATTTTGTTCCTCTGATGTGTCCTAAAACTCTAAACTGTGCTTATTAGTAGGTACTTCACTTAAAAAGAGAAATCCTGTAACTCTTTGAGATGTGGGAGTGCCAGTGCCCTGTGTTTTATTGTTATGGCCAGGATTTGTGTAAATAGGCTTTAGTTTCCAGATGCCCATCAGTGAGATGATATCAGAAGGACGGTCTTCTGTCAAACCCATTCTGGATTTGGAACTGTCTATGCAGGTGGCAAACCTTGTGGCCGGCATCTGAACCAGGGAATCCTGTCATGATTCTGCTTTCAACCAGGACAAACTTCTCTTGATTGGCATCTTCCATGTCCTCTCAGTGTGTCTAGGATTTGGATAGTTGATTGGTGGCATTGTTGAAAAAAGAGGTGTCTCTGATGAGAGGGCTGTCTTTGAGAGTGTACTCCCCCTGAACTGCCAAAGATGTCCTCGAGTAGTCCAGCTGAGGTAGAAAGCAAATACGTTTTTTGACTGCAAGTGGAATATTGGTTGAATTGCAGGATTTTTAGATCCTGAAATTAAAGTTTATGTATTTTCTAACAGCCCAAATGTTTAATTAAAGATCTGTCTGTTATACTCTTGCATTTGATAACTGTATCCCGGGTATACTAATACTTCTGTATGAAAAGCCTGACATTGGGTGCCTTTCTTTTTGAGATTTTTGATTTCTTCTTATTTTTTTTCATATGCTAATAACAAGCAGTTACCTTGCACTTGCTGATCATCTTTGACTTTCTTCCTTCATGCTTTGTTAGCTTGCTCAGCTGCTAGTTAGAGCAGAGAAACACCAGGCAATATCCATGTGACCTTGATAGAGGTCACTTATTTCATGATGTGCTATAGCTGTGTAAGGCCTTTGCTGCTCTTATCTTGTATATTTGCTTTATTTATGTAAATCTTGCATAAGAGGATTGATCTGTTTGGGGTTTTTATTAATGTGTATTTACTGCTTTTTCTTTTTTTTTTTTTGCTTATTGAGAAAATGCTGATATTGAAAAATTAAAGTAAAAATCATCTGGGACAAAACCACCTGAAGTCACATGCTCTAGTTTTTTCTTGCATTTGTCGTTTTCAAAATATATGTCTGTTTTTAATAATGACTTGGGCTTACTTTAATATTTGATATGCAAATATTTTCTTTATAAATCATACACTGGCTTATAATTGTGATCTGTTTACTCAAAATCAATTATTCTTTATAAATACTGATGAAAGTTGTGTTACAGGTGAGCAAGGCATAAAACTTGCTGGGGAAATAAGCATTTTGGAATAATAATAATGAATATTTTATCTTTATATCAAGCAGCTAGAGCTCAGATTTTTGAATTCAACACTGCTTATTCATGTACTGTCAATTAGATTCTAACCCAAAAACCAGCTAAATGTTCATTAAAGGTGATGAACCAATCTTTTGCAGGCATAGGAGGGACTGTCTGCACTGTTACTTAAGGTGTCAAATGAATCCCAAAAAACAAAACTTTTTTTCTGGCTTTCCAGATATTTGTGTTGAAATTTGGCTCTTAGAGTATCTGTGTGCTTCAGCTGCTTTTAAAACAACATATGAATTCAGTGGCGTTTACTGATTTAACAGCAATGCTAAATTATTTACTGGAAGGGGTCAACACCTACCATTCCCTAGTCTGTGCTGTCACTGTAGCTTCTTCCAGTCAGTTCTATGACTCTTTCTGTGATGAAGAAAAGTAATCTTTCTGGGGAGGTAAAAATCCAACCTCTTGGCATAGTATACAGTGTTGGCTTGAGGGGTTTCAGGTCAGTAAATGTATAAATCTGAAAGGATGAACTCAAGGGTGGCCAAACATAGGTGGATGTAATGGGTACTGAGCCTAGTTGAGATTGGTATAGTCAACAAATTGTTTAAGGTTTTGTCTTCCAGTAGGCCAAATATTGGCCTTTTCATGGGTCCTTTTGTGATAAGTGTATTGATCATTCTGAATACTTTAGGAATTACACTGATGAAGTAATACAAAAATTTATCCTCAAACTGTGAAAAATATTAGCTCAGCCTGTCCTACTTATAGCTGTAGTGCTGTTAATATGCTTACAGGTAGTTGCTTCAATCAGTCTTAGAGGTAATTGTATTAAATAAATTCTAGGTACAAAGTTTGAGATTGTATAGTAAATAGTGTAGAACTGTGCTTAGTGTTTATGTTAAGCTGTAGTACTTAAAAAAGAGAGTAGGGGAATATACTGAAACTTTTCAACTCCTAAAGACCATCAGCCAGTTTATTGATTGTGGTTAGTCAAGTCAAGCTGTTGTCCCATTATTATTGGCTATATGAGTTTTCTGTACTTATGTGTAGCAAGATTAGGAGGAACTAGAAGTGAGGTGTGTGAGCGGAGAGGCGCCGTGCTGTTCCATGATGGTCACACATTCCGTACCTGTTGCTGCAGAGATGAAGATGATGATCTACACAAACTCTGCCTAGCACAGTTAGAACTAAACCTTAACTGGCTGGTATCAGCAAGTTGGTGCCTAGGACTAACATGTAATAAGCATATTCACCAAATGGGACAGCACCCTTCTACATGTGGATACAGTCACAGCATGTACAATTGCTATGAGTTTTAGTATCTTATCCCTAGATAAGGCACAGAAAGAGAGCCTGTAACGAACACGTGCTAAAATTTTTCCTGTAACAAAACAGCTGCTTTCAGGCCATGTTGCTTTTTCCATTGGACTTGGTCTAATATTGTTCCAATTCTGGCTCACATAGACCAGGATTCTTGTAAATGTATTTCTAGTAAATCATGTTGGTTTTTTTTTCAGATGAGAATTATGTCCCAGAAATACAGTTCTATTTTTTTCCTTTCAAAGCTCTTTTATAGTTGAGTTGGAAGACTGCATGAAAAGTCATTTATTGTCACCATTGCTTCAAATAGCTGGTTAAGGCTTTTTCAAACCTGTTTACCTGTTTTGTTTTTGTAGGCTGCTTGCTTGACTGGACACATGGGAAAAATCAAAAGCAAACATCATAACGTGTGGTGGCCATGTTCCTTATTTCTCTTTTTTTTTTGTTTTGTTTTACATTATTTTTATGTATGGATGCTCTGTTAACACATGAATTCCAAATGTGGATTGTAACCGGTGACAGCTGTTTCATCAAGAGCTGCTTCATGTTTGTGAGGAGCAGTGTTTGCTCTGCAGTCTCTTTAGAACAGGGCCTGACATGCCTTGTAATGTGTTTATACTGTGCCTAACATAATAGGATCCAGATCTTTGACTGGGAACATGGGCTATTGTGCAAAAAAAACCAAAAAACCAACCTAGCCCAAATGTTGGAAAATGTGCCATCTTTTAAGGCCCCCAGAGATCAGTAAACAACTCACTGCTGTAACTGTATCAACCCTCTCCTTCAGAGGGATTTTAATTGAATCATGGAAACTTCAGACCTGCGAATATGAGCACTTGTCCGTTAGGTATTCTGCCAGATATAAGTATATTTTGCTGGTCATAAAGTACTGTTCATACTAGGGGATTTGGACATCCAGTTTGGAGCTCTATTTAGAAACTATGCTGAGTTACTCTTTTAAAACCTCTTTACCTTCAACCTGGCATAAATGATAATTTTTTTGGTTTTAAATAGAAGAAAGTGACTGTTTCCCAGTAATCATGATTTGGTATCTTCCAGTTGAAAACTAGGTAAGCTATTTGACTTGCTACTGAAGAAAGCTATTCTGTGTATAATGCCATGCTCACAGCTGGGATTTGAATAATTTACAGGTGGGATGGTACAAAGGACCTGGATTTTAGCCTTTTGCATCCAGGAGGGAATTTATCTGACATAAAGGAGGTAAACTAGTTTCAGCTCCAGTAATACTTAAAAGACTAGCTATTTCATACTAGGAAGCAGTTTCTATGATAAAGGAATTAGCAAAATTCTGCTGCAGCAGCTTCCCCAGTACAGGAGCCAATTTATCTGTCCATAGGTTGATGTAATTATATGAGATTTCTGCTCCCCCTCTCAATGAGAGGCTGATACAGGAGAACACCTAGTACAGCTCTGATGTGTGATAACATAAATGGGCAAAACAAATACAAAGTCAAAACCTTAGCTACCCAGATAGCCTGTTTTGACTGTAGACATGAAGATTTCAGGTGAAGATCTTAGGAATAGCTTTTTGTGAAGTGTGCAAGTCTGTACACATCAGACAGCCATTTATATTATGTAGGCACCAATCAAAGTAATATCCTATTGATGTGTTGAAACATAAATCCCATCTGACAGATGGGGATCCATGGCAGAGGGGGATTAAGGATAGGATTCATCTCATAAGTTTAAATACCTTCAGAAGGTGATTCATTTGACCTACCTGAGGCGTCTGTCTTGGTGTGAGATGGACTGCTGTCTGCAGGTGAGATGAACTGCTCTCTGGAGCTATCTGTTCCATTCCAGTGACTCTAAGAAGTCTGGGAGTACTAGATGAGACTTTGCCAGCCAATTTATAGATACCTGATATGGGACACTGGAATTCTAAGTCATGTGTCTAAGGCCTTATGGGGAGCCCATGGCTGTGCTGGGAATTGAGCCCAAGTTTTCTGGTTCCAAGTTAATGCAGCTAATCACAATATGTGTTTCTGCAGAATCTTACAGTGCAAAAGAAGCACTAAGAATAAGCTTTGTATCTCAGAGTCTTAATAGCAGTGAAAAGTTTACTATCAGCTCCACAAAAGGATGAGTATCTTGTCAGTAAAATTGTAGATAAAGATCCTTTGTATTGGGAGTGACAGTATTTTATTTGCAGTTATGGGCAGTTTGAAGTCAGACTTAGCCAGTCAGTGCTGATGAAAAGGGGCTTCCCTGAGAGAAAATGCCTTATATTACTGTGAATCACAAGCGTTACGAGACCCGATGTTTCCTGAAACCGGAATATGAAAACTGATATTGGGAGCGATAGTGGCTCAGCAGGCTTTGGATCTTGCCTGGAGCATGCAGGGAAGCAATGAGGTCTGCACAAGTGGGGGCACACTGGGCAAAGTGCGAGAATTGCCTCTCCTCTGATCGTCTGGTCAGTAAAGCTCCCAGTGGATAGAAGAAAAGCAGCAGCTCACGTGTTGCTTGTGTGTATTTTCCCTCTCTCAACCTGCAGTAATTTTTGCACCTGAATGAGCACAGTGCTTTTAGGGGTTAGCTTGGTTCTTCTTTGCTTGCCTCCCTGCACATACCCAACCCATCGCTTCCTCCTTAACCTAATTCAAGTTTTAGTGTAGTTTGTAAGTGAGATGAGATCATATTTTCTGAGCTGTAAGGCAAGATCTGGTTAAACAGCTTTGTGTAGTTTATATATAGAAATCTTCTCAAATGATCCTGTCCCAGCTGTGAACCAGAACATCCTGGTAAAATGTGACCCTCTTTAATTCATGGCAGCACATTTCTTTACATGGAAATATACTGTGATTTTAAAGCTTCAGGATGTAAATATCAAAGGTTTTTTTTAAATCGATTGCTGTGGTAAGAAGAAGGGGGAAAAATGTGCTATATTAAGCTAAAAGAAAAGCTGGCAATATCAGGAGTAAAATAGGATGTTTGTTTCAAGCTTATGTAATTTCTGCCTCTAAAAATTGCAAATTGGCCACTGGTTTCATAGTACAGTGTACAGTAAAAATTGTATCTTCATGTTAGATCTAAAGTCAAGTTAAATCAGAATGGTCTAGAAAGAAAAATCCGGTACTCTGAAAAATTATATTACAGCAAAATGGTTGTCTTGTTCACACAGATCATGAGAATTTCTCATTCTGTTCCAGCCTCCTTTCAGCAGCTAAGCATGATGATTTTCTAGCTAAATGAACCTTTATAAGCTAGACATAAACCATGTATAAATGCAGAACAGTACGTCTAAAACCTGTCATGCTGTCAGAGTACAACTGTTTTCTCTACAAATATGGAAATTGTCACTTATCTGCATTCTCTCCTTGCCCTGTTTCTCCCCCATATGTTGATATTCACCCATGTGAAAGAGGCCAATTATAGTTTGGCCGTTGTATAAATAATGCAGAAGTTGTCAGTGGCAGAGAAAAATTTATGTTAGAAGACTGAGGGATTGAAAAAGGAAATGAAATAAAGCACCTTTTAATGACAGTAGTGATCTCTTCGTGTCAAAAAAGGTATTTAACCCCCACCCCCCCAACTTTTAAGAGTTATAATCCTTAATCTGAGGACTGTTTTTAATAATAAAATCCTGGTTCAATTTTCAGTCAGAATGTTTTGCTCTGCAGTATTTTAGCTTTCGGCTTTTTTCCCCAGGCTCTCCTGGAAGCAGGCAATGGGTCTTTCCCCTTGGCAGGGGCTGGTGCTAAACAGAACCTGAACTGGAGGGATACCCCAGGGCCATGTAGGGGCTCACAGGGAGTGGGCATCTCTTCCCCCAGCTTTGCGGAAAGCATTTGGGAAACACAGTGCAATCTGGAGTCAGGCTACCTTGAAAGTAAATTAATTAGGCTCATTAAAGGTGAAGTCACAAACTTCAGAGCAGCTGGGGTTGATTCTCAGTAGCTGCTGCTGGTGGAGCCAGTGCCTGTGCACGTGCTGGGGCACAGGCTGGCATGGGCTTGCTGTGAATTTGGCCAAGCTAAATGGCACATTGTCAGTGTGGCTGTCATTGGCCTGCGCTTCCGCACGGTGCTCAGGGCATGATCCCAGGTGATGTACAGAAATTTCTTAACTTCTTGTCTCCTTCCTCCGGCTGCTGTTCCTCTTGAGTGTTATAGAGGCTGCTGTGGCCTTAAATTTAGTTGTGTTTAAGCATCCACTCACAAGGTCTCTGTGACTTGACAGCAACCTTCAGTGAAACTTACTGGGCAGCAAGGCTGCTGGATCTGTGGTGCCTTGGGCTGAGGCACCAACCCCAGAACCATGTCAGAGCCCTTGTCCCCTCATTTCCCATGGTGATGATTTTAATGTAACTAAAAAGGATAGTTACAGAAGGAGATAAAGAAAAGCCCTCATCTTCTGTGAGTCTTAAAACACGAGTAGTAAGGAGGTAAGCAAGTACCTCCTTTTTTTTTCTTTCTTTTTTAATTTGGTTTTTTGAAGAGATTGCAGTTTTTTGATCAGGAAGCTGCAATTTTCCTCGTTAGCTTTCCTCTTTCATGATTGAGCTGTTTGTTTCCAGATGGCTCCTATGTATGCAGGGACAGGGACACACACTGCCCAATCTGTTCAGCTGCCGGCCGTGCATCAAACAGCCCAAGGTGCTGGACACGCTGACTCACTTGGAGCAGTTGGGCAGCCCCTCCTGTAGCAGTTACTCTGGTGCTTTAATTTCCAGATAGGAAGGGTTTAAAGCAACTTCCTTGTGTGGAGAGATTTCAAGGTTCAGAAACAGATAGGAGGCTGCATTTTACCTATCACCTTTCTAATGAAATTGAATTTATCAGTGTTTCTAAATGTGTCTGCTGTACCAAAGCGCTTTGAACTTTTTTCCAGGTGTTGGTTTTGGTAAGCTATTTCTCTTATCCATTCTGCTATAGCTGAGTTCTTCGTGTAATATCAGGTATGTTGGGCAAAGTATGTAAACAATAGTGGTTTTTTTTCACATGTGACAGAAGTATTCACCAGAGAACAGAGATGGTGTGTGAAAATTCAAAGTTAGCACCATGTGTTTACAGGTAGCATGTCAGTCTTGCAGTGACCTTAAGTAACACTTGCTTTTTATTTTTGGAGCACCAAATACAATTCTTTGGTTGATTTTACCTATGGCTGATAGGATTTGAATTGACCAAACGGTTTTTGCACATTCCTCTTCTCTTATGTGTGCCCTTCTGTGCTTTTTAAAACTGTGAGGAGAGAAGGATGGGAAATGCAATTAAAAACAGATACTGCAATAAGCTCTGGTTAGGAGGCAAACAACACTTGACCTACTGTAAAGGCTAAAGAGGTGACCTGTTAATAATCAAAAAGTAACTGTCATTAATACAGTAGACAAGGTGATTAGGTATCACTGTATTGAAACTATGTTTATGACTGATTTAATGAGTTAATCAACTGTTCTTCAGTTGTTAGAGTCTGGATTTCTGAATGTTTCTGTTGTATTTTCCCAGAAACGACAGTGGTGGTTGGGTAAGCCCTGAAGTTCCCATGGTAAGATGCTCATTCTGTGCAGTGCTATGTGCATGTGAATTGCTGAGCATCTGGAAATCCCTCTGACATTAAAGTGATCTGTACAAGTGAAAGTGTACTCCTAGCTAAAATAAAAACTTCTGAAATGGAAGCATGAGGTACCACTAAAAAATTACTACTGTGTATAGATTTAATTTTTCCTGGAAGTTTTGTTGAAACTTTTCATCAGGTTATTTACATAAGAGAAGGATAGCATATCTGAGCTGAGAATCTCTTCAGACAATGCATTATTGATATGTTGTCTGAGACTAGAATCATAGCATCATTTAGGTTAAAAAAGGTCCTTAAGATAATTGAGTCCAGCCGTTAAAGGTTGTGAAGGTGTACCAGGGAGATAAGGTGATTTTTATGGGATAGTTCAAATAGCTTATGAAAAGTGCGTCGTTTTCCAGTAAGGCTTGTTTGTATTGAGTTGTTTGTTTGTTTGTGTGTGGGGGATTGCTTGATTTTTTTTGTGTATATGTGGTTTCTTTGGTTGGTGTGTTGGTTCCTCACTCTCCTCCCAACTCTTCCAAACATTTAAAACAGTTACAGTTGCAGGGACTGCTTTAATCAAAGCAATGCTATTGAACCCTAGGACTTCCTATTACGGTTAATCAGCAAACATGAGGTCTTCTGAAACCTCCGTCAGGTTGTTACTGCAGCAAGATTTTGTCCTCAGACTGTTGTGTGGTTTAAATTTTCCAAAATTTCTTTCCAAACTATCACTTGGAAATCAAAGTTGTTCTTACCTCTGCTGTATTACAGCAGTGTTTAAAAATAACTCTAAGTGTGTAAGTTCAGACGGCTATCACATCAGTGTTTGCAAAAGGAAGTCTAAATCCCACATGGAAAACATGAATGCATGATCTAAGCACTCCAGAGAAGGCTATTTTTTTCAGACCCCTTAATGCTGAATGCTAATGAAATAAATCTTTTAGAAAAAAATTTCTAAGTAGCCTTATTTTTTGTTCAACAGCCAAAAACCAATCATGGCTCAAATAATTTTTGGTGCTGAATAAGTATTCATAAGTTCACTTTAGACATATCAGTCTTTGTCAAAATGAATAGTCATTTTTAATTCTGCATGTTATAAAAAAGAATGTAACCCTGTGAATTGTTCTTGTCCATACTGGTGATGAACAGCATTGTACAAACTAGAGTTCATTAAAACTTCCAAATTCCAATTATGCAAGTAATAGGGTCTTAAGATTATCCTTATTGTGGAACAGAATGTCTTAATGCTTTCTGTTGACATCTTAACAAAAACTGGGTATACCA
Organism: Geospiza fortis; assembly: GCF_000277835.1. Taxonomy (NCBI): domain Eukaryota; kingdom Metazoa; phylum Chordata; class Aves; order Passeriformes; family Thraupidae; genus Geospiza; species Geospiza fortis. The sequence continues at coordinate 2,248,579 of NW_005054310.1, read as the reverse complement.
AAAGTATAAGTAGTTCCTATTTTAGGAATGTCAAGATGGAGTGGTTTTTTCCTTTTTTTCCTTTTTTTTTTAATAATTTGCCTTTATGACCTGATTTCATTGTAGCATTCATAGAAATAGACAATTGTTAGGGTTGAGTTGAGGGAAGGCTTCAAGTTGCAAGAGAATTTTGGGGTGACACAAGATATTTTTACATGGATAGTTTCCAGTACTGTTTTAGTTCTCAGTAGATTATATTTTTAGAAGAAAAAAACGCCAGTTATGCTGACAATAGCAGCCGTCACACAATGTATAAGGAGTTCAAAGGTTGCTTTTTGCACCAAGAAGTGAAGCTGCCCAGGAGTTCCATTCCCTGGTAAAAGATAGTGACATATGATTCTGTTCAATTTTAGGTTGTGCTTCATTGCTTTTTAAATATATCTACTTGGGACATATGCCCAAACTCAAGATATGGTCAATGTGCTGCCACAATTATTTCATTGTTGATGAGCTTTCTTTGCCAGAAAAGGACATCTAAGACAATTGCTACTGTGACAAACAGCTTGAAACTTACTACAATAGATACTGAAAAAATTAATATAGTAAGAATGTAACAGTGTCAATATTACACATACTTAACAGTTGTGCTGGCTTAAGCTGGCAGATCTGGAAACACCATTCAAATGCCTTCTCACTTTCTTTCCCAGTAGAATGGGTAAAGAACTGGAGGGAAGGGTACAGGAAGTAAAATTCAGGGGTTGAGATGAAGGCATTTTAGTAATACAGAAATAGAAGGAAAAACAGTAATAATGATATAAGACTTTGAATATACAAAGCAAATTATGCACAATGCAATTGCCATATGTGGTACCTAGTGACTGACGCCCATTCCAGGTATCCAATCAATGGGGCCAGCTTTCCTCTCAGTTTATATATTGACCTTGCCATCATATGGTATGGAATCTCTCAGTGGTCAGCTGGGGTCATCTGTCCTGTGTCTTTTCCCAGCTTCTAGTGGTCCCGAGCGTCCTTGCTTTGGGATGGTGTGAGAAGTAGAAAGGGTTCTTGACTTAGTCCTTCTCAGACACAGCTGAAACATCAATCAATGTCTTCACAACATTATTTTCTGAAATTCAAAACACAGCACTATACCAGCTACTATAAAGAAAATCACAGCCAAAGCAAGGACATAATCTTATGTTCATCTTAAGCATATATGAGAGCCAATGCTTGAGATATCTCTCTTAGTTTTTGAGATGAAGGGCAAAATTATTACTGTTTAAGCAGGTCAGGATTTGTAAATGACCAGTTCCACCAGCAGTGCCCAGCTTGAAGCGCATTTGGAAATGTCTTGTTTTCAGCAGGTGCTGGGCACGCATGCTGCTAAAATCAGGCTTAATTCATGCTTGGCCCAAAGGCAAATTTTATTCATCTGTGAGAGAAACTATGAGATAGAGGCACTTTGGCCACATGGCTGATATGGCTGTGGAGAACGCTGCCTGGTGGAAAGCCTGATCCTGTGTTGTAGGCCTGTCTTCCCAGTCCGGGATCTTCTCGGTACTGGTCAGATGCCTTCCACATAAGATCTTTGAGATGAGCATAGCTGTACTGTGTAATGTGATTGCTAGGTAAACCACACTTTTCTAGACCAGTCCAGTAGCTTTTAGCATTTTTTGAGAGTAGTGGGTTTCTGCTTATTCCCTATCGCAGAGCACTGTTGAATAAAGGTGAATAACATGTTCACAATACATGCTTTGCACTCGGGATGCCCGTCTTCTGTCCTTGCAATTTTGTCTTCTTTCATATTTGTAGTTGATTTGTACTCCAGTTAGTATTTAGTACAGAGTCTCATGTATGATACTTTGATTCTGCAAACCGGAATGAATTTCCGTGTTTCCTCAGGAACAAATGAAACACAAAGTGCATGGTGGCATAGAATGTTACTAAGAGATTTCTGTTGAGTACCTTTCAGTGCCCTGCTGTTTATATGATCACTTAATGGGATCCAGAGAGACCAGTCATTAAGCATTTTTTTCTTAAGGTCTTGGAAGCAGGATACCTGCTGGCACATCCAAGCAGATTTCTGAAAATTGTACAAAATCTCAGCAGAAGTCTCTTGCTGATGCTTTACTTCTTAATCTAACTGCATTTATGGTACTGTGAGTCCCACATATGTAAGTAATGATGTTGCTTCTTCAGCTGAGTTGAATGTGCACACACAACTGTGTAGGTCTGCGTGCAGTATGCCTTGGTATTGTGCAGCTTGCACACCTCTGCCAATTAGGATGTTTCTAGCCTGGCATGGTTGTGTTTTTCCTGGCCTTGGGCATGTCTTTGCTATTCTTAGGAGCTTGGACGTTGCCTCATATTCTGTCATAGTGCATTTGCGGGATAAAGTTTGGGGGTGCTAAATGTCATTTAGCTAGGATACTTTGGCAGTGACCTTGAGGTATTGTCTTGGGTAGCTACACTGAGCATTTGAGCATTATGTATGCAAACAGCCTCTCCAGTTCTTCAGAGTGAAGCTTTGATTATAAACTTTCTGTGGATGTACAGTCTTGAGGGTGAGTATGAAAATATATGCATGCAAATATGTGTGCAAATACTGGGTGTTTTATATCCTTAGGGATAGTGTGAACATGTGCAGCTGTTTTCTTCAAGCTACCTATATTAGCTGTCCATCAGTTAAATTAGAATAATAAAAGGCTGGAATGAAAAATAAAAATGCTTTAGAGGTGCTAAGTTAATTATTTTGTGCAGACAAGATGTTCTTTTAATAAAATACAATAAAATGACATGTAAGGAAGTAACCACAAGCCTACAAACTGATGATTGTAATGCCAGTGTCTAGCAGCAATAAAACAAATAAGCCTATAAAGAGTTATCCCATCACCTGGTTTGTTTGGGATTTTCTTCCAAACACAGATTTCCAAGCATTTCACATTGGCATGTGCTGTAGTCTTTTTTTGACAACTTTTGGGGGTGGAGGGTTATATTTCAAAGGCAAGAATACTGGAAAATTCTGGGCAATAACTATGTGACAAACTCTCATTCTCTACCTGTTCCTGAAAAAGAAATAGGTTCTTAGGCTTTTGTTCCTAGTGGCAGCAAGCACATTTCATAAAACAACTCCAAAGATTTAAGTGACAACTTCCATTAGTAGTGAAAACTTTAAATTAATAACTCATAATAGTTGAAGAAAACGAAACTCCAATCAAACAGCCAACATTTTTTGAGATTTTTTTTACCTCCCCCTGATAGTATTCTGGTCCATAAGTACATAGCAATGGCTACTAAAGGACATTGGTTTTCAGCGATCAAATAGTAAAATATTTGGACAGTTAATGGCTGAAGGGTTTTTGTTTGTTTAACCTTGTGCTCAGGTTACTTAGTCTCGTCTAGTATCCTCAAAGAATCTTCAACACTGTGATTCTGGAAAATCATAATTATTTTGTCATTAGGCAAGATAATTTATAATACTTTATTTTGCACAAGAACCTTAATGCCATGTACAAGTTGGGCACCTCAGGTTTTCCAAAAGCTGGAATGGTAGCTCTTCAATGTTGCAAGATGCTGTAAAAGTATTTTTTGCGTGGTGCTACCACCTAGCTCCTGTGTTTAGGCAGCCTGGAAGCATTCTCGAGGACTTGGGTTTCAGCAGCCCCAAGCCTTCTTCTGAAAATGTGTGCATATATCATGCCCATAAAGATACCTCTGTCTGCTTTCTTTCTCTTAAGAAGGGAAAATGTGTTGGTAAATATTCCTCATACAGTGATTGGTTCCTTTAAATCCATCTTCTCTCAGAAGGGGTTCAGAATGAAGATAATTGGCTATTCAGTCTTGTTCTTAGGATTGTTCCTTTATTTTTTTCTGGTTTTAAGATCCTGAATAAAATACATAAATGGTCACTGTTTCTTTGGTTATTAATTAAAATGGAAAAAAGGTTTTTGCTTCCTCATCTGACCATGTTTATGGAGTAAATATATTGCCTACAGTTGACCCCTGCAGATTCTCAAAACCTACCCCTGGTATACCCTCAGGAGATAGCTAAATTAATCTTAATATGTGTGTTCCAAAAGTGCATCTTGAAGCAGTTTTAATGAAGAAATCAAAAGACATTAGTGTAGAAGACTGAGCAAGCAAAACAAACAACAAAAAAATCTGTTTTGCTTGTTTTTTCCTATAAAGAATAAACCTCACTAGAAGCATCTCTAAGACTTTGCAGTTTCAGCATGTAGATCAAAGGAGAGAGCTGTCAGAATTATTGAATAATGCTGAAGTAAATTGAAATGGGATTTAAGATGAACTTTTGGAATTGCAGTGTGAATGAAAAATGGTTGGGTTAAATCTATTTCCTGTTTTCTCTTCAGAAAAAAAAGGCATTATAAGTCTATTTATTTTAATAAAGCTTGGGCGCTTTAGACAATGTAGGTCCATCAAATAGTATAAAAAATTGGTAAAACTGGAATATCATAACTTAGTAGTCAGTAGTTTTGGTGACATGTTGTTTCTTGTTGTGTTGCTCATAATTTGAGATGTGTGATATCTGGCTTTGCTGTCTAGTTTTTATGAGCTACTCAAATGCTACAGATTTAATGAATCTCTCTAGAGCATGCATTGAAAAGAAGTCTTTCTAATGTGTCCACAAACTTGCATGACATGAAAATGTAGGTTCCCACCTTGTATTCTGTGTGTTACTTCATGGTAACAAAACAGTGTTATTCAAATGCTATAGTAGAAAGGAAAACTGGAAATAGTTGTTGGAGACAAACCTGAAACACTGCAAGAGGGAGAGAGTTTATGGCATTGCTTAGCAGGATGTTGTAGTTTTTTGAGCTGAGTAAAAGGCAGTATTATACATAAACAGCTAAAGGACCCCTGAGCCTGAGGAGCAGAAGTTCAGAGTGTGGATGTTCTGGAGTGGCACCTGAACCAGCACTGGTACTTCTCACAGCTATGGGAACATGCAGGCCTGGAGAGCAGGATACAATGGCTTTGTCATGAGTGAGGAGGTCTGCATGTGATGTGGCAACCAGGAGCACATCTTTGCCTGAGGCTACCACTCAGCAGGGGTGTAAAAGCTGTAATGCTGTAAGACTTATTATGCAGAAATGTAGGCGGGGTGAAGAAGTCAGTACTGAAACAAGGGTTTTTTCAGCATTAGTACCTATATAGATTTTAAAAATCCTGATACAGCCTTAAATTTTGGGTTTTGTGGTCTGACATATTTGTAAGGTGATTTGAAATTCGACATTTTCTGGTTTTGTCTTTGGGAGTAACAACTTTAACTGACTTATCCAAACAGCATTTGTAATTTTTTTGGGACTTAGATGGATAGTTAAGACAATTCTAAAAAAAATGTATTCTTGTATAAAAAAATGTAGAAATATGCCTATACCATGACATTGTTTTTTTAATTAAAATTATTCATCTATTGGTCATTATTGATTTATTCCTCCTTGTTTCTAGAAGCTGGTGTGTAGGACCACATGTTGAGCATCATGGAGAAAGTCCAACTGATTTGTCATTAATTCCTTAGCTACTTTAAGGATATTTATCATAGTATTCAAGACACGTAAATTAGACCTCAAATATGTAACTGGCAGAAAATTTTATTTTACAGATTACTTTTGATGTTTATGTGTTTGTGTGTTGTTTTTCTTATTATTATTTGAGAACTAGAAACTCAGTTACATGGTGAAAAGTCATGTACATAGTCATGATTCATGGAATTTTAAGTCTTTCAGGGGAAAAAGACCCCAGCTAAATATTACAATTGCTGTGCTGTAGTTTGAATGTGAAACATACGTAGAATAGTGTCATTTATAAGTGCAGGAATAGGGTTATAACTGATGCTTTTGCTAACCCAAAATATAAGTGCAAGGAATAAAACCAAATTGATTTTTCAGACTAGCCAGCTGCTCTTTCTGCCTGTTACTCCAGTGGCATACAACTCGGGGCTATATGACTGAAATACGTCACATGAGGGTTTCAGCTGCAGCAGGTTCAATTAAAAGGTGTCACTGGGTTGGTGTTTGCTCCCACAACTGCATATAAATCTGTTTGTGATTCCAATGCTCAGTAATGACTACATGGTTTTGTCACTGCCAGCTACACTCTGGCAAACTCTGCAAAAAGTGTTGCATCTGGGCACATAAAAGAGAGTGCTACCCGATTTGTTTTTCTTGATGTGATAGGGTCTAATTGAATAGCAACTCCTAGCAATTTTATACTGACTTACATAGTAATTGCTTTTTTAAGTGAAAGTGCTATCCAGTTTTTCTGGTAGGTTTGTGTATAAAACTGAGATTGGGCTCTAGATACTTAGCATTTTGAATTTGGAAATCTTTGCTGTGAATTGTCAGTGAATGAACGTTGAAGTAGTTATTTTAGTAGGAAAGTTATTTTAATATGAATAAGCTCATGAATTAGTATACTAGTAGTAATAATTTGGAAGTATTTCTAAAAAATGTGTCCAGCAAGACTGAATTTGCTTACTTTGCTCTATGAACTCAATGGCAAAGCAAAAAACCATGCCCAGAGTGTGGGAGCTATTAAAATAGGTAACAGTCACCAAAATAGATTATAGCCACTCTGTTTTACTTTTTGAATATTGATTGTCTCAGGATCTGATGGCACCTTGGCACAGCAGCAAGCCCTGGGTATGGGAGCTGCACATCCCATTTCTCCTCCCTGCAGCTGCCCAGTGTGTAGAGGGAGCCTGTCCATGTTCTTCAGGTGATGGTACCAACCCGGAGAGAAATGGCATTAATGGAGGTGAGAAGTTGTAGGGAAGAGGTGAAATGCCTGGTCAAAGGTGTTACAACTTGGAGACAACAAATATGAGTCAGGGAAATAGGAAGGAAAAGTGATCTGGGAGCAGGTGATGGAAAGGAAGGGATTGAGGCCCTCCTTTGCTTCATTTACTACAGACTTTCCTATTACTGCAGTAAATGAAGCTGGAATTCTACTGGCAGTCTTCTTCACTACATAACTTAAATTAATCCCCAGAGCATTCTGTGCACTAAATGATGCAGGATCCTGTGGAGAAAAATAGTGGAGCTTTAAAGACTGTGTTGCACTAGGGGATCAAGTTAGCTTTGTACCAGCAATCTTACTTCTGGCTTCTCTTAACTTATCTTAGCAACCATAGCATTATTTTAATCTAAATTTGAGGGTGGGGGGGAAGAGGGATTAGGGTCCAAAAGGGTTGTGATAGATATAGACAAATTACATGCACAGCTGTAGAGCATGCAGGAAACATTCAACTGGATGTATTCCCACGGAAGTAAAACTTTTCCTGACCTCATTGTGTCATTGATTTGAAGAAACAATTTTCCTACTACTTAATAATTTTTATTTTCAAAATACTGTGGAGAGATGTACAGACAGAAATCTAGGAAGGGGTTTTCTTAAAGAAGGACTTGTAGAAGGGAGATACCTGCAAAATAGATGTTAGAGTTGCCAGGAAAATTATTTACAAATCCCAGCACATCTCTTCAATAGTCTCATCCTTCTTATGTAAACAGTCATTGCTTCCATGTATGCTGACCCACCTAGCAGACTCAAAGCGAAGGCTCTTTGTGAATTATTTAATAGTTGGATTACAAATATTAATCATAATGAGGGCTGAAGCATTTTCTTAGAGCACTTTTTGAATCTATAGCTTTGTTTGCAGGTCTCTTAATGCAGCCTGGGACTGTAACTAATAGATGCGCGTGAAGAAAAACATTTCACTCTGCAGCCTTTTCCACCCACATCTTCAGGGTTGCCAGAAATCCTATCTGTCAGCTGAAATGATGTTAAAGTTCTGCACAGCTCTAATCCAAATTTGACAGAGAATAGGATTAGCAGAAGCTGTTCAAATGTGATAAAATAAATGAATAAAAATGAGTTGAAGAGGAAAGCATGATATTAGTGGAACATGACCCAATTATGTATGTAAAAAATACACTCAACAAAATAGGTCAGAAGTATTGACTAGACACATTTACATACTGTTTTGCATGTGGAGTCTCTGCATAGCCATAATAGTATTATATAAGAATTTGATATCTATGTATATTTATTTATTATTAACTCCCAAAAATGTATGTAATTGAAGTGAGAAACTGGAATCTGACTATTTTCTTGAACATGAAACGACATAAGCCAGGATCTCAGGCTCCTGCTTCGATGCAGACTTTATATTGTTTCTTTTTTATCTTTTACAACTCTGACAATAAAAAATGAATAGGTAATTTATATATAAATTGAGAAAATTAATTTATTAATATTAAACTACCTAAAGTGCAACCAAAAGAAGAATAAAGTTAATTATTTCAATAATAAATTCCCCCAGAAGCAAGCTTCAATAGTACTTCCAGATTAATAACACAAAGTAGGCAGAGCTTCCTAAACAGTAATGTAACTCTTAACTCTCAGATTTTATTGTGCATATTTTTTATACTGAGAAAATGTTAATTTAATTTGGTAAATTAAAGAGGCAATATGCACATCTTAAAATCTGAAGCTGTTATCCAGTTCTGGAAATATTAGGAAATACTATAGTTGGCTCTTCTCTTTCTCTAATGATAATAAAAGAAATACTGGTTGAAAAAGAAATGATGTTCAGATCAAATGTAGCTGTTTATTTTTCGTTCCCTTATTTGGGAACCTTATTATTTGTATATTTGGTTCTGTTATCATATGAGTGACCCACCTCTTTATGTTGATTAGAAAAGACTAATTTTTGTAAAATTGAAATGTCTTGATGTATTTTTAGGTAACCAGAACTACTACCATTAATTGAAAAACATAGTAAATTAGGAATTTATAGGTCATTTTCTGGATTTGTTTCAAAATCTGTACTTACTTTCTTTGTCCTATAAATAGAAGTAGTCTGAAGATCAGTGTCTTTAAAATAGCCATCAAACTTAAAGTCAGAATTAGTTGAATGAGCAAGTGACCTTTTAGTGTATAGTGAAGCTAGTTGAAAATGATCTTTAAATCCTGCTTTATCTTTCTTTAGCTTAAGAAAGCTCACAATTAGAGACTGGGTTAACTCCTTCCTCAAGAAAGGTGAGGGCAGACAAGACAGGAGGGAAGGTGAGAACAGCAGTAAGAAGGAAATTTATTCTGTCAGTCTGCTGAAAACTGAGCAACATGAATTGCTGTTATATAGATAATTCTTAGTTTGTTGTACAGAGGTTTAAAATATTAATACTAGATAATTCCTGTTTTCTAAACAAACCAAAAAGAATTTGCAATAGAGAAGAAGAATGTGCTCTAGTTTTATGGGTGACTATTCAGAATAACTAACTATACCTGAAAACTCAGACATATATGTTTAAATAGGTTTTTATAGCTTAATTCTCAATTGGTGTCATTGAAACTACTTTACCCAATAGTACAAATCTATAGGAATTCTTTTCCTATCCACTGGAAATCCAGAGGCTAATAATGAGTGGTCTTTTTCTGGTGTGAATTTAGTCAGCTGTAGAGAATTCTAGCAGGTAGGTGTCACATGGTTGTTAATACACATCACACCAAATATATGAAATGGACATTTTGAATTTACTTCCCCCAGCTATACCAGGATTGGTATGTGTTTGTCCAGTGGCAGAATTTGTCTCTCAAAAGGTAATGAGCTGTGTAGTATACTGTATTTTTTTTTATGAATGTATCTAGAAGGACATGTCCTCCACCAAAGCAGAGGGAGTGCCAACCTACAATATCTCAGCTTATGCTGCTGTCGGACTGTCCCTCCTCCATTTTTCCCATGACATAGTGGTCCTGCCCCCACTTATGCCATTTCTTGCACTTGTATGAGCAGATGGTAAGTCAGTTCCAGAAACTGAGCCAACAGAAAGTGGATCTAGGAGAAGAACAATAGTAATTATTTTGGCTGGCTGATGGAGTTGCTCATAAACTACTCATTTAAGCATGAGTGCCAGTGCGAAAGAAGAAGCGTGATAGCCTGGACAAGGGCATGGAGAGGGGAAAGAGGCTGGGAGCCTCATTTAGATGCTAACTTTCTTAGTTAAGTACTAACTACTTTCTAGATGAGTTGAGGGGCTAAAAGCAGTCAGGATGGATTTTCTGTGTTAGGTGGTTGGGGAGGAAAGGGAGAAGATTGTTTCTTCTTGTTGCCAGTCTACATGTAACTGTTTCTACTAGAACAGAGTGTGCTTATTCTTTCCTTGCTGAATCCTGTCTGTCAAATGAGTTGATTTGGTGCTTGTCTTAAAGGAAGTACTTTGCATTACATTTGAGATATCATGCTTTCCCAGTTTGGCATTCCCAGATATCTTCCCCTGCATTACTGCATCTGTAAAGAATCTTGACTGTTCTTTTGGTGGTGGTGTTTTTCTGTTGTTTTGGGCTTTATTTTTTGGGGGGAGATGGGACATCTTTAGCCATTCTTCCCAGTGCAGTACATAATAAATTATTACATCAGTACATTCATGTGTAGAAGTACAGATAATCTAATATTCCCTTCTGTAGTGTATTCTGAGCATTACTGGTCCAGGTGTTAGTGTAGGGCACAAGGCAACTGAGCCCTTGATGGTGCAAAATGCTAATTTGTAAGGAAGCTCCAGATGTTATGCCTTCATAGAGTTCCTTGTAAACCAAACTGCATAATCAGTAACAGGGAGGAAAAGGGGAAGATCTTGCCTGTGCACTCTCAAATGTAACTTCATAACATTTCTGATTTCAGGTGACTAATAATGAGTGTGCTCGCAGAGCATAAAGGGCCAAAATCACTTCTGTCTGCTGGTCACTCATTTGCTTCAGTAGTTACGTGAGAACTGGGACTCTTGGCTTTGGTCCAATGCACAACAGAAGAAACAAAGTGGATAAATAGCTTTTTATCAACAAATTTACAGTGTCCAGTTTTTGTTCTCAGAAAATAAGCCTTGTACAGGACATTCATTTATTTTCACCTTGTTCTGCAAATATTAAATGTTTGCTCTGCTAGGCACACTGACAGCATTTAGTGACCTTCTTAGCAGAAGCTCTACTGTGTCTGTGTTTTAGTTGGACTTGTAATACAGCTCATGAATAATTGTTAGTGGACAGGCTTAAAATCAATGGAAGTTGGGTTTCTAGAGGACTTTTGCATCAGTGCCGTAAAGTTTAGCAGTTAACAGTTCCTCATCATTGCATTTATGTTGCATTTGCCTCTTACCAGTGGGATCAGGACCTTCTTTGCCCTTGGTCCTCTGTGTTTAGATCTTTGTTTTATTAGTCAGGATGTTGGAAAAGGTGCAATTCCAAATTGTGTTAGTGGTTGACCCCATCTTTTTGGGACTTGCCATTACAGAGAAGGAACAAGGTAACTGAGGAGCAGACGGCATAGAGGAGAGACCTGAGTAGTGTTACAGGGGAATGAGTAATTCTAAATCACTCAGTAAGATTGCTTTTTTTTTACCCTTTGGGCAGGGGAAATACAGAAATTTTGTTTCTAGTGATGGCACTAGAAGTCATTGCTTTGAAACTACTGAACTGGATCAGCATACCTGCTTTTGCTTCACTTGGGGAAAACTGTAATCTATAGATCTCATTGTGGGTACCTCAAAATAATTGGGCATTCTTTATAATAACGTGTTGCACTTTTATTTGTAATTTTGTATGACATCTGAGAACCTGATAAACACTGTAGTCTCCACACCCCAGCTTCAATGTGTGACCTCTCCATCCATGCCATGAAATGCCAGCTCCTGTGAGGGTCAGATCCACTGGTAAATGTGGTTTTGTGTTTGACTGAGACACTCATGATCTATTGCTGTTTATTTAATTCTTGTTTAACTGGGATTTTGAAAGTCATCTACTGAATTCCTTGCAGGGCTGCAAACAGACTTCTTGCTTAAAAATTTTTTCCACTTAGACTTATCTGAGTGTTGAAAGGATTTAACAAATACAGTGTCATAAACCTTGCAAATACTGATCAGAGCAAGCAAGTGCTATTATCCATGGTTTAACAGATGGCTAATCTTAGAATATGTGCTTGTTTCATCTTTACTAGCACTACAGACAGCTTTGCTAGTGTTGAGTAACTCCTGCCTGCTGAAACTGGGGATGGGGCTCCCATCTTCAGCAGCTATTCATCTGAAGCCAAAGTTTAATTGTTGAACTTCTTCCTTCGCTATCATTAATACTAAAATTTACAGTGAAGTGCTTCTAAAAAAATCTTGAATTACTGAATAAAAACGATTACAGTTTTTCTGTAGTGATTATGATTATTATTTTTTAGGTGTTCTTGAAACTTTTAAAACCTCACAGATCCAAAGAAGATCCTCTGACTTAAAAAAATGTCTCCCAGTACTTTATTAAACTAAACTGTTCTTTTCATTTAGGCAAACACCTTGTGTTCTCTACAATAAACTTTATAATGTTGCCTAGCAGAAGCTGTGACAGAACTACTGGATGCCTGGCAGTGAACGAATTATGTTAAATTAGATCTAAATCATGTTTCTAAATCATCTAACAGGAAAATAGGAATAGGAGCACCTTTTGAGGAAGAGCCATTTGAGGTATCCACAGTCTTGCTTATTTTTTTACATAGCTTGTTTTCCTGTTCTATTAAAGATGTAGGTGCTGCTTGATGCTTAGCATTTGAAAGAGGAGAGAACAGGAATGTGCCTTGAGCAGGTGTGGAGTGGTGTTATTTTTTGGGGTTTGGTTTTTCTTCTGTGTGTTCAGCCCCCACTCATAAGCATTTTGATGATGAATGTTTCTTCCCCATCATGGAGGTAATGTAAAAACCTGTAGGGGTAAAAAGAAGGTAATTGTCTTTGCAAAGCTGAAAAGCTACTGTGTGATGTCTTGTAGGCCAAGGCATGGGAGAGAATTGTAAAGTGGTTATGGCTTTACTTAGTCTGTGTAGCTTGTGGTGTTTTGCTGCTCTTACAGTGCCTTTTATCTCGTAGAGTGTTTGACTGGGTGCCTGCGTTGAGCGTGATTCTTAATAGAAAGCACCGAGTGTTTGTCTTGCACTGTTTGGACAGTGAACCTCAGAAAACTGGTAAGAACTGGTGGCAGTGATCGATTTATGACTAGGATCCTTCTTTATTTCATATTTTGGTAAACAGAAAGTGTTGACATTATTGAAGCTTTCCCCCTTTAGACATGGGAGGGAACAGGCACTGCAAATCAAGCTGAAGCTGGATTGTGCTCGTGCAAGAACACAGTTTTTTACCCAGTGATGAAATGATGGTGACTTGTGGGTTGGACAGACACCTCCTCATCATACCAAGTGACCTGTCAGTGAGTGCCTCTGCAGGAGGCCAATTCATCTTCACCTTGAGAGGGAAACATGCACAGGCAGCAGAACACTTGCTGTCCAAGTACTGCATGGGTGCTATTCCAGGAACTTATACTTTGAACTTAGTGATGGTTAAAAAAATATATATTTCTAATGTTTTTAATTTTATGGTACATTTTTAAGAATACTTTGGTATGCAGAAATTATTAAAGTTAAAACCTCCTTCCCTGTCCATAGCCTGTTTTTTCTTTTATTCATGTTTGCAGCAGTACCAGGCTGAGAGAGTACACTTTAACATTTGGAAGTATGCATGGAATTTTCAAACAGCCTTATTCTTTTATATCCTCTAATTCCTTTTTTTTACTTTTCATTGTCATTTCTATCTTGTTCATTGGTAAAATGGGTTTGTTAAAGCATCATTAATAAAGGTATTAATGCTGCTTGTTTAAACATTTTGTTCTGCTGACACTTGGCCAAAACAGATTGTAGGAAGAAATACTAATTATAAATGTCTAATCACCATCCCTACTTTTGCCTTCTGTCATAGAGAAGACAGAGATCAAGCAAAAACAGAATAATGTCTTTGCTGACTTTGAAGTTCTAGGAGGTTTGGTTACAAGGTTCCACTTAAGAAATGGGTGGTGTTATACCTGGTATCAGTTATCAGCTCTTACTACATGTTAAATTTGACTGAAAGCTAATTTATGCACACTGATAGTTGGGCTCAGAGAGTGGATTTTAGCTCAAAGAGTAATGGTTAAAATTTTAATAGACCAGTGGTTCTGCTCATTTGGCCTGCTGGTGGCATTTACTCATAGTGACTATAACATCTGGTGCTAAGTATTGTTTAAGCATGTGTGTGTATTTGATTTGAATTACAAAGAATCAGCTGCTGAGATCTGTAGCTCCACTGGAAACTTTTGGGGCTTTTTATAAATGCAAAATTGCTCACCTTTGGATCAGATTGAAGTGGGGTCTGTGCTATTCAAGGCTAAAAGAGAAGCAGCTTTCCTCAAAAGCCAGCTTCTCTGAATGAAGAAAATCACACAGAATTTCATAGTCATTTCCATACAAAGAGGGAATGCCTGAGCAGCCCCAGAGTAGGTACCAAAAGCTGTGCAACCAGTGCTGTAACTGAAAGAAAGTGGTAGAATGACCCTACTTCAGACAGCAGTTACCAGGCTCAGTGTGGCTGCTGTTGTCTCCAACAGTGCTATCCCTTCAGGGTGAAAATCCTGGGAGTGGGATGGCTGCTGTTCAAAATAGAACGTGGTTTGCAGATAGGTTACCAATACCGTGTGTACTTGTAAGACTGCAGTTTCATTCTCCCAGGTTTTCAGCACAGCCTTGAAGAGTGGTTATGGTCTGTTGGTTAATAAATCCTCAGACAGAGCTAGAGTTTAACTCCATGTTGAAGTCATGAGTCAGAGCAATTCTGGGCTATGCTTGGAGCCCCTTGAATATTCTGCCTGTGAAAGGAAAGAATCTGAGATTGTAATGTGAATAGTAAGAAGGCTTGGTCAAGTTTCACCTGGTGAAATTTTATGATCTGTTTAATGAAAATTCTTTATTAAGAAGGTCATTTTGGGTGACCACTCAAACTTTCATTTAACAAAAAGCAAATTATAAATAAAAACCTTTGCAATTACTTTGTTTTAAAATCAAAACTGACTTATTTGAGGTAAAGGAATGTTTTTGCGGCAACATAAATTAGCTTTTATTCTTAAGCTTGAGTTGTTTTACAGGTCAGTTAAAATAATTTTGTAAGTTACAGTTTAAGTATTATATCAACATTTAAGAAGCACAAGAGTTAGTTTTGGTGCAAAACTTTTATGCTGCTACTACCATGTTTTGCTGAAGTAATTAAGATGATCAAAATAGGAACTACTTTATGCTGTGTGTAAAATGATCAGAAGTATATACTT
Organism: Geospiza fortis; assembly: GCF_000277835.1. NCBI lineage: Eukaryota > Metazoa > Chordata > Aves > Passeriformes > Thraupidae > Geospiza > Geospiza fortis. The sequence continues at coordinate 2,233,429 of NW_005054310.1, read as the reverse complement.
GATTTTTTTATGAAAAGTGATACATTATGTGTTACTTTATTTGTCAGCATCTTCACAGAGTTTTTACTTTACCTAGGATGGCTGACATGTTTTAGGCTCCTTATTTTATGATTTTAACTTTCTATTTGAAATCTTGTATTTTTAAGAAAGTTACTGATGAAAGTAATCTTCTGACAATATTGGTTCATCTGGGTTTTACTTCTAAGTGAGTGTTTGAAAATTGCAATCAATTGTTTAAATAGAATAAAGCCCCACAAAACCAAAAACTAAACAAACAAAAAAGTAAACAAGAAAAAAACAAACACAAAAAAAAAACCTCAAGAAAAACCAACCCAAAGAAAACACTTCAAAAGCACAGAGATCAGCAGGATATTAATATCCGTGGATCGTAAGCAATCAACTTGGAGAAGTAACAAATGCACCAGAGAGCTTCTTTATGGCAGCGAAGGCAATCCTGCAACAAAACACTTGATATGCACACCCCAAAATGCTACCCAAAATGTGTTATAAGATCTAAACATCTCTTCTAATCTTTCTGCCCAAGGCTAATTTTCATTTGGAAAGCATAATAAAGTAGCAGAATAATTAAAACTTACAGTACAAAAGATGAAACAATGCAGAATTATAGATTAGTTCCGGTTGTTCCAATTTCAACATCAATAACCCAAAATAACTGTTCTAAAGATGAAGTATGCCCTCTGAAAATCATATTTGAATTATCCAATGAGACATTGAACTAGAGATAATTCTGGTTACTGTGTTTCAGTAGGGTTCAGAATGCTAATGCTATGGTTGGTAACAGGATGCCAGAGCAGGTGTAGTGATGCTGAAGTGCCTGTTCAGCTGCTTGCATGTGTGGTCACGTCTGGTTTTTTCCCTTGCTAGACAAAAAGATTTTATTCATGAATTTTTACCAATCAAGAAATAGATTTTAAATCAATTATGCCATCTACAGAATTGGTTGTAATTATGAAGAACGTTAATCAACAGTTCTCATCTGTCTGATTAGTAATTTCTCATCATAAGCAAAGAAGAAAACACAATTGTATTGTAAATAAAAGTAATTGAACTCCATACTCTGGAATGCGTTCAAATGTGTGCCAAGAGGCAGTCAGTATGGCCTAGGCTAGTTGGTCAGAGGTGTAAACAATACATTGGTTTGCCCAGGTTTTAAATGAACTAGGCATAGAAGAGTGTCTCTCAATCAGCCCGCCTGTTTGTGCTACTTCATTATTGTCCAGTCTTCCATGTTGTATGGTCAGCACCAAAATAATCTCCTGCATGTGTTTGAGCAGATTTCTTGCTTTTTTGCATTTATTGTTTTTTCCAGTAAAAGCTAAAACTACCTGAAAAAACCCCAGCAATCAAACCAAGCCCTAAACTTTGTCTCTAGTTTACGTATCTAGTTGGAGTCACCTTGGTCTCACCTTTCTCCCCCTTTTTAGTAAGTTTGCCTTCCCTGACATGGGGCAAAAAGAAAAAACTCTTTTTTGATATGTTGGTAGACTTGCTGCAAAGTATATACTGAGAATAATTTTACTTACCTCTAGTTAAAATAACCGCTC
>NW_005054310.1:2225758-2231814 GCF_000277835.1 Geospiza fortis | reverse complement strand
TTCTTAGTTTTGTTGTCACATTAAATGTTGTCGCATTAAAATACGGTTGTAAAATAACACAGTGAGGCCCTTATAAAGATAGTGACATTCACCAAATTCAGAACAAGTAGGTAAACAACATCCATGTCTTGACCAAAAGAAGCATCAGAGTGCTTGGGGTAAACAAATGTCAGTATGCCTAACAAATTTGATCACAGTCTATGTGCATGGCATATTTTGGAATATTGTAGGGCAATTTTGGTAACTACCTTGGATGATCCCCTTCACTGAGTTTAGACAGAAGGGGAATTTGCATGGTCAGTGCTATGAAAAAGCCTTGATACTCTGTTACAGTGCTTCATAACTAAACTTACTTTGTAGCAGGAAAATGATCTCAGATCTATAGTTTGATTTGGCATAAAAGCTAAGTTATGTTTCTTTGTTAAAAGGATGTGTTACTGTGTAAGTTGAATCTTCTCTTCCCCTCAGTCTTTTCTATGAACACTATTTCCTTAGCACTTTACCTAGTGCTCTTCAGATTCAAAACCCTTTACACAAATTATTGTAATTAGTTCCCACATTTCCTCCGAGAGAGGTAAGTAAATATCATTATCCTCCTTTTTACAGATGGGGACTCTCATCTGGAGAGGTTAAGTAACTTGCCTAAGGCCACAAGGGGGAATATTGTCATAGCTAGTCCTGAAAACTCAAGAGCTGTTACCTTAGTCCTTTACTTCATTTGCTAGGTGACAACTCAAGTTGTTACTGGTTACTTCTGTGTTGTAGAAACGTGTTCTGTGATTTTACTCCCTCTGTATAAGCAATAATTTAAGGAAAGAAGAGATTGGATTTTCTGTAGTTAGATTTATAGTATAGTAATACAGCCTCCTTCAACAGAAATGCCAGGTGACTTTCCTGCTATGCCTGTAATTAAGTGGAAAAGATAGTAGGTAATGCCCATTACAGTTTTCCACGCTGTACTGCCCAGTCCACAGAGACTTTGTCAGTTCAGGTCATGTTATGCCTGTGGCTCTGCTTTATTGGAAATGCTGAATGTTCAGCCTATGGAGTTTTTCCAAGCTGAGTATGTTGGACCTCAGGAAAAAAGATACTGATTGTGTATGCTTCTGTAGAGAATTCTTTTCTTGCACAAAGAACATACAAAAGCAGGCATGTGTGGGTTGTTATTTAAGTAATTCAAAGTACTACATGCCTTTTCTTGTTGTGTTTTGCAGGCTGTTGTATTGAATGTTTGAAAAAAAAATTCTTGTCTCTTGGTCTCATCCCCAGTTAGAGGATGTTTAAGGAATTGAGTTTGCCGTTTGACTTTTCTTGTTTCTTAAACTTTGAGGAAAAGTTAGTCACAATGCAAAGAATTCAAGGAATTGAGAGGACTGCTCAATACTGTATTTTAAAAGGATAATGAATGGAAAAGAATGGGGAGGAATAGTGATATTTTAGAAATATATTGCTTGTCTCTTAACAGCTATACCATGAAAAAGGGAAATGTAGCCAAGATATATAATATGCATATAATGTTAATGCAACTAGTATCTTGTAGATCCACTCACTGTTAGACTGTGCTAACATTAGCACAGTGATGCAGTGCAGGAAGCTGTGAGGCTCAGGTTACCAATAAGAGGGGAAATGGGTGAATGCTTGCAGGTGTCCAATAACACAAGAAGTGATGGAGGACAAATGGAAGAGAGGAGGTTTTTAAAGGAAGGTTGTCCAAGTGGTAGTTGTAATGATTAAGATAAGAAATCAAACTCAGGATGGAGCTCATGCTGTCTTGTTCAGTCAGAGCTTTTGTTTGCTGACTTGAACTTTAATTATTGTGAGGTTTTCTATCCTCTTCTCCTAGTTTCTTAGGGACAGGTGTGGAAGTTGATTGATTTATCCACAAAGACAGTGGCACCTGTATTTTTTTGGTACGTCATAGATGGTGTGAGATTTCTGTGTAGGGCAGCTGGGTGCTACACAAGAGCCATGAGAGCTTGGCATCCCACTTCTGGAAGATGCTTGGTGTACTCAAGGGTATGTTTGATAGCACCACATGCCTCAGTGGGGCTTCTCTGATGTTGTATTCTGAGTCCTGTAATACACTTAATAGGTTACAAACCTCTTTCTCAGTTGCCTTGCACAGACATTTATACCAGAATGGAAAGATGAAACGGTGGAAGGAGCCCAAGCAAGAGAGTGACATAATGCGCTTTATGAATCCAAGTGAAGGAAAAAATACTGAATGTTTTGCCAGACATTCTGGGAACTATGTGCTCAGCATATGTGCAGCAAGAGAGTTGATCAGCTGCCACTGAGGTGGCAAAATTAGTCATCAGTGGAAGTGTTAGGTAATTTTTCATGCTAATGATTAAACTAACTGGAGTCTTCACAGAAACTCAGGATATAAAGCTTGAAAAATTAAATTGTCATTTTCTAGCATTCTATTCCACCTTCCTTCCAGATGCACATACTCCCTTTTATATTGAGTTATGGATTATTTTGTCTGTAAATTCAACCAAAATCTCTCCAGGAAGAATCAAATCATATATAACTGTTTGTAATATGTGTTGTCAAAATCATCTTTTTTTGAGTGTCCTACTCTTTGGTTTTGAAACCTATGCATTTATTTAAATATGATTTGCAAGGGTTTTACTCTGTTAGCTAGGCTGAAAACGTTGGTCCTTTTTGTTTTTTCACAGTATGAATACTGGGTTATCTTCAAGTATTTGTGTAACCCAAAAGTAAATACTTTCTCTGTCATTGGATTTTACCAATTAAAGGAATTAACTATACAAAATAACTATTTAAATTTCTCCACTTACCCACTCTAAAGTCACCAAGGTTTGCTTGTTTTTGAAACATCATCTAGAGATCTTGTTAATAAAACTTTATATATCATTATTCTCTGTTATTATGAACTATGCTTTGCCATTGTTGCTGTCATAGCTTGCTAAATGACATCACTGCAAGCAGTTCAGGATTTCAATTTCCTTCTTTTTTTTCCTTTTGCAAACTCTTGGCAATATTTAGAATAGGCCTCATCAAAAAAGCACGAAGATTTGCGTGTTACTGATGAAGAGGTAGGTGTGATTTCATGTTCTCTGGGTTGACCCTCTTTCTTTTCTGGCTCCATGTCATCACTGGCAGCAGAATCAACAGTGTAAGCCTCATGTCTCCTGCAGTCATGATATCTCAAAATCTATGACACTGATTTTGTTTAAATTTTGAAACTTCATATCTGGCCACCTGTGTTACTCCTGTGTGTCTATAACAGTATGCAGCAGAAGGACAGGCCTGCTGGAAATATAAAGGAGAAGATAAAATACAGATGTGTTAAAAGCTAAGATTGTTTAGATAAATGTTGAAAGGAGCATTTTGGAAACCTCAAATCAAATACAGGCTATGTTCTTTTTTAAACAGGAAAGAGAATTTAAAAAAGAAGCTATGCATTCCTATTGTCTACCTGTTTTGGGCTTCTTGCAGGCAGGTAGGAAGGCCCCTTGATTAAGAAAGCAAACACCACTCTGCCCAATTCACCATCAGGAGCAGAAAGGGGCGCCAGAGAAAAAATTCCCAATACTGATTGTGTCACGATCAGGAGTCCTTGATAATGGATCCATAGGTTGAATCAGAGCAAAGGATAAGCTAAGATCAGAAGTCAGGAGCACACGCTGGCATGAAAGGAATGAATAAGCCAGTAAACGCATCCTGCTGCTCAGAGGTTTTCCATGTGGCTGCCTGCTAACTCCTTGGGGTAGGATCTCTTCTTGCAGAAGTAGTCACAACTGTGACAGCTGATTTGCCCCCAGACAGACAGTGATTCATTGTTGTCCATGTGTGACAGGGTCTCTAAAAGTCATGATGTCGGAAGAAATTATTACAGGATTGCAGAAGACAATTTCAGTGCAATACCCCATTTTGGGTTGCTGTGCAAAATTCTGAACAAATGCTTGGAAACAAACATTTTCAAATGTCGTTCTTCCTAAAGCAAATAGCATCTCAGGACAAATACACAGGGAGAGTAACAGGACAAAGTGGTGAACAGTTATGTTGCCATTTTCAGTACTATATTTACTTCTCACCAAAGAATTAATTTTCCTGTCATGTTCAATGCTGAAGTTTAAACAGTTCTCAAGAAGTCCTTTCTCTTCCTGAAATCTGTGGTGCTGCCTTGTTTTGCTAACTTGAGTAATAGCAACAATTGAACTTTAATAGAATGTAAGTTGCAGGAAGAGGAATTTTAATTAGTCTGTAGTGTCTAGATTCTCTTGGCAGAGTAATGATTACATCCTTCCAGGTAATGTTTACTTGATTTGTAACACATAAATAAATGGCAGGCTGACCTGACTGTACTTACTAGAATCATCTTCCTTTTTGTCAAAGTTGCTTCATTTTAGTGTGATTATTAACTGTTCAACTCACATTAGGTGCAGAGATACACACTTCTTCTATCACCTTACTTCAGAGCAAAAAATATCCCAAACCTCTTTTTATTTGCATATACAGGAATAATGGTCTGGCACTTCTTAGGCCCTAAGGACCAGTGCAGTTACTTGTATAGATGGTGTGAGGGTGTGAGTCTTTCCCTGGCTTTTAATAAGAGATTGAACCAACTTCAAAATAATCATTGTGAAAGGAAAACAAAACAACTGAAAAATAGTGAGGTATTTTGTAATATATACTAAACTTACAAAAATGAATCATGTAGCAACAGAAGTGGGTGCTATGATTACTAGTTTTGACAAGGAAATTGCTGTTGCCAGGAAGAGTCTAATTACATGAACAGCTCTAATAAATAAGCATGAATCTTCCTTCCTCCTTTTTTTTAATAGGATGGGGGAGTGAGGTTTCAAGTTGGAGATAGAAAATAAATTATCTTATAAATAATACTCTTCAGTTTTCTTTTATAAAAACTTATTTTGATGTGAATTATAGATGAAGTTTTACCTGCTGCAGGAATGATAATCTGTGATACTGTTGAATGATAATTACACTGCTGATGACTTTAAAGAGTTTATCATTTGATACAGCCCTGCCTGGTAAAACTACAACTTGTAACATGTGCTAAATTAAGGTTTTAGTTGCATAGGGAAAGGGAGAGACAGCTTTTGCAGTGCCTTGCTCTATAATAGAGCATTTTGCTTCAACATAAAAGTTTTTAGAGGACAGTGATTTTGTTTTAAAAGTGAAGTACAGAAATTTGAATTAAGCTTAATTCAAGTAGCTAAATGGTGACAAGCTGTTTCAAAAATGTAGTTATAGCTGTAAGCTAAACTTAAACTCTTACTAAAATGAGAAAATATTATTTTTTCTTTGCAAGTAAAATGTGTGGGTTTTTAACAAAGAGACAACATGGAGCAGCATACCACTATATTTGTATATAAGTGAAAATACATTCTTCCAGTCTTAAAGTACAGTTCAGCTTTTATTGTGATGGGTAAGCTAGTGACCATTTTGCAGAACTGGGGTGCAAGCCTATGTTGATCTCAGCTGTTCTTCTCACAATTTAGCACACATATGGAGGATAAAATTACAGCAAAAATTAATGTAAAAGCTGTGAAGTCAAGCACTAAAACCTAGGCAGTGCTGACTACTATGTTTCCCAGGCATTTTTGTTTCCATTGTCTTCATGTGGTGGGATAGGTTTCTTTCCTCTGACCGTACAGGAACAGAAGATGCATTTGTTTCTTGATCAGTGTCTCTAGTCTCCAGAGATTATTCTCAGTCTTCTTGCAGTCCTCAGTCTTGTATATTGCCCATTATCTTGTCCATCTGAGATGGAGGACTGGAAGCTTGATAGAAAATTAAAGACCCACAAGAAAGCTAAATTAAGGTCATATCTTGCTTGGTACTCTCTGCATGGTACCAGTAAAATGCTAAACATTATTGATAGGCATGTTGGAGGAAGTGGATGTGGAGTTCATAGTGTTATTAGTTTTGTGCCAGCTTTCTCTAGCAAGAATAACAGGTCAGATTTAGGATCAGCCACAGCTAGCAACTTCTAATAGCTTCAGCCCAACCAAATTTGCATGTATTTTCATGGGTCAGCGCTTTTGACTCCTTTCCCATGTCCT
>NW_005054310.1:2195842-2225717 GCF_000277835.1 Geospiza fortis | reverse complement strand
ATACCAGCACATAGAGAATTACATATTTATGCCTCAGCTTAGTTTTTGAAATGCAGTATTTCAATCTACAAGCTAGTCGTGTCTCTCCCACCCCCTCCTCTGAAGACGGACAAAGTAGAGAGATGAAGGATGGGTTATTTTAGCCCCATTGTTCAGTCTGCCAGAGCTGTAAGCAACTAAACAATGACTGCGTATTTAAAAAAAAAATTAGTTAAGTGTAGTGTGGGTGTTATGAGCTCTGTGATAAAATAAGATGAACCATATTTTAATATGATTAATCAGCTAGATACCTGCAAACCTGGATACCAGTTGAGGAACCTGTTACTCCTAAGAATGAATGTTAAAAAGAGACCACCACCACAGGTCCATCTGAGCCAATCCTAAAATAATATGATTTAAGGAGAAAAAGGAAATTAAATGCCAGGTATGATTATTTTGGAAGTAATGGAAAATTGTTTATGTGACCTTATAAGCCATTTAATAATCAGCAAGACTAGAGAACAGTAAATGTGTTTATTGATGCAACAGTAATATATTTAGGGTCTGATAATCAGACCCTAAATAACATATTTAGGGTCTGATTCGTGGTGCACTAAGGTGGAAACTTTCAGTAACTCATATGGAACCATCTGTAATATTTGAGGTTAATTTGGGTGTAGCTTTTCCAGTGTTATTTCTTAAAGGAATAAATTAGTTTAACACCAGTATGTACATTTTTCATTTTTCCAGTGCAGAGGGGAGAATGGTTTTGGATGGCTGGTTCTTAATCAGATGCAAAATGTAGTTGAACTTTATTGCACCAGATAAGCAAAACAGCAAATATCAAAGATTTGTGAAGAGTCAGTATCAGGAACATTAACACTGACAAGTCTTGTCTTGTTTCTGGCCAATCTGCAAATCTAACCTGACAAAGAAACGCATAAACCACAAAGCTCCAAGGTCTGGAGCAATCCTGCCAGGTATAAAAAGGAGAAAAAGAAACCAAGAAAAGAGGAAAAGAAACCAAGAAGAGAGGAAAAACCATGCCTTATTTATGCATCTTAATGAGATGGAGATTACACAGTTTTATGAAATTAAAGAAATACACTGTTTTAAAAGAAAGAAACTTCTCTAGGTTTGCTTTCATTAATTTCTTTTTCTCAAGAGGAATGCTGTTGGCAGTGATTTGAAAGCCATGCTCTTGAAAAAAGACTAGTTGAATCTTTGGCTCACTCTTAACAGTGGTGGGAACACATAGGTCACTTTGCCTAGAATATTTCTGAATTTGGAAAGCTGTGAAATTTTCTTACTAAAACATGAGTCCAAAACAGTTAACTTCACATGAAAAAGACAAACCCACAACCACAAACTGAAACCATTCAAAAACACTGGTTCAGGAAGAAAGATAGTCCTACTGTTGTGGCAAGCCCTTGCAGTCCAAGGGTCTTGGTCTAGCCTTTAAATGATTTTGGCCAGCTAGGCAAAGTTAAGATAAATTATCTTGGGCCATAAGTTCTGAACTTTGGAAAAGTAGGTCTCCAGGTAAGAAATTCAGACCTTAGTACATTTCAGTTATGTATAGAGGAGATGAAATTGGTTACAGTATGTAGCTGGGGCTTCAAAGAGCTGTTCTCAAAAAATATTTCTGGATAACGTAATCCACCTGGACTACAAAATGCAACAGCAGCTGTGATTTCTAATAATAATGCTTTTTTCTGTAGACCATAACACATTGGTGTTGACATCTAAGTTTTGCACAGCGAAGATGTTTCACAGCTTGAATGAGAGGAAAATTTTCTCTTCCTCAGCACATCAAGATTCTTTTTTTCTGATTGGCTAACTTCAGCAGTAGGGAAGGGGAAAGGCGTGGGCAGCGGCAGCAGAAGGGTCACTGAAGGGTGACTGTGTCAGGATAGTCTTATAGTCTTCCCCCCTGTGTGCCATTTTCTGTTTGAGTTCTGCTGCTGCTCTGTTATTACTTTTTTACTAATTGGCCCCTGTTGCCCCTTCAGGTTCCCTCTCAGAGAAGACTCTTCCCACCATCCCTCATTGTCATTTGAAAGGCTGGTGCCAGCAGTTGCAGCACTTCATGCATATATGGCTGCTGTTTCTAGGAGAGGCTGTAACTCCAGGCAAGGAGAGGAGAGAGTGTAAGACCTCACCACAGCACCACTGGCAGTCTCCATTTGGCACAGCACTCCAGCATATCTTCACACTCCACAAGGTGTTTTGGAAGGCCCAGAGAGTGGCTCATGATCTTTCTGCACTCATGTGACCTCATACAAGTGCTTCATTCAGAGATACTGGCTAAGAAAATACAGTAGTTTTTTTTGGTCCCTGCCTCTTTGGTTATGGTCAATATTTGCCACAAAATTTTGACTCCATAATTGGTAGGGTTTGCCAAGATCTGATTTCCTCAGCCTATCAATGTTGCTTTTATGCCCTTTGAGAAAGGGATTTTTAGCCTGGTTGTAATATAGTTCACTCAGGGAATGAATGCATCATTAATTAACCTCACTTACTAGCTGGGACATTTTAGGTTGACATCAGATATGATCACTACACTGTGCACAGTGGAAGGATGCTGCCTCTCTGAACTACTCCTCAAGAAAAAAAACAGTAGTTAAGTGACCTCATGTTATTTCTCTTGCATTTCATAATGAGTTACACGGACTGACCATTACTGTGAGTTGCTGCATTTATAAGTCCGTTTTAAAGTTAACTCACAGTGATATCTGCAACTCCACTTGATTTCCTCAGTGCAGACATAGGAAATCTTTAGAGATTAACCTGTAGCATTGGTTTGTTATGTGAATGGAACTCAAACTGTTTTTTCACCAAGCTAGCAGCTCACAGTGTTGTGGGAACATCCCCAAGGTAGTGTCTTTTGGAATTACTAATAAAATTACATCCTTTCACTTATTTGTTTTTAAACAGAGGATATTTTTCAAGCCTGTAGCAAACAGGAGGGATAAAAGAATATTTTTTTTGTCTCTCTTGTCTTGTGGCCAAAAAGTTTTTATCTCCTTCTTGTGACAAAAGCTTCACATAAGCAAGTAGAATCATAGAACAGCTCAGTTGGAATGGACCCATCAGAATTGTCAAATGCACCTCACGTCCCTTCACAGGACACCCCAAGAATGATGCCATGTACCTAAAAAGCATTGTCCAAATACTTCTTGCAATCTTTCAGGCTTGGTGATGTGGCCACTTCCTTGGGGAGCCTGTTCCAGTGGTTAACCACCCTCTGGGTGAAAAGCTTTTTCCTGATACCCAACCTAAACCTCCCCTGACTTGGCTTTATGCCATTCCCCTGAGTCCTCTCACTGGTCATCAGAGAGAAGAGATCAGTACCTTCTCCTCCTCCTCCTCTTGTAGCAATGTTGAAGACTACGTTGAGCTCTTCCCCCAGTCTCCTCCAGGCTGAAGAAAGTGACCTCAGCTGCTCCTCATACGGCTTCCCCTCCAGACCCTCCATCATGCTTGTGGCCCTCCTTTGGATGCTCTCTAATAGCTTCATGTCTTATATTGTGACACCCTGTGCACGAGACTTGAGGTGAGGCTGCCCCAGTGCAGAGCAGAGCAGGACAATCCCCTCCCTTGCCCAGCTGTGATGCTGGGCCTGATGCCCCCCAGGACAGGGTTGCCTTCCTGGCTGCCAGGGCACTGCCAACTTGTGTTCAACTTACCATCAACCAGAGCCCCCAGGTCTCGTTCTGCAGGGCTTCTCCCCAGCCTCTTGCTCCCCAGTCTGTGCACACAACCAGGGTTGCCCCATCCCCAGAGCAGGATCCAGCACTTGCTCTTGTTGAACTTATACGATTGGTAATAAAACAAACTGATGTGGCTAAGGCCCTATTTAGCTGAAAAAACAACAGTTTGAGGTCTTGTACAGAGTTGTCAGTGATCCTGACATAATTTATACTAAGGCTGTATTTGTGGAAAACTGTCAACAACGGTGTATTCAAATATGCAGAGTAAATTAACTGTTTGGGGTTCTTTTTATTCTGCATTTGTTTTGTTGTGCATGTGTCCCGTGGATTCTTCTGCCATGGAATATAAAGTACTGGGGCACAAATATCAATCTGTCAGGAAGAGATTCAGTGAATCCAGACCTACCTCCCCTCACTGCAGCAGAGCTGAAGTTTCGTGCGTTCCCAGCTGACTGGCAGAGCTTTTTCTAAGCCCAGAAGAGCATTTTACAGCATGAGCATCTGTAAGCCATGGCTTCTGGCATGTGTCAGTAGCAGACACGTCACACGATGCAGACATTCTACGTATGCTCAGACCACTTCCTCCCCTGAGCAGGTGAGCCTTTTGGTGGAGTATCATATCATGTAGGAAAGGGGAAGGTTCATGAAAGGATGTTCATGTTTCTTCAGGAGCAATTTCTGGAGAAAGTGGTTAGATAGAGTTAGAGCAATAAAGGCTATATTGTCTTTTTTTTTTGTTTAACTATACTGCTTCTGCTTCAAGTATTTTCGTTGTCTTGTGACTCTTTAACTCCTAGCAAGCAGTCACAGTAACAAATAGCAGTTGTCAACCTATTCATTTTCAAACACGGTCAGGTAAAATTTATGGGTCTGAATTAAGATGTCTTGTAAAGCTTTAAGCTTTTGACAGTTTAATGCTGTGAGGAGTAAGTAGACAGTCTCAGGAAACTTGAGGGATTTTCAGAAGATGGCAGCTCTGCTATCCTTATTGATGGATTCACTAAAGCTATTTAGTAAAATGATGCTAAATTTTGAGTAACGACATGGGAAGGTGTGTGGGTGAGATCTGTATTTCTGATATTCTACCATGTTCTTTTATTTGGAAGAAACCACAAACTTTTTGGGTTTTTTTACTCTTTGAAAATTTGGAATTAACAGGTGAACCCTAACAGAATAGTATCTGTCTTTATTAGATCCCTAGGTGGTTTTTTTTGCTATCTCCCTGATTTTATTATACATTATCTGTCTCCTTTGATTTAGAGACCTACATGAATACGGTTGGTTTTGGGTTTTTTTATTTAAAAGCACTTAAAGGTCTTAAATTAAGTATGCACTAGAGGGAGGCCATTTTATAAATGCTTAATTTATAAATGTACTTTTCTTCAGTTAGCAGATTAAACCTGGAATGGTAAGAGCTTTGTGTGAAAAAAGCCCCAAACAAAACAAATAATGTTTTTTACTCTGCACTGGAAAGATAACTGTAATAATGTCCATGAAAAAACACATTTTTTTATTAGCTGGGTAAAATTGAGTCTCTACCATTTTTGTAAAACAAACCTCCTTATTGCTAATGTGTTATCTTACACTTGGTTGTCAGCATAATCTGTATTATGATCTTAAAACTTTGCCAAAGTTGCCACACACAACTCTTGTTCAGATGTTGTATTCAGTATTTTGTTAATGGGAAAACTGTAGGAGATTGAGTCCAGGCTTAAGGAGATAAACTCCTCTGTGATCTTTACTTCCAGGCTGGAACAGGCAACGACCTCGTGATTCGCCAATGAGAGAGCTTTGTGATTTACGCCAAGCTACTTCATGAATATGTTGCAGGGTAGAAAATCCTATGAACCTTGCTTGAAAATCTGGAATTCTCTGGGTTGAGTCAGGAAACAGATGCGAGTTCCTCCTTCTAGTTCTTACTGCTCTGTGAAAAGAGCCCGGAGAAGTAACCAGGACAGAAAGGGCCACAGCTTAAGGATTGTCTCCAAGTAGTTGGCATGAGCTGTGTAAGAGTTAAAGGGCGAGGTGAGGCTGCCGTGTGTTCTAACGCACCCTGTTGTGTCTAGGTAGTGCAGCCCATATGGCCTTCTCTCAGGAGCAGTGGGAACGGTGGGAGAGCGTGCTGCCATATGTTCCACTATACCTAGTCACTGGCAGGAAGTTAAGGACAATGTGGCAGCTCTAACTTATAATTTCCTTTTATTGGTGTGTATCTCAGTTTTAATGTCCTGATTTGCATAAGTTTAAATAACTATGTAAATTATAGCTTTGAAACTGACATATGGTATTTTATGTGCACATCTATCCTCTGATGTATACTTAAGGAATACAACACTTTGACTAATAGAGCCCAAATGCTGCACTAGAGACATGTTGCCTGCTTCTAGTGTTCCTGTATTTTATGCCTGAAAGAAAGAAAAAAACCTCATTTTATTCCAGGACAGTTACATTATGTAGGAGGCTGTTGAGTCTATCTGGAATTCAGACTGAGCACAGTATAGCATAAACAGTTTGTCTCTTCAGGGACTAATGTTTTTCAGAAGTCCAATTATTTAGACTTTTCAAAGTCCTGATGAAACTAAAATTTCCAATGCCTGAGCTTTTGAGGAGGTTCTTGATGTAAAATAAATCTTGTGGTGCAATTTTTAGTTCTCTTTTTCACACTTGTGAGATTACAGTAGAAACCAATATTAATTGGTGCTATAATACTGCTTACAGTTTTCCTATGCAAAGACAAACTGAAGTAAAGTGAGTTCCACCATGTTTAGTTGATGTGACTGCCTTACAGCCTTTATTCTTTTTTAAATGGCAGTTTGCTATATTTAAGGTCCAGAGGACAGTTTATGCTGCCTAACATCATCCAGTTACCTTTTTACTTGTGTTTTCTTGTATGTGTTATACCCAACCAGTATCAAACATAGCATACAAATGGGAAGCACATGCACAGAACTATTCTCATGCTGTATTATTTAATACTTTTACATGTATTATGCTATTATTCACTTTGCTATTTCATCTCCTAACAATGCAGATGGTGAGTACCTTGTTATGCAGTCAGAGGAGTGATGTAGGAAGCTTTTACAACTGACATCACTGCAGATGTCAGAGTTTGCCAAGTCTTGGTCTGTGCTCCTACCGCTGATCCTGTACAGGCTCTGAGACAATGCAAGCTACTTCCCTTTACTGTGCTGTCCAATCAGTTTCAAAGCCACAAAAGATATTTGGTAGAACCCTGTAGAAAATAATGAAACTATACAGTGTGTGGGAATGTCCCTTGGCATCTTCACAGGTTTGGCCTTCCAGGAAGCCATGCAGTCTATCACTGTTACTGCACAACAGTTCTTCTGGACCAGTTAAATACCAGTTTTTCACATGTCCTTTGCCACATGTGCATGGACCTGCTTCTTTATTCTTGGCTACTTGGAGAACATGACCTCGATATCTGGGTGTGAAATACTTGTAAGTTGTCTATAAAATGTTTATAAAAGATATGAAAGAAGAAGTGAAAGGTAGATTATGCTAGATCTTTCTGCTGGTAAAATTTCATTGCTGGGCTTCTTCTCCCTTTCTCCTCACCTTCTTTGTGTTTTCCCTTCATCCAGCAGACTTGCTGTGTATTTCTGAGATTCTCAGCTGCCTAGGAATTCTGCATTTCTGTAACTCTTGATTACATCCATCTTCCTGATTAATTTCCTTCTTGAAATCCCTCAGGAGATCAATGCAGATTGGTATTTTCTCCTAAAACTTGTCCTTTTCCTTATTCACTATATTTCTTAACTACAATAAAGGTCCTTCTCTTCCTTCACAGGCATAAGTGACTGTTTGTTAGACACACGATGCTTTCTGTATTGATTAAACAGTTAACAATTCATCAGCTCAATGAGAGGTAATAGTCTCCCCATATCTCCTCTTGGAGACTTAAGAGGAGGATTCCAGACAATTCATTGCAAGCAATAGGAAATGTTTCTGTTCATCATCTATTCTTGATCTTTCTTTCCTATTCCCAGTGCTTAAATTGAGATGGGAGTGGAACTGACCAGAACTGGTTCAGCCTGCTTGTAAGTTTAATTAGTGCAGCAATGAATGTATATAGTTTCTCATTGAGAGACGGAGTGACAATAATTCATTGCTTTGGGCTCACACTGCATTTACAATGACTGACAGCCTAGGTCTTCACAGGATACCATGGCACTGGGATAAAGGCAAAGAAAGGAGCAAGTAAAATACCTTGTATTCTTCCTTATATTAGCTGTAATGTTCTTTGCCAAGCGGGTCCAGAACTTGCTTAAAAGTCTAGAGGGGAACAAATATGTACTTGTCTATCAATAAAAGCGGCTCTTTGCCCATGGCTGATATGCTCTTCAGTTCCATAACAATCCCAGATAGGCAACAGCCAATAAATGAAAGAAAGGCTGTAATAAACATTGCTTTGTTTCTAAGATAAGAATTTTGTTCTGGGTAACTGTGGTTATTTAATTCAGTAAACATTGCTATATTTTCATTCACCTTCATAAAATGGTTTAAGTAAACTTGAAGTTTCCCTGAATATGGGTGGCAGTGTGGTATTTATGTGCAATATTTAATCTGACCTTTGTCATAAAAACTTCCTGCTTTCTATACTATACTGCAATTGTGTTATAAGAAGGGGCCTATGAAAAAAGTTGATAAGTTTTACAATAAGTACCAACATGTTTCATGTCAGGAAAGCAATTTGTGAGCATAAATATTGAGCACCAAAACACTAACATTTTCGTCAAATTCATACTATTGTTAACTGACAATAGAGACTGATCCAGCTTTGGTTTTTTTTCCAAAGTCTGTTGGAGGGGGTTTATTTTGAAAGGCTGTTTTGTACTTTTAGTTTATGAGGAACTGAGGTGTCTTAGCTGATCTGAGAACATATACTCAGAAATTGCAATAAACTTGAATTCTTCATAGAGACCCTTCTGTGAGTTGTGTTTTAAGTAAGCATACATATTTAATTATTTAAAATCCAGATTATAACAACAGCATCAAATCAATAATAAATGATTGTTGTTCTATCTTTAGGTATTGTAACATGATTCATCATATATATTCAGCATGTATATAACTTTCTGATGTTATATGATAAAAGAAAACACTTGATTTTTTTTTTTAATATCAAGTTTTATGATCTGTTCTTTTACCAGGCTGATACTGAATTTAGTTACAGTCCCAGCTCTACCAGTGGCAGGTGCTGACCCTGGGAAATTATTTACCATCTCCATCTGAGCTGTTGAGAAAGTGGTGCTGCTCTCCCTGGTAAAATGCTTTGAGGTTGACTGATCAGTGGCACTGGAGGGTGAATTACTGCTGGTTATGAGTCAACCCATATTTCTACCTCTTAAGATTTGTAGGTAGTGTAGCAAATGGCATACCTCAAAAATGCACCTGTTTGGTTTTTTTCTTCTATTTTGATTCAAACTTCATTAAGGTAAAATATTACAGAGTCAGTGATATAGCACTGGCATTAAGATAAACAAAGTCTGGTAGGTAAGCCTGCACTCATCTAAATTGTGATCAAAACGATGCATCATTCTGTTACACGTCACCTGGATGGTTTCCTTTGTTGCCCACCATCATTAAATGAGTTGTTATTTTGCATTAGTAGGAAGAAGAGGGCAAAAAGACTCAGGTTAGCTCTCATTCATGTTAATAAAAATATTTCTTCCATGAAAACCGAAGTGATCGCTAGCCAGTTAGAGAAGGAAACACAGAGAAGTTTCCTTGCCTTACCTTGATGGGCAAAGTCTGTTGTGCTGCAGGAATGCCAGCTGCCAGAGGTGGATATGTAAGTAGTTCAGAAATCTGGATTCACACATTCCTTCACATTCCTGACCTACTTAAGGCAACCTCATTGGAATGTAAGGAACTGGATTGTTGACAAGCAGATGTTTTTTCATCCTTTTGATGCAGTGAATATCCACATTGGTTCCTTGCATGCTGGATGACGTACCTGGGCAGATTTTACCTAGGTTGTAGCTACTGCATTGCAGTGTAACCTGTTTTTTAGTAATTTCACTGTTTTTCACTGTTACCTTTAAAATGAGCAGAACACTTTGATTAGGAAGAAGCTTGATTAGCTCTGCCCATTATGAAGCAATCAAATGCTTTTAATTACTTCCATGATTATGTTTGTTTGATAATATTCTTTCAGTCTGAAGCTTTAATTGCTTCTAATTTTTCTAGAATTATCAGTTGAATGAATCTCTCCACTTACGAGTCTCTTTGTGCTTTTATATAAATTTCTGAAGTGTGACTGTGCTGTGACTTGTATGTATGTCTAAGTCAATATTTTTTTAATAGCACCAGGCTCTCCTATTATCTTTTCTTGACAAGAATTATAGAAGAATGCACTGTAAAACCACCTGTGAGACTGCAGTGACCCTCTTTGTATCAACTGTTTATTGAAGATCCCTCATCTAGCATATGCTGCTGGAAAAGCTCTGGCTCATGTTTTTCTTTCTGTCCTCCAGGGGAAAACTCCCTTATGGAGCAACCTTCCTTTCTACATTGGAAGCTAATGACTTGCTTGTAAACATCACAGTCCTTACCAGTATCACTAAGAAGGAAAAGCCCTGGAATTTATCCAGCTGTAAGACTGTGACCTTAGCTTCCTTTTATTGCAGCCTTGGAGTCAACACAAAGGGTGCCACAAGGAAATGAAAACCCAAAGAACCTAACCGGTCAATTTCCACTATTTTTTCACCATGCTCTGTAAAGATGTTATATCTCCATTTTGAAGGGACTGAGAAAATAAATTCACCCAACTGAGAGATGAGAAAACAGATATGGCTTCTCTGGTCTTCTGATTGGTTTTTCAAAATTGCTTCAGGTCTTAGATACCTTAGAAAGGGAAATTTGAATCAATTTTTTGTCAGAGCTAGTTGCATCTTGACTGCTCAGCCAGTTACCTGTAGTAAGAAGTATTGAATATAAAAGTCTCACTATTTTAAGGAGAAATGTATGAAAATTATTGTCTTGGTTTAAGACAATTTAAAGAAGTGGACACTCTAAAACTATTTACATCTCCTTAAGTTACAACCAGTCTCTTTCCATCAATAAGGAATGGATGCAAGCAGATATAAGTGAAAAAGTAACAGTTTACTAAGAAGTGAAACAGCAACAGGAAAAAGAGTAACAGTAAGTAATCCGTAGATACAAAATTGCTGAATTTCACAACCCCCATGGGAACAAAGAGTCACCCAGATTTGTCCGGGTGCTGCCCCCCTCCAGGGCGGCCCCTGCCACACGCACCTGTCTCTTAGAAGACAAAGGGAAAATGGCGGCTGACCCTGCCCACAAAATGGCGCCCACCACAGAACGGTGACTGCGTCGCTTGGGAGACAAAGGGAAAATGGTGTCGCCTCTCTCCCATAAAATGGTGGTCCCCAGTTGACCATGTGGTCTGGGAAACAAACAGATGGCAGACAAGAAGAACCCTTACAGAAAGGCAGGAGGTTACAGAGCAGTTTTAGCTACAGATGAAGACTTGTCCCAGTGCGCTGCCTGCAGAGATGCCACCGGTATTGGTGCTAATGTCATGCTGCAGGTGTGTGTGGGGCAGGGGGAGAGATGGGTTTGTTGGCACCCATATGGGGTGGCCCAGCCCCAGGGACCAGCTCAAGCTTTGCTGCTGATGGGATTTTCAAAGTTCATCCTAAAACCAGATTCTAATTTTGAAATGCAGCTTTTCCAAGTGGCTGCAGTTGCAAGCCCAGAAAGCCACCCAAAGCAGAGCCTGCGCCTTCGGCAGGCACTGCCAGGTGGAAGTTTGGGTTGGCTTGGGTGCTCCAATCTTTTCAAGCGACCAGCACCTCCTGACTGCCACACAATTCCAGTTCTGGCCACACTAGGTCTTAAAAAAACAGTGACTGGTTTTGGGCACAGATGGATATGGAATACAGTAACATTTTGATTTACCTAGGACAAGTAATAGTAATATTTTTTTTTCAGATTGTATTGTTTTTTTACATAGCAGGCTAGTTTGCTAGGGCTAGACTCATTTGGTAACACGGGTACACTCTACTCCGTACATACGCGTACATTCATATGCTTCCCCTGTCCCTTGCATCTTAAATAGCTGGGCATGAACTGGATTGAACTGTTGATGTTTGCCTTTCTGAGACCAGGTTTGAGGTCTGCTATATCAATGTTAAGTATTTGAGTATGGTCAATAAGATGCAGCCATATTCTCTTCCTCACAGTAACGGCAGAGAGGTATTCCCATTCCCTTTGGTTTCCATGCAGTCCACCCGTACAAAAATTACACTTATAGCATGTTTTACTCTGTTGTATTTTTGTACACAATAAAATGTGAGGTTTTTGTTTTCCTGTAGAGGTTTGGTTAGGAACATAAGTGAAAGATGGAAATACCTATTCATAAGATCTCACGTATTAGTGTAAAGTCTTTCAGACTTCACTGCGCTCCCCTTTGAGATTTGACCTATCAAAATCTAATAAAATGTGCAGTGTTCAGAATTACTCTGCCGCATTTAGAGTTTCTGCTATTCTCTGCAGATGCAGAAGGTTTCTAGTAGAATTTCTTTCCATGCTTGTTTTAGTCTACTAATGGAGTGACAAGTAATACTTAATTTCTTTAAATAAGTGTTATAACTACCAGTGTTTGCTTCAAGTGGGCCCAGATTAGCTGTTAGAGTTTATTTTAAGTCACTGAGTTTCATCTGGGACTAATTCTGAGAATGATACAGGAAAATTCCTGTTGTCAGTGGTTGCACACTGATCCCATTTTGGATGTAACAGTACAAATGCCAGTAGAAGGACCATTACATGTTCTTTCCACTGTGTCCCATGAGGGACACAGAAAGCCAACCACAGCTAACGTTAAGGGGGCAAGGGGAGATGAATGATTCATTCCTGTATTCATACACACCATATAAAAATGCTGAAAGAAAGATACAGTCAAGACACTCAACAGCTACAAAATTCCATAGAACAGAAGTATTAAAATACATTCATTTCCTGCTTTTGTTGCAAGGGCACTTGATCCATTGTAGAAAGAGAAGAGTTTGAGGAGGCAGATTGAATTGCAGAAGTATAAGGTGGAAAAAACCAAGGATTGTCTTGGCATTATCTCTCTCCATTGCAAGGCACAATACCACTATAGGTTAGTAATTAAACAAAAAATGCGTGGTTTAGGTGTTGAGTCTCAGTCACAGAATAGATGTGATTTTTGTGTAATCTATAAGGTATCATCATACTGCTGTGCTTAATCAAACTCCCCAAAACGTGTGATTAGTTCCAAAATTCTTCAGATGATGTTTTTACTCTAATTGTTTACCAAGAGCTAAAATCAGTTCTAACAGTGGAAATGGTGGAAAATGTGTAAAGATTATGTCAAACATCAGAGCTGGGAAAAGAAGGGAGTATAAATAAGGCAGAAAGAAATATACCTGTGTGGTAAAAGGATGTAATGAGAAGAGAGGCACAAAATGGGGATGGTTAAGCATAATGGGTGGAGTGTGTTGATGATCAACACACTCCTAAAAGCAAAAGAGAGCAGTCAGTTTATTTTTTTTTTGATTGGACAGAACTGGAATGCAAAGTTGCCCTCAGAGTGCTATTAAGCAGACATTAAAGCTTGCTTCTTTTGTTTTTTTGTTTTTGTTTTTTTTTTCCATTTTCTTCTGCGCCTTTTTTTTTTGAGAATACTGCTTTTGAAAAATTTCTCAGATAAAATAGAAACACTTTGTACATTTTGCTTATGTAACTTTTCTACTGGGATTTTTCCAGTTAGACGTGACTTTTTGGTAGAGGGTAAGAAAAGTGGATATGTTTGTTTCATGAAAATTTATTGGCATGGAGGAAATAAAGACAAAATGGTGCCTCTTGTGGCCAAAAGTAAAGACTTTCAGTGCTCTTGGAATTAATTGGGTGTAAGTTCACTGACTCAAGGAGACTTGATGGCTTCCTTGAGACTTGGAGACATGAAGCGAGTGTTAATGGTGGGTAAGCACTCTCCCAACTGTGCCTTTCCAAGACCATGTTGATGATGGGATTGGGAGAGGGGGGAGCAGGCAGGTAAAACACTGGCAGCAGCAAAACTGGCAATGAACACAAGGTATTAAATCATTACTGGGACTTGGAATATGATTAGGGAAAGTTAATGGAAAACAAAGCCACTGTGCCAAATGACTGTTGCTGGGTTAAAGGAGGCTAATTTGCAACACTGTAATGAAATTAGGCCTGCTGCCTTTGTTTCTGACACTGAACAGTGTTTAGAAAAAACAACAAAAAAGTATGGGTTGTACATTTGTGGGCCCTCAAGTTCTCTGCTGGATTTGGAAGCTGGAATGGTGCTGCCAAGGTGGAGTAGCAGTGCTTTCTGGGGTCCTTTGGAAAGTGACTGGCAATAGACAGGTGTGTAAGATGGACACTGAACCCATCAACTGAGAACTGCTCGTACAACAGAGGAATTATAAGGACATTTTGTTGTCTGTCCCCTGCCTTTTAAAGAGGAGTAATTTCCAAGAGGTGTCAGCTCTTTCAGCAAAATTCAGAGGGGTAGACATTTCACAGCCTTCTTAGGTAGTCTGTTTAGGCTTAGACATCAATTAGCTGGCCATTAGAAAGTTAATCCTAACTGGAGATCTAAATCTGCATGGCTGCAATTTAAATCCATTGCTGGATCTGCTGTCCTGGGTGAAGGGAAAAGACCTTTCATCTCTCTCCTTTTTGTAGGTGATGGTGTAATCTTCTTGCACTGAAGTCTTGCTCTTTAAACTAACTACTTTAAATCCTCCTTATCAATAATAATTTTTTGCAATTTCTTTGGGAGAGAGGGAATGTTGTGTTTTGGGGTGGGATTTTTGCTATCTTCTGGAAACAGTGGGTAGAATTCAACTTAAATTTTGAATATCTACATTTGCAGCCATCAGACTCTGATTTAGCATCTGTTCTTAGAGGAGAGAAACATGACTTTCTGAAGTCAGTTAACCTAAAGCAGATACATGAACTAAGCTAAATGAACCGTCTTCTATATTTGTTCCTTTATGACTGTAAAAAGAACCTGAAGTGCAGATGTCAATACTGTTTACTTTTTAATTCCTGCTCTTTAACACCCTTCTGTCCTATTTACAAAACTCCCAGGGAGTATTTTAGCTTTTTGTTTATTGGCTTATTTAATAGTTTCATTAAATGAATAATATTTTATATTGCTTTTTCAATTTATGTAAGTAGAAGAAGCAACAAAAGCCAGCCTTTTCAACATGAGTCACTGGAGTGCCAGGAATTTAATATTAATATATAATATACTTTGTTGAAATACAGTGCAAGTACAAATTAGTATTGTAATTAATCATATCTCTGTTAAGACTCGTAACTAAAATGGTAACGGTATGTACAATTTCATCTATTATTGAGCTTACCTAGTATATAATATTCTTCAGACTTAAAGATGCTCCCTTAACCATAATTTTCCATCTTCAAAAATACTGAAATGGCCTAAATGTTTTAAACACTGTAAATATTTTATTAAACTTTTATTAAACAGAGGGAGGTGTTGAAGTAGAGTAACTCTTGCAGCTTCTTTAAAAGGTGACTCACTTGACCCAGTGTGCATTGTTTAAGACATTTCGTCTTGTTCACGTGGGTGGGTGCTTCTGGCTCATCCCATGGCACACGGGCTGTTTGCCTGCTATGTTATACAGCAAATGGGTGTGAGTCTCCTCTTGGATTCCAGGTAATCAGATTTTGGGATGGGAGTTGTATATGCAGGCTGAGGAGACTGTTTCAGCTGATGTTGAGATATTGTTACGTTTTTTATTAATAGATTCCAGACAGCAGGTGTGAGTTCTGCTTTGCAAAGATCTGTGGATTTCAGGGATGAATATCTGAGTGAGATTTATGCATACATGTTACATGAGAGAACATGCTGCTCTTTTTTTCTGTTTCTGTACAAAAATGGGTATTAGAACAAGAAAGGCAGCCAGAGTGGATTATAGCTCTGCTGGAATAATGCCAGAAACTCAATAAACTTCATGTAACTGTAATTTATCATACTTCTTTGCCATTTAAAGGGAGGCTTTTAGTTCTAACTGTGACCTTAGCCTATAGGGTATTGCCTAGGCAACATTCCCCCTCAGAAATTACCACCAAAAAATTACTTCGTATCACAAGCACATTCTTTGCATAATTTTATTTATATTCTCACTCAAATAGCATACATTTTAGATTTTATGTATATCCCTCACACTGAAGGTGGTATAGTATCATTTGCATTAGGGGGCTGATTCTCTCCTTCATTATATCAGCTAGCGTAAAGGGAAAAAATTGTAATTTTAGACTCATACAGAGCCACTCAAGGCTTTCTAGTACATAGATTAAAATGATATTTCCTGCCTGAAGATGGAGGGCCTGTGCCCTTGTGCTGGTCAGGAGGGTGTGGAGGAAAGAGTAGAGTTCAAACACCTCGTGGGAGTCCCCTTTGCCAGGGACGTGGGAGAAGAGCGTGTCCTGCCAGCTGCTCCAGCTGCTCCACAGTCCTTCCCAGTTCATCACCTGAGCCTCCCAGGGGAAGCAGAATAGCATTTCAGGCAGAGGAGGCATTTTTCTGGCTGAGGTCAGCTCTGGTTGAGTTGCTCAGGCTGTCTCAGAGCGCTGCTGTGGGTTCTTGTAAAGGGGGCCCTACCAGTTCAAGGCACTGGGCTGCACACCTTTCTCTGCCGTCCTGGCACCACTTAAAGATGGCAGACAGGATTGTCACCTGAGACATTGACCACTGCTAGACATGTGCACTTACCACCTTCTCACATGTAATTACTCTAGAAATAGATACTTAACTACAGGTTTGCTATACATAATGTAATGCTAAACACTGGCAATTAACATAACCGCTTCCTATTTGTGATGTGCAGGGATACAGAATTGTATAGGTGACTGGTGTTTTTCTAGATACAAAATATTCCTCTTACAAAATGAGTTATTTTAATTTATATTTCCCTGCAGTAGTCAATAGCAGCAATTAGGTAGGTAAGTACAGTTTTTGGAAGGTTACATAGATTATGAAGCAACTGCATGCATTTTTATGCAAGTTTACATCATTAAATTCAAAATGCGTGTGGATTCATGTCCTACAGCAAATTTTTATTGTGATTTAATTTAGCATTTCAGGCATTTCACTATTCAATATCTTGCTTTCTACATATGTATATTTAATATGTATAATTTTGATCTGCTGCTATCAAATAAGCTGAATTAGTAAAAGGCAACACAGTGTTCAAATAATTTTGCTTGATGAATGCTTTAAAGCCTATAGAAAATACAGTGGAAATGCTTAAATTCTCATTAAAATCTGTCTGGTTTACTCAGTAATACACACTAAAGCCCTTTATTAGGTAATTTCTTGGGCAGTTTTCACAGTGATAACATGGTTATCTATCTTTTATCTAGAGATACTTCACTGCAAAACATACTCTAAGAAAAGAAGGGTTTTAATGAACAAATCCAGTAGTATTAATTTTAAGCCCAGTTGAAGTACTAAGCCAAAAAACAAGAGGGTATGCATTTAAATAGTATCTCTCCAGTAAAAAATGCTGTTCACATGAACACTGAGCTCATCTGCCACATTAGTTTTTTTTAAATGAAGGATCATATTTCTTCCTTGGGAGCTGAATTGCTTTGTCAGTGTTTCATCTCCTGAGTAGTAGAGGTTTGGACCAGGTTACCTCAAATTGATCTGTGTCGTCATATGTTTTGGTCTGTTGGAGGGCTCTGCTGACACTAGGGGTCTTACTTTACAGGAGTAAAGCAGGAGTAAAAATGCAGGTTTCTTCCTTGGAAAAGAACAAATTGTTTTATTTGAAAACCCCTAGTAATGCTATTTAAAGTATTGTAAGTTCTGTTGAAGTCTTATAGGATCTTTTAATTTAGCATGTTCACCTGGTGCTTCCTTAAAGGGGTATCACACCAACACCCTCCATTTAGAGCCTTTATTTGTATCCATATATATTTGAACACTTCCATCTGACCTTGGTTTTCTCCCTCCCTGTTTTAAACTGAATGGCAGATACTGGGAAAATCAGATTTAATCAGTATTGGTTTTTTAAAAACTGTTGAAGTGTTGCAAAATATAATGACATGGAGTATCAGCCTAGATGTTTCATTTTAGTTTTGCATCATCCTGGGGCTTTTGCTCATTCATTATTATGTGACCTTAACATGAGGTGTAGAATGCTCTCAGGTTTTGCTTCCTCGGTGGATGTATCTGAATTAGGCATTATGTGTAGTTTTGTTAATTATATTTGATTTGTGCTTATAATGATATGAAAACTGCCAAATAGTAAAATAGCCTCTTCTGAAAAACAGTGTATTTCAAAAAATAGATGTATCACCTTTTTTTAAAGCACCCTCCATGTCTTTAGATTATACTTTCCATAAAATAAGACATTCAGAAAACACTTTGTGTTTTCATGAGGTTACTGCCTATATTGGAAAAAAAAAGTGCTGATAGCAATTTGATTGTTCATGCCATGGGGTGAGAGTCATTCCAGAGGAGAAGGATTCTCTTTGGGGCGCTGGGGAGGCCTCAGTGAGCATCACCAGCCACCTCGGGGCAGCGCCTCCGGCAGCAGTTGCTCACGGAGCTGCGCGTTTGCAGCAGCCAGGGAACAGCTGCTGCCTGTGTGTGCTTTTGCAGCTCCCTTAACAAATGGCTGATTAGAAATTGAGCAAAAAATGATACTCAGCACAAAACAGGAAGGTGTCTTGTGTTTCTGAAGTGTGCACATGATGTGGTGAGAGGAAAAGGAGATGCAGTAGGAGGAAACATTGTTTTCCCTAGAGAGATCTGGCTTTTCAGCGCCATGGAAAATTAGTCTTGTTTTGTATCATGGAAAGTCAGGTGCTGCAACCCATCAGCATCTTGTTTGGGTGGGGCAGCAGGGGAAAGAGAAAAATCAAGATGTGTAACTGTGTGTCTGAGGCAGTATTTTGGGGCTGTGAATTTGTTTAACTGATAAAAATGTCCCTTAAAAATGTCTAATTCCTTCTGTCATGCGAAGATACTCTGAGGTGAACACCAGTAGCTCAGCTTGGAGGTTTGTTGCAAGTTCTAGTGTAAACAATGCCCATCAAATTAATTGCTAGAGAGCTAATCGTGATGGTATGGATTTTACCCCAAACATTGCTCTAAGCACCTATTGGTTCCAGCTGAATTTCAAGGAAACCATGGTGGCAGAGGCCTCCATTTGGTGATGAATGGCAACCTATGTCAATTTACAGGGAAGAGAAGAGGACATGGTTGATGAAACAGCTGCTTTTGGCATAGGGCTCCTCCGTATTAATCCACCTGGGTACCTGATCTGCCTTTAGGCAAGGGAAAGAATAGAAGGTACATCCTGATTGAACAGAGAGGTGTGAACAAAAGCACCCTTGCTTATAAGAAGTAGGGATTGCTGTCATACATTATTGGGTCACCTCATGCCATCATCTTTTCCTGTCCATTCCTCCTGGCAATGGCAACAATACTTACTTTACCATGGAGATGCTGTGATGACTGCATTAAGAAGAAAATTTAGATTTGTTTGGAAATGTAATGGAAATGTACAGGCCTGTAATTAGTTGAAGAGATTTTTTGCTTTGAATTATTGGCCCTTGCACTGTCATACCTAGTCAGTGGGGGCCCATTTGTGTTTCAGCTACAACTGCCTCCTGATGCTGAGTTAACAGCACTTTTTAAATACAAAATAAATTGTCAGCACCTGATGCTAGTTCAGAATTAACATTATTTTAAAAGCCCTGGTAAAGTGATCCTGACTGCCCAGGCTTATTTTGTGGCATACCAGTTATTGTAGAAAGCAGGGCAAGCATGGAGAATGGGTTTGCACCCCGCGTCTCCTGCCACCCTCTTGTGCATATGAGAGACCTTCCTCAAAAGCCAGACCTCAGTATGAACACAGTCCAGACTGTTTACAATGAGAGAACACCTCAATTCAAACAGCTATCAGGGAGCAAGTATTAATCATGCCAATATTCAGCAAGCCATGTGTGAGAGCTTTCTTGTTCCTTTGAGCTTAATATGGATAAAGCCAGTAAAGAAAGAGAAAATGGAAAAGGTGGCTTCACTGATAAGAAACCCTACCATAAACTTTGAATTAGTGACAGTGTGTACCAGATTTGCCTGTGGAGTGTTTCATTAGTATTGTGTACTGCCTGTACTGCATGTTAGCTTTCTGCTGACATGTCACCTGAGATAACAACATCATCTATTTAAAAGGCTCAGGAAAGAGACAAATTAGTTTCCTAGTGTCCTAAGAAAAATGTGAGTACTAAATACATTTGAAGTGTTTCCACACTCAGTGGAAATTGTTCTGTGTTTGTGATTTACACATTTTTCTTAGTAAAACAAAAAAGCCCCCAAATTATTTTTTTCCTCTGATCATGTGACAGAGTGGATCAGGGAGATAAATCTCATTCAGGAGATGAAGCAATGTACAATAACATTATGGGACCAGCTGCTCTCTTTGTGTAATTTGCTGCATGGACTGCATTTGCAGAGCCCAACAAGGTCGAAACCAATTAGCTAATTAGAACGTGCCAGAAATAAGATAGAAGACTTAAGTGACAGGAGAAGTAAATGCAGTTCTTCAGTCATTTTGCTCAGCAATACTGATCTAAAGATTGATATGGAAAACACTGAGCGGTATATTGTGCCTAAGATTATATTTATCCAACAGCTTTTTTTTTAAAACTTAAGAGATCCTGATGTTGCAATACTAACAAGTACAAATTCTGCAGATAAAATGGCAGATTTTAATAAATGGAACAGCTGAGTATTGATCTAAGTCAATACTCAAGAGCTACATAAAAGTAGCTACATAAAACCGGAATGTTTTAATAGGTTTACAATAACAAGATAGGGGTTTTTTTTTTAAGTAATATATCATTTAAATGTGAATTTGTGGTTCAATTATCAAAGTGTTTTTTAAATCATTCTACATTTCTAGGGGTATAGGATCAGATATATTGCACTTGCAAGCAAGATGGCTGGTGATGAGATGTGAACTACCTTGAAGGTAGCATTCAGAGCAAATACTAAAAAAATAAATAAACACAATGTGGATTCTGGAGGGGTCCATGTTTTAAATATACAGGCTGTACTTTTCAGCTCTCAAATAAGCACATGAAAGCTATAATTTATCAGATTCTCTCTAGGCTGGCGCAGAAAAAGCCCAAGGGTGGCAAAGAAATTAGGAATGATGATAGGCTTTGTGCGTAGGGCCTACAGAGGCACAGCAGCACATCCCATGACACCACTGAAATCCGTGGGTGTGGGACAAATCGTACCTTGGGCAGGAGAAGTGAAGGCAGCCGGGTGCAAACAGAGGCATTTATAGCTCTCCCATCACAGGCATTGCAGTGACCTCAGCGTGGCTGCTGATACCTATCCTGGAGCCCTGCAAGGGCAGAACACCTTTCATTAAATTCAGTGCACCTGTCTAGACTCACACAAGGCTCTCTCTAGGATGGATGTCTCTGTAAGCCGAGTCCAAATAGTTCCTGCAAGTTCTGTGGTAAAGGAGGGGGAGCAGTATTTTATTTAGGTGAAGTTGAGGTTGAGTTGAAGGCACTGACCTCTATTCTTTCATTCCTTAGCATGTATAAATGCTGTGTAACACTACTGTCAGGAAGTATTGGGAAATAACTGTAGTAAGTGACATAGTAAAAGAGGTGGCACAGTTGTGAGTACCTGCTTGTTGTAGGGCAGTGTTGGAGACAGTATACTTGTGTACACTGTTGCAGATAATTGTTTTCTGAATGAAGCTGTTTGTACATAGTTGTTTACTCTTTGTTTTTTGTTTGTGTAGCAATACTGGATCTCTGATGTTGCTGTTAATGTTGCCTTTCATTGTTTACATTTTGCTAGGGTTGAAGCAGGCTCTAACTATTGCTGATGGTAACATTTTTTCATCATCTATTTGCTTCTTATATAGGTGAGTTTTATTAATTTCTTTAAAAGAAACTTCAAATAACTTACAAATAAAATAAGCAACTATTGCAGTAGGCAATTGAATATAAGACATGGGCCTTTTCTGGGAAATGCACAATTGACTTAAAGAAAGGATGTTTAGTAATAGAAAATTATTTTGCTAACTAGTTTTGGGGCAATTTACAGCCCTTTCAGTCAGGTGACTGGACCTGTGAGTGGTGCAAGCTGATCAATGGTCCATCAATATGGCAATGCCAAATGTATATAAAATGGGAAAATGTACTGTGGTCGTGGCCCAGAGGCTGAGCTGGGGACAGTTAGTCAGGATGCTACTCAGTCAACAGCTGGATTACTAATTTAGCTTTGAAAACTCCTTCTCAAGCTTCTCCTACAATGGCTTTCCTGGTCAGTTCTTGACTCTTCTTTTGGTCCAATAAAAAGCCCTGAGCTTGTTGTAAAAGAACTGCCAAGGTCTCATTGACACTTACTCTTCCTTGCTCCTCAGTCATTTCTGTTCAAAAAAATGAAAAGGTTACTGCTCTTTAAATATCCCTTCACAAGGGTCTGTGAGAACTGAACTGTCTAAATTCATGTATCTGGTTAGGTAAGCCTCTTTCTTTACGAAAAATAAATACTTGACTTTTGTCTGTCCTTACCTCCTTAGGAAGAAATCCCACATGTGAGCCTGTTTTGGAAAGTGGCTGTTAATGAAAGAGTGGTGCAGTGGTGTTACAAAGTTCTTCTGTCCCCTCCATTCAGAGTTCATGAACTAACAGCATCTCTTATATTACATCTGAACAGTTATGTAAAAAAAGCAAAACAAAATTACCATGCCTGCAAAATTGTTTTGTCTTTATTCTATTAGAAATGTATTAGAAATTGAGATGAGGGTAGGTTATAGATTTGTGATATCAGAAATGGAATTCTTCATGGCTGGTGCTAGATAGTCTTTTACCTATGTATTTTGACTTACATAAGGTAGAGTTGATATTCAAGTATATGAAAATGTCACTTAACAGTTCAGTAACAAAATGTAGTTGAAGTGGAAAGAGCACAAGTATCTCAGGGGCATGAAATAGTGAGTTCCACAAAAAAGGTAGATTGCTTTAATTAGCACATTAAGTCTATGGAAAAACTGTGTATGATTCTGTAAACTGAAGACTCATATTCTGTTGTCCTCTATTTATCATAGATAGCTTCTCTTGAATAATGATAGTTGCTGTTTAAGGAATTTTGAAAACATGAGATAGATAGGGATCTCCTTGGCTGCCGACTCCATCTCCTTACTGTTTCAAGTAGCCCTTCATATTGATCCATCTTCTATGCTTGTAAGGCACAGGGCAGGAACGTGTAGTTCTGGGAAGGGGATGGGAGTTGCATCCATTTTTTCTGTTACATGTTCTCATTGGTTTAATGTTTAGATTTTTTTAATCTTTATTTTTATTTGCACCCTAACTTTATTCATGGCCACCTTATATTTATTTATTTGTTCTTATGCCAGCTGTGCGTCCTAGACGGAATAATTTTTCCTTCCTTTCACTATTCAGTTCCCTGGCATATTTTCTCTTGACTTTCATTTCACCAGACCAGATATGCTTAAGCATTTTCAGTCTCTTTTTGTCAGATAGATTTTCCATTTCTCTGATCATGTTGGCACCTCTTTTCTGCACATCTTCCAATTTAAGCTTATCATTCTTTAACATGAGTGAACAGGGTTCTATGGCAATTTAGAGATAGCAATGATTAGATTTTGCCCATATTGGTATTTCCTTCTCTCCTGAAAAATCTTGTTTGATGCAGCTTAGAGTTGCATTGTCCATAGAACACTTAACAGCTCAAACTTAAATCCTATGGCTTATCCTTTTCCACCTTGGTAATTTTCAACTGATGAAATTCTGGCTTATGGAAGAAATGATTTTATTAGTCCTTGGGGGGATGGCCTTGCCATTTATATGCTAGATTTTTATTTCACTGGTGTTATTCATGTTCTCAGGGTCACCCAGGTCTTTGCATACAAATATCCCAGTGCCCCTCGGTATTGATTATCTCCCCAGAAATGAATTACCAGGATAGGTCACTAATCTAGTACTGACACTTTGGCTAAAGTAGTTGCAAAAATAACAAGATTTCTCCCAAGACTGGTCATTGAGGAACTCTCTTAATAGCTTCCCTCTAGCCTGAAACTTTCTAACAGTAACCACTTTCATTTCCCCTTTAGTTAGTTACTGACCTAATATTTCTGATATTAATCCTAATTTTATGTCAACTGAGTAATGATTTCCCATGTTACATGATATGAAAAATGCTTATCTGATCTTCCGATATGTGAGGTCTCTTCACATTTCCAGTGTCTAATAATCCCCAGAACCTTGAAGATAGCTGCTGAATTGATACAACGTGATCTGCCTACTCATCCTCCCTTGACCTGTGTGTCTTTAAATTAAATGCAGCTACTCTGAAAACTTCCTTTGAAAAAATACGCATTTTTGAAAAGCTTTCCAACCATCTGATGCTCTAATTGCTTTCTCCTCTCTCCTACTTTGCTGCCCTACTCTCTTCTACTCTCTTCTCTGCCTATAGGACAAGATAATGATCCTGCTACCTGAAATATCCTCTTCCTGTTCTTTCAGACTTTGCGCTGGGAATTGTTCTGTCACTCTCAGCTTAATCTTCTTGAGCTTTTCTTCTAGTTTTATAATTAACTGATCATTTATATTTTTTTACTCCTGTTATACATCTTCATCCCTGCATTCAATATTTTCACCCTAATCCTAAAATCTGTACCATCTTCACTACATTTTGATACATTTCTCACTGATATTTTATTCATATAGCTGAAAAATACTTCACCATTTGTTCTTATGTACAGACATATTTATTGCTAATCCCAGCCCATGTGCATGCGTATAGTTGTTTACAAAGAGCAAGTATTTTTGAGTAATAAAACATCTTTGAATTAAACAGCAGAGCTCTCTAGATCGTAATCCTTAATTCCATTCACAAAACTCTGAAATAACTTTTTGCTTACAATACACTCCTTATACATTGGGTTAGGCAGATATTCAAAGGAGCAGCATAATTTATTTGCTCAGGTTTTAGTCTAGCCTATCCTGTACAAATAAAATTAAAGAATAGTTTTCACACTTCATATTACAATGTGTTAGAAGATCACATGAACTTCTCTTCTATGTGTTAAGTCAATTTAGTGTTCAGATTAAGTATGGTTTTGGAAGACTGAAAGGAGGAAATGGAAAATACCAGTCCAGTGGTAGTTGGGAGACAAGTTGAATGTGTGAGATTAATAAGGATGAAATGAAGCACTCTAGAGTGAAAACTTTGAAGTTGGACACAGAGGGCAGAAATGAATGCAAAAGGAGAAAAGAGGAAAAGAAAAAAGCCGTAGGGAAGGCCACCGCTAAGCAGGCACCGTCTGCACAAGGGAAGCAAGAGCCAGGAGGGTTGTGGGGCTTAGGTCTTTTGCTGGGGTAAAACCCAGTTTTCTGCTATGAGAAAAAGGGTGACTGCAATTACCCACCAAAGAAATAAGAAAGATGAGGGGAGAAAAGGAAGAGGAAAAAGATTTTGAGCCTTGTGGAGAAAGATGTTCACTGGAGGCAACCACAGCTTCAGTGATACAGTGAAATAGAAGTCTAATATAAGGTAAGACTGTATACTAATGTACTATAATAATTTAGTCACCTGAGAGCACACAGTGGCAGTGAATGGTTCTAGACATGTTTGGGTTAAGTGAAAAAAATGAAAGGGAAAAAAGTTAAGAGATCAAAGTTTAATTATTATTTACTTTTTATTTATGTACCCAACACAAACATTAGAGTAACTTCTGCTACCTTTGTTGACCTTCTTTGTCTGTAGGATATAATTAATAGGGGGATGTTTTTTGCCTTTTGGAAGGAATGTAGTGTCTTTCAAGCTTATGAATAATTAAGGTACTCCATAGTGTGTTGCATTGCTTGCCTGATACTGGGCCACTAAGCTGATTCAGCTTGGTGTTTCAAAAGAAACTATTTTAATTTTTATAATTCAGTACTAAGAAAATTTCCAGGTCCTTTTTTATGGATTTTGATAGTAGGTGCTGTAATCATAGGGTAAAAGTCTTCTATATTGATTTAATAATACAGAGCAAAATCTAGAACTTCTTGCTTTGAAGGGTCATAGGGTTGCTTTAGAGATTTCCTGCTTTTTTCCCCTTTTAAAATTTTTTAAAAATTATTATTATTATTGTTTTCCCTTATTTTGGTGAACAGTGTTGTATAATTACATTTGCATGGCCAGGAAAGGGATCATGAAGGGTCATGGATAATTTCTGTGGCTGAAAGCTGTGCATGTGTGTGTGTGCCCACATTTGCCAAATTTCTGTTGAATCACACCTACTACAGGAGAGCAGGATGTGTTTTAGAACAGAGATGGCCAAGCTTTCAGAAAACTTTTCTGGCTCGTTGTTGGGTACCTTGTTGTGTAGCTTAGAAGAGTCCTTAGCTTGTTTAGGACTGCATACTGTAAGGAATCTGTCATGGTGCATTTTCATCCTCATTGAAGTACCAGCTCATTCCTCCCAGAAAAAGTGTCAGAGCTGTGCTGGATGAAACCTTTGAAACAGAAGCTTAACTCTTGTATTTGTTGGAGAATATCATGGAGCTGCCAGCAGTTCCTGCTACAGGGCTGCTCTAACACCTAGTCAAGATATGTAGATCTATCATGTGCGATATTTGGTGTACAGAATGACCAAAGATGCAGTGGCTTAGGAGTTCAGTTTAAGACAAGAGGCAGCAGATGAATATAACAGTGAAAGGGGGTGTAAGTCCCAGGAAACAGATTTTAAAATATAAATATAAGGTCAGTTTTGATCATAGGCAGAATTACACAGCTCATCTCTGCAGCCTTTGTGCTGAATAGGGTTCGGCCAGGCTAGTAGTACTACTGACTGCTTTAATATGTACTGTTCTTTGCAGACAGTATGTTTTGAGACTGTAAATAGAGTCAGGAACCACTATTTGGGATTTTTTGAATTTTAGTGGCCTCTGCAGTCTGAGAGGATTTAGGAAATGTAAACTTTGGGGTTTTGTTTTTTCATCAGAAGTTTCATTTGTAACAAAAAATAACTAATGAACATTGTCACAGAATCTGTTACTAGAGAAACTTATTTTCAGAATATTTCTCTGTAAGTGTTTTGTTGTTCTCATAATTTAAAGTATTTATAAAGGATTCCTTTTAAGAGTTAGTTAAGTTACATGGAGAGAAAAAATTTCACTAGCAAATAAGTTCCCAGAGGAACAATAACAGCAACTAAGAAACCATGTTATGGTAGTAGAAAGGTTAATAGCTATATGGGTCTATATGGGAGTGTTATGTAAGCCTCTGCTCTCACAAATCGCTGAGATACTAGATTATGCTGAAAGGGATGAAGATGCTCAGCTGACTACATTTTCAGCTTCATCAGTAGTTAAGTTCGTGCTAAGGAATTATACAGATGTTTCAGTGATTTAAAGGAATAGAATAAAAGTGCACTTTTATGTCAGTGGCATGCCAGTTTAATGAGTAATATTAAGAATGGTTATAAAGAAACAGTATGCAACAAAGTAAATTCTCTTTACTCAGCTTTAACACTGTAATTAAAACACAAATGCTATTTATGGGAAAATCTGTTGTTAAAAAACAATTACAGTAGCTTGTTTTATTCTGTTATTTCATTGAAAGACAATAAAGAATGTTATTAAATTTTTCTGTTTGCAACTAGAATGCTGTTGAATTTTCCTACATGATCATTTTGCTTTTTTACTCTTTCCATTTGTCTATTTCACCTTAAAGTTTTAAAGAGCTATTTTTTCCAGAAATAATTGGGTCATTTTTAATTGCTGTCAGCAATTTGTTAGTCAGAGTAAAGCTTACTCTAGCTCCAGTCATGGATTTGTGAAAGCTTCCAGTATTAACTGCTGCAAATAGCTTTTGTGGCAGCGCACTACCCTCCTCTCCAGCCCAGCTCACTGGACATCCATGTCCTCTGCTATTTAAATGAAGGTGGGACATCCTGCCCTGAGATGTTACGTTCTCGTTATACTATTTTTTTCTGAGCATGGTATTCAAAGAATAGACAAAACCATGCCAAAATAGTGATGGTTATTAGTATATCCAAAACAGCAGATGTATCTTACATTATATAAATCCTTATTTTCAGGAGTTTAATAATGCATGCTAGAATAGCCATATCAGAAGGGTTTTGTATTTTCAAATGGGTGCATTTCAAGGTAAGCTCTACACAAACACAACGTTGTCATTAGATAACATGTCACTGCTGTGCATTTGTTAGTTTGTTTTTCTACTGCCTCGATAATTATTGTGGTGAGATGATCTCCTTATTTACTGACATTCTCTAGGATCACACCAGTAATTCACCTGAAATGACTGTCTGCAGTCTTACAGGGTCTTACTGCTGAGGCTTTTCGAATGCTAATGTAGGTCATAATTAATCAATAGTGATTGTGCAAAGCATAAAACATTTATATGATCTTCATAACTGGCACCTAAATTCTCCACAAGAGACAGCCTGAAATAGTAGCAGAGCTTGTCCTTGCATCTCTCTGTTGTAGCTTGTACTGTTTGATGTGCTGGCATGCTTGCCCTAAATAGTCTCTGAGGTGAGTTGTTTGGATGTGTCATTTCAACTGAATATAGCTTTGCATACTCCTGTAGCACATAAAAGAATCAAATACCAAAAGAAATTCTAAATAGTATACAGCAAAATATGAAATATTATTCTTTTCTGCTACTTTTATAGAAGCAGCACTTTAATGTGCCATTTAATGTTATTTCTTGAAATACCATTTTGAGGAGTTAATAAAGAAAAAGCTTTATGTGCTTATTGAAAGACTGGTGGTTTGCTTCCTGTGTTACACAGGCTTAAGCTTCTTCTAATGTTAGGAACAAGGACATTCTTTTCTGATCTGTTTATTTTTGTCTTTATACCTTCATTAGGGTGGGAGTTTTTAGGTTACATTCCTTATTCCATCATTTTGACTACTATGTTTCTGGTTGATAGGCATTACAGTTGATTTTCCAACAGAAAAAGGACTTTAAAGCAGCAATTTACTTAAAGTAACTTGGTACTGTGTCCTGATCCTCCAATGCCAATGTCAGTATTTCTTGAAATTCTTTGGTTTATTGCTATAATGTTTTTCTTTCTTTTGACTGCATATTTGCACAGTACTCAGCATGCTAGGACTCCATCTTAATTAAATCTCAGGACTGAGCTGAAAAAAGTGTGAGTATCTATTATCTGGGAAAAATGTGGAAGGGAAGGATCTGGGATCCAATAAACACATGTAAAACAAAGTAAGCATTACCCTCCTCACTCTTGTTCACCCAAAAATCAACCCACCAAAACCTAGAGGAACAGTTAAAAAATTAATTTAGGTCCTTAATTGTTCGAATGCACATGGGAGACCGAGTGGTTAGCAAATTCATTAGTGTTTTTTTAAGTCAGCACTGACACAATACTGTGTCTACAAAATGTAATCCATGCAATTAATTTGTAATACTTCCTTAGGAGCACATAAAAAAGTGAAATCACATGAAGGTGAGGGAAA
Source organism: Geospiza fortis (assembly GCF_000277835.1). Classification (NCBI taxonomy): domain Eukaryota; kingdom Metazoa; phylum Chordata; class Aves; order Passeriformes; family Thraupidae; genus Geospiza; species Geospiza fortis. Next base: position 2,196,456 of record NW_005054310.1, on the reverse strand, counting down.
GCTTTGCTATACCATAAACATTATATTGCATTACATTGTACAAAGGTAATAATCTAAAACTGTATGCATGCCAGGAGGAATAACTCTGCAATTGCAAAACCTGGAGATGAAGCTGATTGTGTTACCTAAGATGTTTGCGCTTTTTTTCCAAAAGATAGAGCTAATACCTTTTTCATTCCCTTGGTTAAATTTTTTTTTATTGCTTTGAGTGATGAATTTTGATGTTTTCCTTTTGGAAAATGAGATTTCTGATTGACATTATTAAGGATATTGTTAAGAAGTACTGGAAGTATTGGAGGTGACCAGAGTTAAACATGGTAGATTTTACTGGAATGACTAATTATAATAGATGCTTGACTCCCATGAAGATTGCTGGGAATAAGGTGCTTACTCATTTAGATGCTTTTATAGTCTCCATTAGATGCTTTTGTGCATCTTTAGACATGCAAATACCTCATCTGCTGGTCTAAACAAAGAAGTGTATGCACTGGCAGCATTTACAATGACAGAAGTCAGGTATGCTTTGCCTCAAATCAGTGGGCTTTGTTCATTTATGCCTCTGTCTGAAGATACTCTAGATGTAATCAGTTTGGTTGCCAGCTGACAAAAAAAAA
>NW_005054310.1:2167023-2195827 GCF_000277835.1 Geospiza fortis | reverse complement strand
CAGGACAAATAAATGTATTTTGAAAATGAGGAGACAAAAACTAAAATTACTTCCATATGGCACAAAGCTATAAGTGTATGACATATCTGGGTTAGTTTCATATATAACAATACCTGGTCCTAAATACTTGGCCAAAAAATAGAAAATTGGAATCCCACAATACACAGCTCTTCTGTTTGGCATCAATTTCATAATACAATAGAACTTATCATTTGTAAGCTTGTCTGGTTTTCAGTAAAAGAGTGAGAACAGTTTGATCTGTCCTGATACATCAAACAATACGGAGTGGGTGGTTTAAAAACAAAACAGTTAATCAAGCAAAATTTTACTTAAAATACCTTATGATTCATCAAGCAGTCTATGCACACTGTCAGTTTTGCCTTTCTGAGTAATTATTTATAGACTATTTAAATAGCCTGGACAGCATGTGGAACTGCTGAGAATAATATTGTATTATGAATTACTTCTTCAATTTGTTTCAGTTCAATATAGACTGACAACATGACAGTGAGTCAAGAAAACTGCTGCTTTTTTGAATGCAATGCAGTACAACATGGAAATTAAGTTTTGCCTCAGTATTGTTTTTTCTATGTTAAAATATTCCTGAAGTAAGCTATGAAATGGTATGAGAAACAGAATTACTTACTTAATATTATTTAATCATACTTCTACTTCTTTTTACATCTGTATTATCACAAACTTTAGAATTTGCATTTCTGTCAGTAAGGGTCACTACTAAGTTCTTACCTGCATAATTCCAATTCAAGCACAAAACACCAACTTGGAAACATGAATAGATAATATGATGGAGAAGTTCCTTAGTGGACTGAATGCTAGTTGAATTTTTTAGGGAAATCAAAGAAATATATGAAGTACAAGGAAGTTCAGAGATGTCAAATACATCAGTCATGTCAAGAACTGGACAGGCTTTGACAGGCGGTAAGTTAAGGGAAAGGAATTAGAGAAATTAGAAAGGAAAAAAAAAGGAGGGAAAAGGGGGATAATGCAATTATGGACATGAGATATTTATAAAGTATATAATAACTGTCTGGAGCAAAGACAGTTGAGTAATTTTTCTTGTGCAGCCCCTTGGAAAGTGGAAGAACAAGGAGATGGAAATGAGGCTTATGGCGTCAGAGGTGACATCTGGTTTGAGTACTGTGTCCTCAGTAGTTGCATTTAGACTGCATGAGTAGTGCCTTTGGGTGTCCTGGTTGCTTGTTCATCAGTGTGCCTGGAAACCAGGGTGGAAATGATAAGAGAAAGAGAATGAGGGAAGGTCACAGTGTGCAGTTAGATGTCATGCTGGCTAACTTGAGACATGAGCTGTGACTGAGTATCTGTATTGAGTCTGGGTCAGGTGGAGATAACTTCCTGCATCACAGCTCACACACTGCTAATTTAGGTTCGTGACTGAAACAGTGGTGGTAACACACCAGGGTTTTAGCTAGTGCAGAGCAGCACCTGCACAACAAAAAGGCCTTTTCTAATTTTGTCTATAGCAAGCAGGCTGGGCGTGGATGTGCAAGAGCCTGGGAGAGAGCACAAGCAGGACAAATGACCCACATCGACCAGAGGGGTGTTCGTGCCCTAGAATGTCACGCTCAGTGATAAGAGCTGCAGGCTGGCCTTGCCAAAGTAGCTGTTACTTGGAGGCTGTTTGAGCACTGGGATGCTGGCAGGAGGACCTTTGCTTCACTTGTGTATTTTTGCTCTACTTTTTCCCTTTACTTTTTAAATTGGCTTTGTCTCAACCCATGAGTTGTTCCTTGCTTCTGTGATTCAAATTCTCCCCTCCATGCTTGGAGGTAGTGTGAAGGGTGGCTGGTGGGAACTTAGTCTTTGGCCAGGGACAACCCACCACAGTATCTGAAACTTCAGTGTCCTTCTGAATTCTACTGTTCAGAGATAGTCAGAAAGCTGCCAACTGGAAATGAAGCAGTAATGTCAGTTTATCTATAGTTTTAAAATAACAGTTGATTGAAAAATTGAAAACAAAAGAAAAAAGTAATATTAATACAAATGTTTTGCAGAAACTGATTATTTCAGTGGCTATTTGGGGGTTTTGGACTTTTTATGGCATTGTGTTATTACTTTTCTGGTAAGTAAAATTATCTGTATCACTTAATATTCTGTTGGAGGTTCTCAGTAAGCAGTTGTTTTTGTGATAAATTACTTCACACCTTTTAAGCCTGATCATCTAATATTGACAAACCTCAGGAAATCTGTGGAAAACTAAGTAGACTTTTCCATGTTTTTCAAAATGTCTTGTTAAGATGCAAACTGAAAACTATAAAACTGTGATTCACCTACAGCTTTGTAGAGGCACTACAGACTAGTTCCTCTCCTGTTAAGTGACAGGCACTTCCTTATAGTTAAGAAAGTAGTATGTCAAAGACAAATGAAAATTATTAAAAATGCTATCTTTACTACAGCCTGGTTATTCTGGACTGATGGATTGGTTGTTAGCACATTTATGTTCATAAATCTATATGCATATAATATGTGTGAAAGTTAACAATGGAAGATGCAGATTGAAAAATATGTGGGCCTGGCACGCTTTCCTCTACCAAGGCAGAATTTACTGTGCTATGTATTTGTTTTTCTGAACTAATTATAAAATCTCATGTGTGTTGTAATTTATGTCATGCTTGATGCAAACCTGGTTTCACTGTTGTGAGTTGGATGCAGTGTTCCAATGTTTTCCTGTTTCCAAGGGCAGCTCTAAAAAATTGCTATCTAAGCTGTGTTGCCCAGTTGGGCAGTAGGAAGTCCAAGCTTAAAATACAAAGGGTTTCCACTCTTAAATGACACTTTGTTGTAATTTACCATAATTTGACTGCTTTATGTGTGCACCTATTCATGGTTTGGGTGTAGATTCTGACAAAGAAGCTTCCTGGAAAGTGGATGATAAAGAGGTGATGATGAACTTGTCATTTGTTCTAAATGCAAACAACAATTTTCAAGGGAGCTAATTAAAATCTTTATCTGATCCCTAGTTGCAAGAGAGCTCTGCCTGGGTGTATGTGATAAGTTCATGCTGTTAGAGATTTCTAATTTGATTGGGGTTTTTTTCCTGATTTTATGAGTGCAGTTTTTTGTTTTTTTTAATGTTCATAAGTCTTTGCCAGAGGAAATGGCAATCTTCCTTTAAATGTTGCAGCTGGGAAACAATGCTTGGCAAGTGGATTTTGATTTTCTTTGTGTATGTGAGAAAAATGTCAACTCAACTCATCAAAGCTGTTTGTAGAGGAAAATTATTCTTTCCAATCTTATTGGCTAATGAACTTATTTTAAAGAGAGTTGAACCTGAGGTAATTTACAGGATTTTGATAAACTGTGAGCTTCTGTTTACCAGAGCTTTGTGAAGATTATTTTGACATCTTAAAAAGGACATGCTGAGTTTTCTAGATAGAGAGGAGCATACAGTACATCAGCTTGATGCTGGCAAAGAACATTAGACTCTTAATATGGCATTAGATGTTGTCAGCTGGTCTCATTAGTTGACTTTAATAATTGTTAGTTGACAAGTCCATAGGTCTGGAAGACAGAACATCAAAAACTTGCCCTTTCTTGTCAACTTGTTAATCTTATGTCTTTAAGTTATTTTCACTTGTGGCATGAAAAAACCAAATTGTTCCTTCTGCGGAGAGTTCTGTATGAGATATTTTGTTTGATATCTTTCATAAATTAAAGGTTATGCTGATAGTTTAAGCTGGAAATTGTTCTTTAATTGCAAGTAAATGAATTGATCAGTGTGGAATTAGAGATCATGAATTTAGTGTGGTACGAGAGGTAAGAATGAGAGTTTGAGGGTAGGAGTTGGCACAGTATAAGGAAGTGTAATTTTTTTGCTCTGTAGTGAACTATTGATTCTTACTTTTAATTGCATGCTTCAGCATTCAGCATTCATGTGGAAGAAAAATGTTTACAGCAAAGCAAGATGTCTGTCACTGTCTGCTTTTGCTATAGTAAAAAAATTAATGATCAGTGAAGCAAAAGCAGAAAGAATGTTACTAAGTAACATCATACATAAGTGAAGTGGAAGCAGGAGTGTGATATTTACCCAGAATTTCAAATGGGAACCAATAAAGTAGGGTGCTAGTAAAAATAATCTTTTTGTTTTCCTGTCATTTAAATGCTGACCGAAGTGTGTGTTTGCCTATACATATTGTGTGCTGGTTTTGATTGGAAAGTAGAGAGATGGACCAGAATTTTCTTCACTAATTTTGTATAATTTTTATAGATAAACAAAAATTTCAGTCCAAATTCTTCTGGAAAGAAATATCCCCAAGAGGAAGGTGAAAAAACATGCTACTGAGACAAGAGAGACCAGAAAACACATATAAGCTTGAATACTGACGTGTGAGACAGGCTCATTTTTTTGAAAGCTGACAACTTAAAGATGTTAGCCACATGTCACCAACGTAATTTTTTATAAATGTCTAGCTGTGTGGTACCATATGGATACCTAAAACAACACACAGGGAAAGAAAACAGTTGCAAGTTGCAGTTACCAGATCAGACAGTTCTAAGTCTGTGTGTTCACATGACTCTGTACTGTAGTCACTCTGTGTTCTGCTCTTGCTTTACCAGATAAAATGAAGCATAGTTCCTCCTAGGTTTTAGACCATCCTATTGAGTTCTTTGTTTACCCTTTTCTGCCTTACACTTGTCTGTGCCATGTAAGGAAAGAAAATTGATCTAACATTTATTAGTATTACTATTATTATTTTTAAAAATTTTTTTCCTTTACCATTCTGAATAATGGGAACCACTACTAATGAAATTATGATCATGGACATACCCAGTTTAAGCCGTACAAATTTGTTCAGTACAAGTGGTCTCAGAGTACTGAGGACCAGTGGGTGATGCGGATGTGTCATGCAGTGGTTTTGACTAATTCCTGGAATATGAAGGCATCCATTTCCTCTCCTTTGCTTAGGCAGAAGTGTAAACAAATTCAGAGTATCTCATTGAAATGGAAGAATGGTTCCAAAAATTCAGACCAGGGATTCTCTTAGCCCTGGATCTGCAGTGTAAAGCATCTATCTCCAATAAGCCATAGCAGATTTCCAGAGAAGAGTGAGGGTACATAACACATCTCTAGAAAATTCCCAGCCTCCAACTGTTTTCAGCTCAAGGGATTTCCTAAACCTGGTGTGATATCACCAGCTCTCAATGAATCTCTTTTCTAAATTTGTGTTAAGTTTCTCCATTCAGCTTTTAAGGTTTTCTTGTACCCCCTAATATGTTTCTGGCAGTTTCATAGATTTTTTCACCTGTTGAGCAGAGAAAACCACTTTCTTCTGTTTGTTTTGCACTTCGCTCCTGCCAGCTTCCTTTAAAGTTGCTGGTTGTCCTATATACAATATTATGCCAAACCTGAAATGATACAAAGGTAGAGTTTGAGTCCTCTGTCTCTCAGGAGATAAAAAATACCATCAGAAGTCTCTGAAAAAAAGGAAATACTATTACTGTCTTCCAGAACTAAAAGAAGTTTGTGGTTTTTTGAGTTTTCATCCTTTTTTATTTTCTTGCCTGAATAATGATGCTCCATGGAATTATTCAGTCTATGTTTCTAAATATTCTGAACTTTTAAAAAAGAGAGACCAGTGCACACAGTGGAAAGATACATTTTTTTAAATGAACTGAAGGGATTAAAGAATGTGTGACTTTTGTACCTGAACAGTTTGTGTTGGTAATATAAGTATTTTGCACTAATAAATTGTGTTGTGAGCGCTGAATATTAGGAGCATGTAGTAGTCAAATATGTAGTAGATGGGCTACAGCTGTAACATTATAATCAGCAGTGATACAGACTACTATACTTATTGACAGGAGCAGAAAATTCAATTAACTAGTTTTCTTCTGAACATTTGTTGACAAGATACCTTTATATTGCAATCTGAGGTTTGTGCTTCCTTTCAAAACATCACATAAAGTTTTCTAGTGAAAAAAAAAATCTCAGTCAGGAAATACACATCCAAAGGCATTTTATCCCAGTCATTTGTAGTAGAGATGGCAGCAGGATGACATTGTAAATTTGCTCAATTTTATACTTTTTCTCTCTGAATCTGCTTGTTCTTTATAACATAACTGCAGGCAAGCCCTTAAGTTTGCAGATGTAAATAGCCAGTGTCAGAATGTGTTTCATGCAGAGCAGAGCTATACCTTCACCTCAATACCACTCAAGGTGAGGCTGTCTGCTCACCCTCATTGTACTCCTGTTACAGAAATGAACAGTTCATCTTTTCTGTGGATTTGGTTTTTTCCCAGAAAGCAATGAGAGCAAACTGAATGTCTCTTCATGTTCCAGTATTTCTGGTAGCATCCTTTATAAGCTGGTCATTGACCTTTCTTGATAAGAAAGCCCTTTCCCATAATTTTTAATTTTTTTTAATACCTGCTGCCTCCTTTCTTTCTCTCTTACTGCATTTCCCCCTAGATGTTCATACTACTAAGGAGGTGTCTGAGACCCACGCTGTTGATGAAGAACTAATTCATTAAGAATATACTACTAGCTTAAGTATCTTTTTATGCAATTAAAAAAGAAAAAAGCGAGGCACAGCAAAACAACTCCTACTCCCAACCTCCATTTTGTTTGCGTTGTGTGTCTCCATAGACGACACATAAAGGTTTTCCACAGACAGTATTAGTATTCTGGCAAGCTCTCACTTGTGGTCTGTAGACCACCAGAGTGCTGACAGATGCACTGTTACACAGAAATGCAAAAATTATATTTGTGTTTCTGTATGTATCCTGCAAAACCCCAAAACATTCAGATCTCTCCCTGCTACTCTGTTCCAGCTCGCTCAAGCCATCTGCTTGGTTTTCCTGCTGCATTTGGTCTCATTAGTCATGTTCACATGTACTTCAGGCTGCTTAATTTCATTATGCAAAGTATTATGCACTGTTCATCCAATAAGTGAGAGAGTTCATCCATTCTGCTCCCTAAGAGACTTGTAAAAAGAAGTTTTAAATCTCTAAGAAAGCCTAAAAATTCTTGTTGAAACATGGTTCATGCTTCATTGTTACCTATATTAAAAAGTACTAAAACTTCCTCTATAGATTTATCTGTTTTTTCTTGAGTTCCAAATGTTAAGTCCTGTCTCCTTAGAAATATTTGCATCTAACTAGGATTTTCCAACACAGTTTTAAGATATCAGCACAAAACTGCATGTCATTTTCGAAAGTTTCCTTTTTGGCAGATTTAGGTCTTCTGCCTAGCAGCGAGATTGCCAATTCTGACAAAATGCGTTTGTGGTCATGCCTGTGAATATTCGCTAGAATTAGCAAAATCATAAGCCTTTTGAAAAGGAAAAGAATTCACAGAGGGAAGAGGGATCTGTTAACAAAATAAAGATGAAAAATATCCATTTGCAGTCATTACTAAGTGTGCTCTGGCTTCTCAGAACTCTGGAGGCTGACTGTGATAAACTCTTGCATCCCTATCATCCAAAGGACTTTTTGTTGCAAGATGAAAAAGATCTAAAAAGAGTTTTCTGTGATGGCTTTTGTTACCTCCCCTATGTGTTATCCCAGACAGAACTCTGCCAGGACCCCAGTGGGCAGAAGAGTACCAGAAATTGGGTCAGCCTTGAGCTGAGGAGGGAATGGCTGAGGCTTGATGGGCAGAGGCAGTGGATTAATAGTCAACCTGGATAATGAGAAAGGGCATAAAAATTGGACATGGAATGGGAAACTGGGACTGACTAAACAAAAAGAGTCAGAATTGGCAGGGAGCTCTAGAGAAGACAGATTTAATAAGGAATTGGATATCTGTACAGCAGATGTAGAGCTGCCAACATAACTGTCAGTAGTATCAGCCAGCAATCCTAGCTCAAGAGAACTGGGAATGCTTGAGAAATGAGCCAGGAAGGCAGGAAAATGGAATTCAGTGGGAGTTGTCTTGGATATATAGGACCATACAATATATGTTACATGCTTAAGGACAAAAAACCAAAAAGTATGTGGAGAGGAAATAAGGATCTATTATTTTGTGTTTAAAATTAGTGGATTTTTTTATCTTAAAGAAATTTCATCACAAAAATAATTCTTTTATTTTAAGGGTCAGTTCCATAAGGTATGTGAATTCTAGAGCATTAATGAATAGGAGAGGTAAACCTCTGAAATTCCTTGAAAAAACAACCTAGGCACTGCATAAGCATAGCTCCCCACAAAAAAAAATATGACTCAGAGACTTTCATAAAGCCTCAGAAATTGACTGAATTCAACTTTGAGTGCTTGACATTGCAGTGATGTTTTTTATTAATGTTGTGGTTTGCATCTAATGAGTTTAATTTCACTTTGTTGTTTTGATAAATAAAGATATTCTATCCAGACAGCCACAAGCTACAAAATAATTGTTGACTGTGAAAGTCAGAACATTTTTAACCAGCTTTTCCTGATAGTTATTTCATTAAAACCCTAGGTCCTGGAGTAATTCAAAGGCTTTAGTCTTTTTTCCTTTTCTGATAGAAAAGACACATTATGTGGAGCTGTAAATTCTTTTACCCCCAGACTTTGGTGACTCTAAATTCAACGCAATGCACTTGCTGATATGGACTTTATTCCCTAAAAATTAGAAGGCAAATAATAGGTATATACATTTACAGGAAATTCCATCATTTTTACAGTATTGATTTCTTAGTAATTAACTAATGAAAAATTAAAGCTTCCTAAGTATTTTAGATTATTTTAATTATTTTTAATTTAATTAAATGTTTTTGTTGTTTATAAAAAAAATCTTTATTTGTAATTTTATATTTTTAAATATTGTCAAGTCCGACAAAATTAAATACTGATAGTACTTCCTCCTAAGGAAAATATTCAGAAGTGCTTCAGATAAGATATGGGGGCTGGGGACAGGTTTTATGGGGTGTGATTCAGGTACTAGATAAGGATTCAAGGCATTTAAGACTGAGAAGGATCCTTGAACCAGACTTTTGTGACTTCCAGCATATTGTTTAATATTTGTGTACCTTAGCTTTCATCTGTAGAACACATTTATTGATATAGCTTTACTCCTGTTCTTTACTGTCTAAGGGATTTGATTTATAAAAATCTTAAAGATGTCTAACAGTCTTGTTCAAACAACTTCCAGCACAGTGAGCATTCAGTCTTAACTGGAGCTTCTAGTTATAGCTGTGGGGGAAAAGTCATATGAATTCCTTTAATTTACCAGAATATGAGATTTTATAGAAGGCAAATAGAAGAGCAGAGAAGGAAAAAAATATATAGTATAATCAGAATAGTTCTAGGAAAGAAATAGTTTTGAGTCTAAGATTCAATTGACTGATATCACTTTTGCCCCTTAATCCAAACTGTTCTGAAATTGTCTTTTTGTGTATAGAAGTTAAAAAGTGTTCAAGTGTAAATCCATGTCTTTCCAGTGTCATGTGAATTCACTGAGCATGCTAAGTTAAGGAATCTTTTGGGTTACAGCAGTAGAATGACATGGTGTGCACTTCACTTGGCTCAGTGATGAAATCTACAGAAATATATAATATTGGAGCACACCAAGAAAACAGTCCAAATCAATCCGTGATGACGAAATTTTGTTCATGTTATTTTCTTCTGTGTCTCTTAACAGTCTGATTAAATCTTACGATAATCAGCTACGGGCAATCAGCTGAAAGCAGTGAACAAACCAAGTCCATTTAAAAGAGTTTTTAAGCAGCAGTTGTTCATGGGCAAAGATGGAAAATACAGCACTACAGGTACTGGTAAATTGTTTACGTTGAATGTCTTTCTTTTAAAGGGAGAAAAGGAATAATTTTCTGAACTGTGAAGAAGAAGACCCTCCATTCAAGATTCCCCGGTGAACCCTGCATTGATGCCAATCATATAAGGTATTTTAAACCAACAAGATTCTGTTACCTTCTATAACCTATTAAATGCTTTAATCCATGGCACTTTACAAGAATTAAAATGGAGATAGTAAAGAAATTAAAGAAATCACTTTTTCTGATGCACATTTTGTTAGATTAATGAACATGTAATTTTGTGGTAATACATGATATTTCATTCTGACATTAAAGATTAAAAAATCCAGTTGATTTGCATTTCTTGTTGAGATAGTAGTTGTATTCTTTGCCTTCTTTCACCATCAATTTATGTTTTATCAAATCCCTAGCTGTCATGGTTCATTATCCATAGATGATCTTGAGCAGCCTTGCATCACAAAAAAATATGCTGTGGCATCTGCCATTGTGCACCACTAAACAGATCGCTTCTGAGTAGGGTTTGTCTTTGATTAGTACATTCAGCAGTGTGTGTCCTTATATTTTTGCCTGTATCTTATGCAATGTAGCTGCTTAGAGAAAGGTACTGTGATTTTCCAGGTTGCAGATAGAATGTCTGCTGTGCCTTTTTAGCTGATGAGTTCCATTTGAGTTAATGCTTGTACACCTCAATCTCCACCAGGCAGTCCCATTGCTTCTGTAGTAATTTCATAAAATTCAGTATCAGTGATGTAGACAGAATAGTGAAATTAGGAGGTGTGATTATAGTATTAGGCTTGTATTCTAGACCTTTTTCTGATTTTAGGAGCCAAAAATTAAATTCATGTCATAATTGTATTAACAGTGTAATAACATCCAGATATAAATATATTTAATATAGAAGTCTTTATTTCCTGCAGGGTACTTACATTGGTAAAGAGACTCTTCCTTTTTAAAAGACAGGAGTTAGACTTAATGATCGTGATGGGTCCCTTGCAATTCAGCATATTCTATGATTCTATCAAAAATATTTAATCTTCTAATTCCCCTGAATCTGTTCCGGTTCCACCAAAACTTGAAAATAAATTTTGATTGAAGTAGTAGTGTGTTCATCGCAGTGATGAAATTAATTTCCATCTCTGTTCACTATCTTGCATATCTCAGTTACAGGCAGTTTCTTCTGAGAATATGAAATATTATCTTATGAATGTGTCTGGGAGTAAGTCACCAATGTTATAACTCAGACTAATTTAAATGAAAGCAAATGTTTTGGGATTTGAAAGTTGAACATCCATTTGAACAATAGCTTCAAGGACCTGCATGCACATTTGACTGTCTTGTGCCCTGAAGAGTATTGCTACTAAAGAGATGATCCACATGGACCCGTGAGTTACAATGAGGTTCTCAGGAATGTGAAATAGAATAAAGTTTTCTGTAAGGTAAATATGAAGTGGGAAAGCAAATGAAAGCAAAAGTGGAATATCAATGAATCTAGGAGAATTTTTAAAAAAATCTATACTGGTAACCTAAGATTGCAGCAAAACCTGAGGACCTGATGCACAAATCTGAACTAGAAATGCTTCTTAATTTGTCACCTGAGTCAGAGAATTTGTTTGGTAGGTCCCCTAGCATGCTGATGTCTATATAATATATTACAAAATGGGTTAAAGGGGTTGCTGTAATAAGCAGAGTTAGTAGGAAATGCCTTCTGAGACTTTTTGAGTGTTAGGAAGTGATTAGTAAAATATAAAAAAATTTGAAATTTTTAAGTGTTACAAGGAGTCTTCCTACTTAAAAACACTGTTATACTGGCAAAAATATTCCTTTAAAGTGTTTTAGATGCAATTTCTCTTTAATACTACTTTTCATTTAGAAATATTTATGGTGTGTAGATTTTGGTATTTTTTGCTTTGGAGGTATTTATTGCTTGATAGTAACAGGGATGAAAGCAGTTCTCCTCTCACAGGAACTATTATTTCCAGTGTAGTTGCTTTAAACATTCTAAAAAGGCAGAATGGTGCTCAGGCCACCTAAGGGAATATCCACAGAGCACAGAGAAAGACTGTAAATAGTACAGATCCAGAATCAGGAGGCCCCAGACCAACCAGTCTCAATGGTCTGACCCATTTAAATTCAAGATACCATGCTAGTTGATAGCAAAACTCTCATGAGTTCTTTCCCATTTTCCTGCCCTGGAAGTGTTTATTTTCTAGCCCATTTGTGAAGAACAAGGAGCCCTGGAATCCTGGGACTGTGCAAGAAATAAGGAGTAAGGTATTGTTTGCAATGAACACTAAAATTATAGGCAAGCAAAGGTTGATAGACTGTAAACCTCTTTCTAAAAATAAAAGCATTTTAAAAATTTCCTATTACTATATTATTACCTCCTTTTTTCTGAACTAACTCTTCATTTAATTTCTCTTTTGAGACTCAACTTTTCACTGGTAAATTCAAGTCCCTATGCTGTAGATGGATACATCTTGCCTCCTTTAATCATTGCCATTTTAAAGGTAAACCATTAAGCAACAGTGAAAATGGAGTGTTACATAGATCTATGGTGTGTGCATCCATGAAAAATAGGGAGAACAAATAATGCAAGAATTACTTTAATCAATGTGTTGAAATTAAGCTCTTTATAACCTCCTTAGCTGAAAGTAAATTCAACTATTTTATACTGACAACATAAGCTGCAATGAGATTTATGGGCTTGGATGATTCAGATTGAATCAGATGCAACGAAGACTTCTTTGGGGAAAACAAAATTTCACAAACTAATACAGTCAAGTTCAGATCTTACTTTTCCTGAAAGAAAGAGAATAAAGCTGCTGATGCAGAAAAGGGCCTCTTTCTTCCCACAGTGCTGCACTTACTGTGTTACAGTCTAAACCAGCAGCAATTATACATAAGCTGTTAAACAACATGAGAACAATCAAACAGTTGGCTCACTGAGCCAGAGGTGGGACTGGGAGCCCTTGCTGTTTATCCCAGTCAATCTCAGCATCAGTGATGGTCAGAAACCAGACACTCATTCTCCTGCATATGTTTGTGTGGTGTGGGGAATGTGCCTTTTCTTTCCTTTTTGGCAGGCAAAAAAAAAGAAACTAAAACTATGTGAGAAAATAATAGTTTTATGGGGAAAGTATGCACCTACAAGTGCACACCATATCTGGGAAGAGAATTGTGGCTTTTAAACTGGTTGGATAAAAGCTCCATTAGATTGCTATAGGATGAAGCCAAGAAGCTGGGAAAATTCAGAACTGTTTTGAATTGACAGGGCAGTTAGAGTTAATTACTTGGACACAAAGGAATACGAAATAAATTTGCTGACAACATTAAATTGGGAGGAATTGTCAACTCCCTTGAGGGCAGAGAGGCCCTACAGAGAGACCTTAACCAATCACCAACCATATGAAGTTTAACAAGCGCAAGTGCTGGCTTCTGGGATGGGGCAACCCTGGGTGTAAGGACAGACTGGGGAATGAGATGGTAGAGAGCAGTGCCATGGAAAGGGACCTGAGGGATCCTGGTTGAGGGCAAGTTGCAGACAAGCCAGCAGTGCCCTGGCAGCCAGGAGGGCCAACCCTGCCCTGGGGGGCATCAGGCCCAGCATCACAGTCGGGCAAGGGAGGGGATTGTCCTGCACTGCTCTGCTCTGGGGCAGCCTCACCTCAAGTGTTGGGGGCAGTTCTGGGTGCCACAATATGGAAAATACATGAAGCTATTAGAGAGCATCCACAGGAGGGCGGCAAGGATGGAAAAGGGTCCAGAGGAGAAGCCATATGAGGTCACCTGGTTTGTTCAGCCTGGAGTAGAGGAGACTGAGGGGAGACCTCAGTGTGGTTTTCAATATCCTCATGAGGGAAGGAGGGGCAGCAGGTACCCATCTCTTGACTCTCATGACCAGTGACAGGACCCAAACAAATGCCTGAAGCTGTGTCAGGGGAGGTTTAAGTTGGATATCTGGAAAAAGCTTTTCAACCAGAAGGTGGTTGGGCACTGGGACAGGCTCCCCAGGGGAAGTGGTCACACCACCAAGCCTGACAGAGTTCAAGAAGCATTTGGATAATGCTTTTTAGGCACATAGTGGGATTCTTGGGGCCAGGAGTCGGACCCTTCCAACTTGAGTTGGATCCCTTCTAACTCAGCATATTCTGTGTTTCTGTGAGTGAATTATTTTAAGATTTTAGGTGGAAGAGGAAGACCCCAGGTGTAGGGCAGAATGAATGGCTAAGTGGGTAGGGTATTCTTTCATGGACTGAATTATGTTACAGGTAACTACTGCAGAGGTCATGCCCATTTGTTAAATGATTGACCTTGTCATTTGTCACAGAGAGGATACCAAATTAGTAGACCATAAATTTAGATTGGTTCAGAAAGTCCTCTGGTCCTGTCACAGGTTTGGTCAAGCAATGTTGAAAAAATTTTGTGACAAATTGCCTCAAAAAAACCCAGCAGGATATTTCTTACTATCTTTACATCTGAATAAATCAGGATGGACATTTTAAGAAACCCCAGTGTGAAGCTGGGGAAATGGCTGTGATCCAAGTCTCATAAGCATAGTCATTCTCTGAGGTACATTGAAACCATGAGCCTGAAGCCCTCCAAGGGTATAGTTTCATGATAGTGTGTTCGCTGGAAGTGGTGATCTTTTGCTCCCTTTTTGTTCCAGCACTAAAAATGAACAGTAGTTTTCAGCCAGATAAGCCTTATTGCTGCCTCAAAAGAAAATAGTGCAGTGATGTGCATGTGAAAAGTAGGGCAGGATCTCTTCTCTTTTGGCAGTAGCAAAGCCTTAAATCAGTTTAAGCAGCTTTTGAAACCTCTCCAGAACTTTGAGCCTTCACAGAAGGTGGCTGTGGGCATCAGGTGGTGGAACAGCATATACTTTCTGTGTAGCAAGTGTTGCTCACCTCACTGTCAGCAAGTGTGCTTAGCATTGTAATAAGTAATGAACTTTGGTCACTTTTGTATAATTGGTCTACCTGAATTTGTAAAATTCAGTTCCCAGATTTGATTCCCAAGAGCAGTGGGCTGACCTCAGCTGGCTGCCAGGCTCCCACCCAGCCCCTCTGTCGCTCCAGGTGTCTCAAGATGAGGGCAGGGACATCACTTGCCTTAACAGACAAAACAGGCTCATCTTGAGGGATATTAACTTAATTTATTGCTGATTAAAATAGATTGGTATGGTGAGAAACGAGGATGAAACCTAAAACACCTTCTCCCCTTGTTCTTCTCAAATGCACTCCTCCATTCTCAACCCTTTTGCTTGCCCCCACTGAGCAGCACAGATTGATGGAAAGTGAGGTTTGTGACCAGTTTATAACAGCTGATCCCTGTCACTCACTCCTCATCCTCTTCCCCTTGTCCAACACAGGGACCTCCAGAGGCTGCAGGGGAACTTCCATGATCATGGTCCCCACTGTGGGCTGCAGGGGAGTCTCTGCTCCAGCCTCTGGGGCTCCTCCTCTCTCTCCTCCTCCTCTCACCTTGGTGTGCACAGGGCTGTTTCTCACACTTTCCCCTCTCATTTCTCACTGCTGGTGGTTTTGCACTATCATAAGTGGTTGAGCACCATCTTAAATACATTTCCCAGAGGTGTTCCCAGGGGGTTTTGTCCTCACCTGGGCTCAGCTGTGCCCTGTGGTGGGTGCAGTGGGGGCATCTGGAACCTGCTGTGACCAGCCCTGGGCAGACCCTGCCTCTCCTCCCAGTGCCCTTCAGCCTCTACTGCAAGCACCAGGACAGAGGTGCCCCAGACACCAGTGTCTCTCAAACAGTTTGAGCAGCCAGAGAAAGTAAAGGCCATTTTCTCAGGATAGTCTGGAAGATTTGAGGGTCTTTTTTCTAACCTCATCTCACAGCAAGTGAGCAGGTTTTGCACGTAACCCTTTCTATGTGGCATTAAAAAGAAAAAATATTAAAATTACATTCCTTCCCTTAAAATATTTAAAAATACTTGCCTTCTGTATCACCGTGAATCCAATTTTATTATGTCCTGCATGTGCAAAATGTGCCAGAGAACAGACCCAGCCCATGCTGGGATAGCAACTGGAGTCATGCAGACCTGCTATGTCCCTTCTTGTGCCTGCCTCTGCTTTTGGGGCTTCCTGTTCTTTGCACCCTTGGTTAGGGCACTGTCCTGAGGTAAATACATCCTCTGCTGTCCTCCCACTATTTCTTTGGTAAACTGGGTGAATACAAATTCCTACTTTATTATCTATGACTCTGTCTGTTGGTGTCAGAATGGTGGTGGCCCAACCAGAGCGGTGCTTTGTCCTTTGCTGTATGACAAACTGCTTGGAGCTGTTGGCACAAACAGCTGGTTTGTTTTGTTCTCACATTAAAAGAAGATGCGATATGAAACCTTGTATATTTTAAAACTGCAAATTCTTATCTGTGTCTGACAGATCTCATCACTGTGAGAGGTCCAAAATTTGTAATTCTCTATAAAATTTAATTATCTGGCACTTTCCAACAACAGCTTGTCTACCACTGACATGTAGAATTTCATTTTGTTCAAACATCTTTTGTGTGTGTCTTCTTGATATTGATAACAGAGACTTGTACTAATGCTTATCTCTTTTTGATTCTGAAAATGTAATAAAGAAGAAAAATACAAAGTAATAGCTACATACATTAGTTAGGCAGACATCCATCAAATCTTTGTATCAGACTTAGCTTTGCAGATATCTCAAGAAACAGAGACTATGAAAGCAGCTGTAGGGTGGCAAACATGCCCACAAAACCAAATAAATCATTGCCAATACAGAAAATGAACCAAGACAGACTTTTCTTGTTCATTGATGAGTTTCTTTCTTCTCTTTTCCAGTTAGTTTTCTGAACAAATTGTTACATACTAATTAGCATTAGTACTAGCAATAATTAACCATAATTGGTCTCTTCGTAGCTACCATAACTGAACTCTTCCACATATCTGAATCTTGGGTCCATTCCCCAAATTCTGAGGGATGTGAGTAAGGTAGGAAGTCACTGAAAAGTGGGAAAGTAGTCTTAATAACATGTTGTATACAGATAAGAATAGTCATTTAGAAAAAGCATGGAATCACAAACACATACAACATCATCTCATCAGTAAAAGAAATCCATCATTAAAGAACTAGAAATATAAATACATGCAACTGTAGGCATAACTCTTGCTTTGTAGTTTCCAGTTTAAATGACTGAAAATAGTGGATATTTATATGTAAACATATTTATATACATGACTTTGCCTTTTACTTGTGGATAATATGGACAGATGTACATATTGGCAGTATTTGGGACATATTATAGAAAAACAGGAAAATGTGGTGGTATTATTCAGTATATGCAGAGGTCTATTTGTACAGTGTTTGTTTGCAAGACACTATTTTTTTGGCATATATTTCTTGATTGTAAATTGCTGTATTTGCACAATGATCCTGTAATGACGCTTTGACTTTGTAACCCTTGTTCTGAGCAGCCAGATTCATTGCTAACTGAAGACTGAATGCAGAAGCCAGTATGTTTCCCTGGCAGGGTATCTGATTTGATGAGAAGTACAGTGGCAGTCTGCTTTATATTGTGGGAAAATTAAAAGTATTTTTAGCTTTCTGATAGGCTGTAAATAAGCTTTGATAGCAGTAAACAAGTTTCAGCTATGCTGTGTGACAGAGAACTGTGTGCATGGTGTGGCATGCTTCTCAGAAGAAGCACAGATAGAAGCCAAGATTTCTGAACTCATCACATAATTCTTTAAAAGCTTGTATTAAAGAAAAAGCAAGGTGGGAACAGCTGTGTGAAAACCATACCCCTGATGATCAAAACACAGGTGAGGAAGATATGTGCTGACTGATGAGGGATTTTATATTATCCCTAGGCAGATAAACCCAAATTGAGTAGCTAAGGCTGTCGTATTTCAGTTCCCAGACCAGATCCTGCTGGTGTGGTGGCTTTCAAGTCAGCTATTATGGATTGTCAACATGGAACCTCCTGAGCAAAGCGCGTGAGGCTGTGCAGCTAGAACTAAAATAAAAGCTGTAAAACAAACAGCTATCACTCTTCACATACCCTGTACCAGGTCCAAGAGAGAACACATCGTGCACACTGCCCAGTGCTTCTTTCATGTATGCATGCATGAGGATGGATAGGTGGATCAGTTATGGAGAGTGTAAACACAGCCAGCAGGTGGGACAATCAAGGACATCTGGTATATTGGCTTTTGTAAGTAAGATTTAAAGTCTATTGGAATAGTACAAAAAAAGTTAAGAGGGAGCAGGTGGAGATAGGAGAGAAAGCTTCCATCCTGTCACACTCTTAACTCCCTCTCTGTGTTAGGAACAAATGGCTGCAGTGAAATAGGATCTGCTTCCTTTTTGTAATCCTGAATGCCATTAAAAAAATATTATTATGGAGAAATTACGCACATCAAGGTAGAGAATGCAGCTCTACTTTTCAGGGACAGAGGAAGAAACAGAAGGAAGCACTTGGGCATTCTTAGAATATGTGATTAATTTTGGCAGGGTAGAGGCAAGGTAGCTTTAGTGAATTTTGTGAAAGACAGCTGTTGCTTTTTTGTGTGACATCGGAAGTCTAACCTGTATCCGTTAGAATTTCTTTGTACTGCAGCAAATAACAGTTAAATAAGACTGGCAAATTGTTTCAGCACAAACTAGTTGTATGTGAAAGGTGTTGGCTGCAAAATTTCATTCCACTGCTGCAGAACTGTACATAATGCATATACAAGGGTAGGCTGGACATACTTGTAAGCTCAAACTAATTTTGTAGATAAGTGGTTTGCAGCACAGTAATGTACAGATTTAAAAAATCTTTTCAGTCTCTCTACTGCTGTGTGTCAGGTGCTTCTTTTTTCACTAGCAGCCAAATAGTTATTTCTAGATTAAAATATTCCCTGGATGTGCTGCTGAAAGATGGATAGTTTCAGACCATACTATAGCAAACAGTGTTTTAACATGCCCATTTTACCATTGTTTGTAAATGGCATGAAAGCAACCAGCCTTGCAAGTCGCTGTCCTATGTCTTTATGTGGAGAATGTTACATAATAAATGTGAGAAACATTCATGCTGTAGGTCTATAATACAGCCTTGTGCTTATGACTGCTCAAGTGTGTTCTTGAGCAGCACATATATAATGCCAACCCATCAGTTATTCAGTCAATTTGGTGTCTGGGAGTCAGCTGCTTCAGATACATTGTTTTTAAATAGGATGGACATGAAAAATGTCATTTTGAGTTGGGTAGTTGTTACATTAACTTTCTCATCCTGCTCTATTGCATGTTTGTATAAGACTTCTCTCACTATTGTGTATGTGCAATTTAGCAATGTCCAATTTTACACCATTTGCAAACCTCTTTTCATGCTGTTTTGTCAGCAATGATGTAGGGTATGCTATTAATCCAGCTTTTGTAAAAAAATACTTTTTTTAGATCAGAAGTTGGCAGTGGCATGGTAGCAGCGGTACCATGAATAAACTGGTTTCAATAAATTGTAAGCCAGTTTGAACACTTTGTCCATGGAAAGTTTGAACAAGTAAAATGTTTGAGCCTAGAGGTGTGCATGCGTTAGCCACATTCTGCTGCTCAGAGGATCACCTCCTCCCAGCTGGGTTGTGGTAGCAGAACTCAGCCACCCTTCCTGGCCTTTCATACCACATTTTGAGAGGTACAGGTATCTGGTGGGGCATCTTCTACATAACCTGTCTCTAAGGGTATTCTTTTGAATGATAAATTACCTGATGGTGTATTTTTTAGATTGCAAACTCTTTATGGGGGAAGGATGTTTTATGTGAGCAATTTCCAGTGAAGTACAGGAGTTCCTTTCTCTTTTTGAATACAGGTCAGCAGTGGTTGGTTGTGTTTCCCATAAGCACCACAGTCAGCCCTTCTGATCTGTCTTGGGGTTTACAGAGAAAAATACATGTCTGCAATTTTGTAGCACAAAAGCATCCAAAATAAGTTTTCTTAATCAAATTCAGGTGTTGTATACATACGTCATTAAAGGATGACACCTTGAAATAAAGATTGTATCCCACCTGAGAATTGTTGAGATAACTTTGCATGTTTGGTTATGTTGATTTTAGTGGAACAATTTGTGAGTTAATATGCTAGCCAAACACACTAGTCACTGTCAGCAACTAGTGGACTCAGTGCTTGGCCAGGACTGGAGATAAATCTGAATCTAGTTAAAATTACAACATGATGTTCATTAGCTTCAGCAAGGGTAATTTCTGAGACAAAGTGTTGCTATCACCCAACATGTTAAATAAACAGTTGGACTAAGCAGATGGTGGGCAGAGATCAATGACTTTCCATTAAACTATAGGTAATTTCTCAGTAGGAAATTACTTACATTCCCAAAAAGGATCATGCACCAAATTCCTGATACTGGTTTATAATTGTAAGAAATCTCCCAGTCAAGTGTTCGTGCTCTAGAAAGATGAAGAGGCACAAAACCTTACAGACATTTTGATCTTATGTATTCTGGAATACCTCAACTCTTCACTCTGCTGGATATGGATAGGAATCAGCTTTGCACTGAATTTTGCCACTAACTTATTTGTATGATGAAGGTTCATTTTCTCAGTATTACAGCAAAACTCTACTGTTGCAAAATAGCGCCCTTACATATAGTATTAAGTGTGTAGAAGATTGACTGCTTCATATATTTATGTCTGCTTACATGGGATTTTGTGGGAATAAGGTACAATGGATGTTAATATAATAATAAGATGTTAAGGATGTAGATATGGAGACATTACTTGGTCCTTTTGATTACTTGTTGTATAAAATCTTTATATAACTTGAGAAAAGATCCATCATCTTTACTTTTCATTTAGCCATATCATGTCTTACTTTCAAATTAAAAGCAGACACATCAAAGTTGAAAGTTGTTTACTCAACCTTTTCAGTTTAGTTGTTTCATTATTTCCATGCTGGTTTGTTTTTTGTTTTTGTTTTTTTATTATGTACCTTAATCATAATTTAGCAGTTCCTGGTGGTACTTCTGCTAATCTGTGATGTAACAGTGGGTTGCAGTGAGATGACTCGATGAGGGATGGGTTTCTGACTTGATCCTCCTGATAAATGATATCTTGCCTGAGTACATTATGTTCATTTGACTTAGCCTGTTTTTGATTTACCGCAATACATTGGTTTTAAGAACTCTTTGACATTTCAGGAGCTTGTTGATTGGCACATCAGTTGTATCCTTGAGGATAGGAAAAACTATCTGAAGAGCAGGATGGAAGGCTGGAGGTGGTTATACTTTCTGCCCTTCAGTTTTTCTATCTAGCCATCACAGGAGTGTGGAACTGGATAAGACTTTCTGAATTTTTAAACACAAATGGCTGTTTATGTCTGTGAACGTTCCAGTCTTGATTTGATAATATCTTTTCCTACCCAACACAGTAATTTATAGAAAAACAGCCAAAAGTGTTTGACATAATGAGATATGAATGAGGGGTAAGAAAAAGTAGATTATTATAATAGATGAATAATAGATCATTATTCTTACCTGAGGCTTTTTATATCTCTATGTATTATAGACGTAGATGGATCTAGACAGTGCCTCTGCATGTTGGCACTTTCTGACAACCAATTTCTAGTCTGCTTTACTTGTAAATACTAATGAAAAATACGTAATTGTGAATTGCTGTAAGAATGTATTTTAATATTAAAAAGGGATAAAAACTAACCTTAAGATGACAATTTAATTTTTTCTCTCATTAAGTGAAACTTACCTTATAAAAATTTTTCTTTTTATGTTTTGGTTTCTTGTTTTGCTTTTTTTTAACCAAAGTATGATTGGCTTGGGTTGTGTGGGGTTTTTTTGTTGGTTTTTGTTTGTTTGTTTGTTGGGGTTTTTTTTTTTTGTTTTTTTTTGGTTGGTTGGTTGGTTGGTTGGTTTGGTTTTTTGTTTTTTTGTTTGTTTTTTTTTTGAGGGGAGAGACTTTTATTCTTTTTTTCTCTGTAGAGACAAAACTCTTGTCTTTTTTTGGCAAAGCCTTACTCAGCCTTCCTTATCTCTTGTGTGTTTTTGCAGTACCAAATACACCCATGAAACAAGCAGATGCAAAAACATCCATGAATTACTTCAGGCTGGTGTTAAAAGGTTGCTTATGTTGGAGTATCATTAACTTACAAATTAAATTTCATGTTCAGGTTGCCTGTAGACTGGGCTCCAATTGCATCAGCCTTCCAGATACCATGTACTTATACTCACAGTGTATACACTTTAAACCAGTCTCTGGATTAGGGTTTTGTAGCCAAACATCTTATAAGTCTATGTGTAATGCTTTTATTAGAAAATTACTTGATTTGTTTCATTACTATATGATGTTGAGATGGAAAAATTAATTTAGCTAATCTGAATTAGTGTCTCTGATTTCCTGAAACGTGATTCTTTTAAAAAATTGTATTAATATGGTTATGCTGGGACTAATAAAGATGTTTGGGAGCAGCTTGAAAAAAGTTATAAATGAACACAGAAACAGAAATTATGATTTTGGTAAGACTGTTCAATGTATAATGAAGAAAAATGTTCTGAGGAGTAAATCAGGAGAGACAAGAAGTGAGCAAGAGTTGAGGAGAAGGCAAGAAGATTATGATTACCAAGAAAGAAGGAAGTTAGGACTGGATAGAATTTTTCACTTTGAAGGGATAAAGTTCTGTATGTTTGATTTTGTGAAGAAGGGAGAATTTAAGTGAAGGGCAAGAGTTTAAACATATCCTGAGCTACTGCAGATTTTTTTTCTATTAATAAAGCTAAGCACTGAAGAATAGATATAGGTAAGGATTTAGAGAAGTCAAAGTTTTTCTGGGCTAGCTATACTAAGTTTGAGCTACTGTCAGGCCACTTAGAGTAATGAAATTGGAAAGGAAGTTAAACATGCATAAAAGGGAGCTGGCTGCTTGTGTAAAAGAGATGAGCCATTGACTCACAAATTACGGCTGAATCCATGCATAATGTTCAGCAGAGAAAATATTAAAAGTTAGGAGAGTCTGGTATGATAGGGAAAAGAAACTCTAAGACAAAAACTGGATGAGTGAAAATTAAACTGCAGGCCCACAGAATCTGAAATAGATAGAAAGAAAAGGAATAATGTGGAAGGCTGTGGAGGTGTTAGGATGGCAAGATTTAAGACTTTGATAAGAATTGATCTGTGTAGTAGAAAACACAGGTAAGGAAAGAAGAGAACATGTATCTTATAAGGATTCTGTAAAATTCTGTTTAAAAATACTTCTGAAAGATAAGGGATGAAGATGGTACTGTGCTATGAACAGTAAGATGGCAAATGGAGGTGAAGATCCTTTAGTTTAGATTGCATGTGGACCAGAAATCTCAGTGTGGCAGAGTCACAGGTTATTGATGAACTGAATGAAATAAAAGGAATGGATGGAGACAGATAGTGTAAGTATGGTAGTGTGATTATCAAGAAGTAGTAGAGCAAGAGGAAGATGCCTCAGTAAATACAAAAAGAAATTAAAGAGAAGGCAAAGGAGAGAAGAAGTAGGCCTATTGATTTTCTTTCAGTTAAAAGCCTGAGTTACCAAACATGTTGCAAGTAGGCATGGGGCGGTAAAACCAGATCCATCGAGGTGGCTTTGGACAGATGCAGACACTTAACAGCTGCCAAATAGTGGCACAGAGGATTTAAGCAGCTGTGAATCCCCTTAACAGTCTTTTCACTGCCTTCATGTGTTCCATTCCTTCTTCAATGCAACACAGAGAAGTATCATCTTTTTTTCCTCCGGTATATTACTTCCTTGTCCATCTTCCTATTTTAATTCTGCTGCATTTATAATCTGTGCAGTACTATTTCAGGTTCACTGGTACCTCCTATGATCATTTTATTCTTCTTTCAAATACTGAACAGATTCAGAAGTCTTGAAGCCTTTCATCAAAAAGTAACCTTTTAATCTCCAGATAAGCTTTCCAGGTCTCCCTACTAAAGAATTTAAATATCCTTGACTCTAGTGTCCTGAACTGCTAGTGACATTTTGAGACTGGTATCTAAGATGTAGCTTGCATTTTGGAGTTGTTTAGTCTTTTTTTTAGAAACACAAAGTCAACCATCTTATTTTTAAATTTAGTTACCAGATTTCTGTTTTCTTTGCTCCAGAAGCAGTTATCTGACTATCTCAAGTACCAAAACACACTGCATGTCAAAGTTATCCATTTCTACAAATGGATAAAACATTCTAACAGGTGACTGGAAAAAACTAGCTAAAATTAACTAAAACCACCTAACTAGATTGTGTTAACAACATGAGATTAAACATCATGACGTTACTGAAAAATTTAACACCTGGATTCATTACAACTGCTAAATGAATATGCCTTTTGAAGAAGTTTGTCTTCAGAGAAAGAAATGTTTTGAGCATGAAGAAAAGTGGTATGTGTGTCAAATGTTGAACAGTTCAGTATGTCAAAAGACATTTTCTTGTAACAGGCATATGTAATTTTTGAAAAGATACTGGCCCATAACCTACAGAAATTTTGGTTGTGAGTTCATTACAGCTTTGGTTGTGATTTCTGCTTAATGAATGCTGCTATACATATCTCTTTTGCCATTATTTCAACTTGCAGAATAAGCAAGTTTCATCCATTAAATTTGATCTTTTCTTGAGTCTTGTGTATTAGAAGTTGGCCTTTGTCACATTTTTACCCATTGGGAAGATAAATGGCTAAATCATTTTTATCTGGTTTGCATTAGAGGAAGCTGAAGCTCAGAGACTAAGCCTTTGAAATCATACATACAGGTATTGCAAAGATTAAAACCCGGAGGAGTTACATATAGCCTCTGACACAAAGATTTTTTAATGGAACCATTATTTTTCTTGATATATAAATAATCCCTGTGTTTATTCACCTTAGACCATAGTCCCTATTCAAATAGCACATGAATCTGTGCAGATCACCAATGCTGCTGTTTGCTGTGCCACTTGAAACATGAAACACAGTTCTGTGTTAGCCTTGGTTTACTTTCATGAAGTGTAAACACTTCCTGTCTTAAATTTCAGGCTGCTATCTTCTCAACATTTTCCTATGGCAGTATTTTCTTTATATTATTCTGATTTACAGACTGTATTCACAAATTTTATTTAATCTATTTTAGACAAGTTTTTATGTAATAATATGAATGATAAAAATGTTCCATTGCATTAGAGCGTTTTAAACCCAAGGCTATGCTAAGGAAGGGGTTTTATTGGCTAGTAGTGATGAGGTTCATGGGAAACTAATTTGAACAGGAGGAATAGCAGCAATTTTAATATCTTATTTTCCCATTTATTAATACTTAGGATATTTTCTTTAAAACACATAAGTAAAATCAGGAAATGTGAACTTCTTTCTTCCAACATACTAGCTACTCTTCAAGTGTTCTTGTTACTGCACAAGTTGACTGACAACAATGTCAAACACATAGTGCATATCATCAAGCACCTCTGTGCAAGCTCTGTGCTAATACCTGTGCTGGTAACCTGTACATTACTGATACTGAGGTAAACTTTTACCTGGGATTGAAATTGTGGTAGCAGGCTTTGGGTTTTAGATTTGTTTGTCTTGTGTTTTTCCACAAAACATCCATTTGACCTTTAAACAGCATTGCCCATAGTTAAACAGATGTAATCTTCAGCTATTTCTTGTGGTGTCTATAATCATAATGCTGTGCAAAATGGCAATTCCATTTACTGTAATTTGTGATAGATTAGGCTTAATTTTAAAGTAAAGTACATTTTTCAAAATCAGAATCACTTCAAATGTTAGCCAACAATAGCAGTGACAAGCTCGTGGGCCTATGACTACTCATACATTATTCGTAAAAAAAGACATTTCTAAAATGAATGAGTATTTGAGAAGATGCCGAACTGGTTGGCTAAGAGCTTTCTTTTTCTTTTTTTTTTTACTAAAAAAAGAGTAGAAGAGTAGAGTACTAAAAAAACTTTACCAAAAAAAGAGTAAAACTACTGAATGTATCTCCTTTCTCAGAAATATAAAATATAAAAAAGTTCCCATGTAGCCTTTCCCTTATAGTTTTCAAAATATTTCCTTCCCCTTTGTAACATATGTCTACATTTTTACTTTTCTCTCTCCTCTACAGTTTAGTGTCATGTTTCCATTAACTGCTAAATTCCTGAGCTAAGGTGTTTCTTCCTGCTCCCCAAACAGCTTTCACTTGTTCTTTTGCATTTTAACATGTAGTACTTTTTTTCATATGCTAATATTAAGGCCCTAGAGAAGAACTTTTTCATTGGTCTTTTGAAATGTTCCTCAAGTTTGATTGAAATCCATTCTATTAAAACTACCTTTTTGCTCCTTCCTTCTGGTGTAAGAAGTGGAAGTTCACCAAACCCGTTCAGTATTCCGAGCCAAAGTTTGTCTGCACTGTGGTTGCAGTCAAGTGTCCTAATACATGCAAGCAGTTTCAAGACTCCAGTGAATGTCAGTTCTATATAGAATCCGATTTACTGTCAAAGACACAATTTTTGTCTGGTCTAGTCCCCAAAAAAAAGACTTGGCACAGGCAGAATGCTGTGGTGAAGTGAAAGCCCAAGTATTTTAAATTAGTAGTTTTCATTGTAGTTTTCTTTGAGCCTCATTCCGTTTCATTCAAGTATTTCGATTCATCCCATTTTTGGAATTTGTTAGAATAATGCCTTCAAGTTTACCCTAAAAATAAGATTTGATGCAAAACTTGTAGACATCTTGGAAGCAAAATTTTGAATTTTCTGTTTTCTTAGAGTTTCACAATATATATTCAAAATTTTTATTAAACTATTTTGAGTATCAATAGTAAAAATGGGATCTTCTGGAGCTCAAACTTAATGGAATTTCCATTCCTTCAATTTCAAATTTTTTTTTTTTTGCCAGCGATTTCCATGGTGTTAGACTTCTTTCTAAGAGCTTTTGTGGTAGGCTTTTGTGATATGGAACATCCAACAGAAGAGCTGCATAGGGATACACTGAGACACTGAGACTGCCCAGGAGCTGCTGAAACAGTTTAGTCCAGTAAATTCTCCATAGTTTCTTTCTACTTAGTGTCCACTCCATGACTTCGGTGAAATTGTGCTTTTCTTTTCTGCTCCTCTTCCAGGTGGACACAGAATTCTACCCAAATTCATCACAGGTGGAATACCAGCTTTTATCTCTCAGCTCTGTCAACTACAGCTCAAGTAGCAGTTCAGATGTATAGGAAAAAATCCACTGCAGCTTTTGAACAGCTCAAACTTAAAACTCTGCTTGTGATACATATATATCTTCCAGCTTTAAAAAAAAGAGAATGGCTTTTTATGAACTACTTTTACCATGCAAACTCATTCTCCAAAACATTCATTTTCTTGATTGTGGGTGTGAAATTCTGATGCCATATTAATAATTCAGTGTGACAGATGGATTAACTAGAGGGCAGAACTTTTCTAGGGGATTAACTAGGGGTACAATATTTCTAAACTTTCAGCTGCTTGGCTTTGTAGCTTTGACAAAGCCATTGCTGAAAATTTGTTTAACCTGTCCATGTGAGTCTCTAAGCAATTTTGCATGTTGATTGACTAATCTACATATTAGATTAAGAGCTTCCTGTTACTGATCTACAAAATCTAGTCTCCTTAAGGTAACTGATAAATAAATGAAATGAGTAGCTAATTTAAGTCCAGTTGTTCATTAGATGGATAGGTAAAAGACTTACTGGAGCCTGCAGTAACAGTTTATCTGCATAAACACTGTAAATCAAAGCATGTTACCAGTGTCTGACAGAAGCGCTACATCTGCATAAACAACCTGATGAATACTTAAAAGACGCTGTAGTGCTGTCTCCAAGCCTACCTCAAACAAAATACCTTTCCTTAAGCAACTTTCTCCTTGCATTGCTGCAGACACAGAATGCTATAAAGAATACAGAAAGATTGACTCTCTCTATTTGTATAAATATATTTTCTTTTTCTGTAGCTCATTTTACTAGCAACTTTTCTACACTGGCATAAATAAAATAGTGTTTTCTACCAATAACCTTAAAATTGCTTTAGAATTCCACACTTCACTTTGTAGTGACACTTGCACTCTGAGCTGCTGCAAAACGTCATTTTGGGAAACAAATCCCATGTCAGTTTACATGGCAAGAGAGTAAATAGTACATTCATAGCTCATATGGAATCTGACAGTTGAAAACTGAAACAAATTACTTCGAAGGTCAACTCTCTTTTTCATTGACCTTGATATTATTAATGTTTGTAACCCAGAATGTAAATGAAACACATTTCCAAAGTTCTTCTCCATCAAAATAAATTAACAGCTTTTTAACTCACCTATTTACAAACTCTGGTTATTTTCAAACATATAATTTTAATCTACCTAAATCAATTTAACCAGGGAGAAGGCTAGGATGTGACTCATTTGCTTTATGCCAGTGGGTAGCATTGCACTGCTAAAGGAAGACATTGTGACAGATTTGTGTGCCAGAGAACCTTCTTGGTGTTTCCAGTTGACAGAATTTCCACAGCAGCTAATGTCCAAGCGTGGGACCCAGTGTGTGAAAAATATCTCATTTTTGGGAGATGTCGACATTTTTCACGCTTAAAACTGCTGGAACAATTCCTTCCAATAATTCCTCCTTTAATGGCAAGAGATTCTTTATTTCTGCTGTAGTGCTGCTTTGTAACAATAAGAGTAACCCAAATTATGAAAAGTAGATAGTTGTAGAAATAAAAAAGTGGCAAGATAAAGACCTGTTCTTTGATTGCCAGTACAATAAGAAACAGTTACATGAGGTCAGTACAGAATCAAACTATGATAGCTGTTCTCACTGCTTGTCTCTACAGAGAGCAAGTTGAAAGGGATTAAGTAATACTGAGATGGAATGCGGTCAGCACTTCTTGAAAAGAGCTTTTAGACTTCCAGTTAGGAAATTTTTTCTTGTCTTTACCTTGTTCTGTTCCATCTTTCATGGCAGTGAGCTGGAATTCTGGCCTGAAAAAAACATTAGAATTTCTGTGGTTGGCATCATAATTCAAGCTTTCTTTTTGTACACTAAGTATACAAATAACAGCAAAATACTGTCCAGGGCTGAACTGTAACTTCACTAAAAG
>NW_005054310.1:2047406-2166964 GCF_000277835.1 Geospiza fortis | reverse complement strand
TGAATATAAATGCAAGTGCTATTGAACTCAAGCAAAGAAAATAGAGTGATACTTCAGGATGGCTTGAGACCTATGAATATGAGCTGTGCTTCATTTTAAGACATGATAGTATGATACCACCATGGCTCTCAGTGAAAAACTGGTTAATGTGCAGCCTGCTTTGGGTGGTTCACTTCTCATTTTGAAGTCCAGCAAAAAACAGGTACATATCTTGGTGGGTTTGACTTGGTTTCTTACCACATACTCTGTGTTGTCATTATTACACAGGATCAGAATAATGAGAACATCACCTCTAACTAGGGAACTGTGTTCTCAGACTGAGAAATGCACCACCTTGATAGTTCTGCCTCTCACATCCCCTTGTAGTATCCTCTACAGCCTGTTGGCCTGCTCTGGTTGTGCAAAATTGCAGGTTGTTTATAGTCTTTGTTTCCGACATGGAGCTACCAAGTTCAGTCTCAAAGTGCCATGTCTGCTAAAGAAATTTCATGCTTTCAGGTAGTTGTGTCATTTGGATGATAAAAACTTGTTATCCATGCTAAAATGTATTTGATGTAAAAAAAAAACCAACCAACCAACCACAAACACTCCAAAAAACAGCCATGTATTAAGATATAGGCACTGTGATTTTCAAAAGGTCTAATGCTTCTATGTTCTATTCCATGTCCAAATATAAACCAGCATTTCTTTTTCTGTTGCAGAAAGGTGCTTAATATTCTGAAATCAGCCATTTTAAAACTATTTCTATACCGAACTCAGAAATTCAAAATCACTTGTCATCACTTGTGCTTACTTCATGAATAACTGAAGCACTTGCAGGGATAATAATAAGTATGAATTGCAAACACTTCTGGCTTTGAAGGTTGATGCCACTGACAAGAAGTCTCTCATGTATGAACTGAGAAGCATCCACACTTTTACAGTGCAGTAGCCAAGATGTATATTCAGTAGTACAGTCATGGGAAAAAGGTACTGGGAATACAGAAATTGCATCATTCTTGCTTAGTGTTTGAAAAGAGTTAGTCAGAAAACCAGAAGAGAACAGGAGGTCAAGGAGCAAGGAGAATTAAGCTGAAGGAAATAATTGGGGGAGGAGTTTGGAACTGGACAGAAGAGTCAAAAAGAACTGCATTTTTTCGCATTGTCAGGGGATGAAAATTAGACACAAAGTGTTATGGAATAGATAAAGGAAAAGAGTTTAAGAACTGACTTAGGACTAGGAGGAGGAAGGCAAATAGAAGAAGAAAAGTGAGGATTGGAAGGAGATAGAAAAGACCCAAAGAGAGGCATAAAAGTTTTTGACCTGTTTGAAGAAGTTGCTATATCACATGTCAGGAGAAGAGGTGGAGATGAAGAGAACACCATATACAAGTAGAAGGTGGAATATTCATTAGGCCCAGAAAATAATGGTTTCTTAGCCAGGACAGGAACTGAGCTGAAAGAGGACAGAACAGATTGGTAGTGAAAGAAATTGATTTGATTCCAGCTTTTCACCCAAGGACATTCAGACTGAACAGAAATAGGAAATGGAATTTGGAGGTTATAGGTCAGAAGAAGAATGGAGGAGGAGGAGGAATTGAAAAATATATGTTCATTGAGCTGAAAATAGGTCTGTATTGTTTTAAAAGGAATCTCATATTTCATGAAATTCATCAGCTTCATCCTGACCTCAAGACATAAATCTTCTGTTAAAACTTACCTAGCAAAGAACTAGCAGGCAAATTTACTTTTTGGAGAGTACAAGATGTCTTTTCAGTCCCTGAGCAATGTTGTCAGTGCTATAAATACATCTATTTAAAAAGCATTTATTTTCAAATATTACAATCAAAATAGAAATAGCTTTGAAAAAAATCCACCAAATTAACTAAATAAAAACAAATAATATTTTTTCTATGTCAATGTTTAAAAAGTTCTATTTCTTGAAAATTCAGGAAATTGATAGCTAAAAGAGAGCATAAATCTTTCCTTTTTTATTTTTTTGTCATGACACAGTATAATGTGCAAGGCTGAGGAGCCAAACTAAATGGAAGTTTGAGCAATTAACAGCAGTGAGGAGGATGGTTATTATCTGATGCAATGTGTTCTTGCTATAGCAGTGACGAAGATTCAGTATTATTGACCAGCCTTGCTTGTACAAGGGGAATGTACAAACCCAAACCAAAAAGACAGTTCTTCTCTCAATAACTTTTCAGGTTAAAGATAAAAAAAATTAAAGATTAAAGCAAAAGGCACTCCTCAGGCTAATACAGGAGGTAGCTATAGACAATGAAAGCAGGCTAGATTGTCTAAAATTATGTCTGCTTTCAAGCCGCAGTAAGTTTTATAAAATTTCCATTTAAAAACATGCTCATGGTATCAGTGTCAGTATTACAAATGTACTTTCGTGGTATAGGAAAAGGCATGCTGGATGAATGACACGAAGGACCCATTTTATATTTAATACATAATTTTCCTAATAAATGTTCTATCTGTCAATGCAGTATTTTTTAAATAATTAAAGATTGGTTTTTTCCCCAGTGTCATTTTGCACAACTCACCAGAAGACCCCATTCAATATCAAAATTAGTTACTTGAAGTGTTTTCAGGTGTATGGGTAGTTTTCATTACAGAATGTCTTTTTTACTTAAAAAGGAATGAGAAATTGCTGGATAGCAGAACCAACCTAACCTTTTTCCCTAAAAAACCTGATTTTCCAAATCTGATCTCGCTAATGTTGAAATGAGTTTTCATGGATTTTGATACTCTCATTCGCTTCCTTTGCATAGGGTTAGTTTCTTTCACATTTGGAATCTCTGCTTCTATCTTTAGTTTTACAAGAAATATGAAAATTCTTTTCATCTCTTTCACAAATCACCAAGACAACCATAAAGTACTAGCATTTGAGAGATAAAAGGTATTTAATGGCAATGAAGTTTTAGAGAGTTCTTTAAATTTGGCTACTAGAATTTGTCTGTACATAAAGAAAGGATTGACAGGTCCTCTCATTTTATTGACGATTCAAATTTAAGTGTAAGAAGCTATAAGACACATCTTGTATAAGAATATTTAGCATAGATAAGAAGACTCAAATGTAAGTGTTATACTAGTATTATATATTAGTCTTCTAGAACTTGTGTTCTTTCCTATTAATACATCAGGTACCTTTTTGGTACTGGTGTGAATTTCAATGACAAAGAACTATCTGTAGTTCTCAAAAATAATATCTCATGGATAGGGATAATTTAGAGGCAAAGGACCAATCAGGGCAATTGAGGATATTGGAATATTCTCTATAATTTTGTTTTATTTTTAAAAATAAAAGAAAATTATAGAGAATATTCCAATACCTGAATTTAATTATGATTGGCTTGAGAAAGTAAAAGATAAAGACTTTTCAAGAAAAGCCCAAATTATTTTTTATTTCATAAGATAATATTTTTTTCCTTGGAAGACCGCGATTAATTGCTCTAGGACATTTTAAACTTAAAATTTTGGCAACATAGGATCATTTTTAGTTTCGGAGTTAAATGCTAGTGAAGATGAGTGTCTTCTTACAATTTTAACGCTTTGAAGAGAGAGAAAAAGAATCTCTAAAATAATCTAAAAGCACTTCTTTATATCTGTATAATCACTAGCAACAAATGGATGAGGCATTTTGTTTGAGATATCAAGGAGTGTAGCCAAAAGTTAAGAACGAAACTATTCTGGTTAGCATAAGAGGTACCACAACCAGTACTGACCAAGTGAACAACAGGTTGTTCAGGTCTGTATGGAAGATGGAGGAGGTGATCCAGCCTCTCCTGCGTGCTAGAATTGTAGGGATTTTAGCATTTGTTTGTTTACCTTTTACTACCATACTGAGGGTGGGATTAATTTCGAGATGATGGGACTACAACATGCCAAAATTAATGGGTTTTTCTTGTGTTATATCTATGTCGGATAGTGTAAGAAAATAGTACTTGAGATAGATTGCCTATCTCAGGGCATGCTTCATCCACAAAGAGAATTAAATTAAAATGCAGCCATCAAAACACAAAACTGTAAGCATCCCTGAGTGTTTTTGTCATTGATTTATTGTCAGAAACCATCTGGGCCTTTTCCACCGAATTTTACCGTTATGTCTCTCTTCTAGCTTTGACTGGGAGTACTGTTCATTGATTCAGTTACACGAGCGTATGTTTGAGTACAGAAGTAGTCTCACAGGTTTCCTGACTACTGAAAGTAGTTATCTGTGTGCTTAAACATCTTGCTGAGTGTCTTTACCTCTTCACAAGCTATTGCTATTATTTATAAATTCAGCATCTCACAGGAAAATCCTTCTGATCATGTTAAACAGGGTAAATATGATGTGAATAGATATTTGTTGATCTGGGGGGGAAGCATAAATGTTTAGAGCTGAGTAGTGATTGAAGTTAACTTGCCAAACGTAAATCTAATTAACCAAACATTTCATGTGCTAACTCCTTATAAATGAGGAGGAGAATTATGTAGGGAACAAAGAGAGCCAGTGTGAGGCATGAAGGATGCTTTGGAATGCAGTGTTATGGCATATGAAAACTGCACAGACTGGCTTTACTGACTCATTATATAAAATGGTGAAGCAGCCTAGTTGCTCTGTTTTGCAGTTAAAACAGTATAAAAACTCACAAAAACTACATGATTACTGTAGAAGGGCAAAGCTAATACAAACAGCTCCATTTTCCCTTCCATCCTACATATAGTGGAAAAAGTTAAAAAGTCCTGCCCCACCATAGTAGGCTCCGGGTATTTTCAACTAATAAATTATCTTGTTGTTGCAATGCTAAGTGACATTTGGATGTTCTTGAGCTCTCCTACAGCCCTCCAGTGGCTTAGAGATTTAGGTACCTTTTGACTCCTTGTGTGAAAAATTCAGGTGTTCTGCAACTTGTTGTCTTGGCAGAAGATTCAAGGCCATTCCAGCCTAGAGGTTTTTCCAGGGTTATCTGTGTTTGCTGAGGACTGAAGTTGGTGCCTGCGGTGATATCTTCCATGTACTAGGGAAATTAATTTCCTTGTTGTCTTACAGTTCCTCAGTAAGTATTGGAAGTCCTGGGACTTTCTCATTTTGTTCTTTGTCATTTCAAAGCAGTATTGATGTCTTAGGCTTGGTTATGAAGGAAATTGTAAAACTACACAGAATCAGCAAAGCCACAGATTGGTTTTGCTTTAAAGAAGGTAGGCTGAGCTAAGCAGGAAGATGAATTAGATAGTCTCAACAAAAAAAACCAAAAAAAACCCAAAAAAACAGAAAAAAAAAACAAAAACAAAAACAAAAAAAAAAACCCCACAACAAATCAGATTGTCTACTTTTTGTAGTAATCCTACTACTGTATACTACTGTAGTCCTCAGAAGTTTTTTTCCATGCTCTACCAAAAATTTCAGGCCAGGTCAGTCTTTAGTCAGCATTGAGGACCAGCTAAAGCCAGCAGTATTATCCTTGGAGCCCACAGAGGTTTAAAACTTTCCTTCAAGGTTCTTGGTCTGGCCAAACCTGACTGTTTTGTCTTGCCTTTTTTATCTTCAGGTGGTACATGGCCCTTGCTACCCTGCATCAAGGGGAAATACCAGCATCTGAGGTGGGTTTAGTGGGACTGCCATCTCCAGGGCAAGGCTTGCAGCTGTCTTCATGCAGAAAACTCTGCTGTGTGGTTGAGTAGATCTAACTCATGTGTATATATATATATGGAGAGAGAGAGACAGAGAGAGAGAAGATATAACTCATGCATAGTATTGCCTCCAAATATACTTTTGATGCCTAGTCAGTAACTGACAGCTGATAATTTATTTGGCTTCTGGCTCCTATGAAATGAGTTACCCATTTCATTCTGAGTGGAAAAGAACAGGGAGATATTATCTGTACTATGTAAATTCAGAAGACTCTGACACCAAGTTTTCTGTTGGTGTTTGGAAGACTAGTGTAAGTAAAGTGCTGTGTTTAATAAACAGGCCTATGGTACAGAATAGGCCAAATCAATATACTTAGCAGGCTTACAAAAGAGGTGTTCATGTACTGCTGCAGCATGGCCTTTTGCCTTCTACCAAGGTAATTATCACTATCAATTACAGTATCTTTCAATATCTATTTTAGTTACTTTTTTAAGCCTTCAGAAGGCATCTGGCCATAATAAAAGCATAGTATCCTGTTAAAGAATAACTCAGTCTCTGTGCGCTGTGTCCAGGCTGGAATGCACCATCTTCTTTTGTTATTCTTGCACCATAAATTCTGTAGTGTTTGTTGTTATTTCAGAATGGTACACTGATCTAACTGAAGGTATTTTGAACATCGTTGGTGTGAAAGGCCTCCCTGCTTTTGCACAGAGTGTTATAAATCTCTTTACTGCTACCAGGGAGGCATCTAAATTGGGCTCATCTCACATCTCCCCTGTGTAATTCAAGACTCTGTAGCCCATTATCTTAGATATGGATGATCTGTTATTGGTGATCCTTTGATAATATATATTTTTTGCTGTAATATCTCATGACATCATATTTTAAATGCTATACATTTTTATATATTCAGGGACTAAAATAATTACATTTATAATGTGTTTATTCACATATTCAGTTTTATGCTCATGCTGGTATAACTGCACCTTGTTATCCAAAGTAAATATTTCTGTCTCAACCTTTTAATCAGATAGAGAATATAATTCATGTCTGACGTAAACATGGGTATTAACTTAATCCAGTTAGTTATTGTTTGGTGTGCTATAGTTTGTAAACAAAAATTCTCAAGTAAATACAGAACATCTATATGCAATAGAGCTGGACCGTGATTTTTGGGGAAGCTGGGTAAATAAAGAGGGAATATGTGTGTGAGTGGATACAGCTTGACAAAGGCATGCATGCCTACAAATACAGGTAAGTGCTTATACATAAGGTACTGTGATTTCATTTAGGGCTACAAGAAATTCCTTATATGAGTATTTGAAGTTATGTAACACAGTGAGTGCAACAAGAAAAAAAACAGCAAAAAGAAATTCATTGTGAAGGGGAAACATGGAACAGTGAAGAATATAGAATTGTTGCTGAATTTACTTTATTACATTTAAACAATCCAGAAAATACTGTTAACAGTCTTGCAGTCCTTTGGTCCTTCATCTTTGTTTAAACTACTCCATTTGAGAGCATATTTCAGTTTTGGCTGAGTAATTCCTATGCTACTGAAAAGATAATACTTTGGGATTTAGTAGGATAAATGTAGCATTATTAGCAGTGGCAACTGAACCACATTAAATGTATTATGAGACATGTTGTTTCTTTGTAATACCACCTTGCCCAGAGAGTCAAATGTGATGAGCCATTTACAGATGAACAGTAAGAGGCACTTGTAGCTTCAAAGACTTTTTAAAACAAAATGGTGAAGGATATTTAGAGAGTGGTGGGGTTTTTTTCTGTTTATAATGCCTTAGAAAAACAATCTTAAGCTGTTAGGGCCAAAGGAAAACTTCAGCTGTCCTGCAATATAAATCTGGAAATCAAGCAAAGTCCCAGAAGTGCAAACATTTAGTCCCCATGGCACGTGGTTTAGTAATGCAAAAGTAAGATTTTTAAAAACACTCAGGGTTGTCTTGATTCTCTCCTACTGCAGTTTACATTTTTATAGATGTAAGTTAAGGCCTAGTCCCTGTAGGCTGATCCATTTAAGTGCTGCAGGAAACTTAAATTTGGCAGCTTTCCTGCAAAATATTGCACACTTGAATCCTGCAAGGTCCTTCATGAGTTCTGTATTATTGTATCTGCTTTATTAGTAGAGAAACTCAACAGTGACATAAACGTGGTACCAGAGCAAGTCAGAGACCAATCCAGGGTTACATCTCTAGAGTTCTTGACTTCTAACCCTGTATTAGCTCCACTAATTCCATTTACCTCCACAATAACGGCATGGTGGGGTAAGGTGGAAAGAAGAAAATAAATACTTAGTTCAAGTAATCCTCAGCTCAACTAGTGTAAGATGATTTCAACTACCTACTTTATTATGCTTTTCCTGGTCCAGGAATAGCTGGACTTTACTATTTCCCTTAAAATATTTTAGAGCAAAACAAGGGGTTTTTGGTATCCAGGCACTACTTTCCTTCCCTGTTCTGTCTTGTTCTGCTTGTTTACAGTGCTGGTCATGTGCCAAATACTGTCAAGTCTTCAACCTTTCAGATGCTTCTCACTTTCTTCAGCTGTTTTTTTTTTGTTGGTTTTTTTTTTAAACAGTCTCAGTCTGCCTGCCACATTTCTCCAAAATCTACCTCTTAAGACTCCTCTTTGCTTTTCATAACGTTTAGTGGTCTCTTCCAATGATTTATGATTCATATTTGCAAAGCTAAAAATGAAATCAGATGTATTTTTCAACAAGCTAAGATAAGGGTATTATCTTTAATGGGCATGGAAGATGGCAGCTGAAACATCAAAAATCACATTGGTCTGTTTCTGTTGTTCTATGTCATTGCAAACTCACATTTTTCAGAGAGCACTGGACAAATTGCAAGACAAGCAGATCTGGATTTTTTGTCAAGCAAGAATTGCTTTGCAGTTAGGGTAATTTAATATCTCCGCTTCTTTTTTCTCTTATTCTTATGAGTGTGGCAAGATTCAGAATAAAAGTCCTTCAAGACAGTTTCTTACTGCATGCTCAAAGGAACTATTTAGGTGCAAAGAATGGCAACTATCAGCTCTGTTAGATGCTCATTTTAGTTTAAGGAGAAGGTGGAGAAGAAGAAGAGAAGGCATATCAGGAATGAACAAATGAAACCAGGGCCAGAGGAGGAGATACTTGATTTCTTTGTTATTTTCTCCTTTCTCCTACTCTTACTGTTTTCTAATCTCCTGAATTTTCTGATATATGAACAGAGAGCTTTCAGAAAGAAAATAGTTGACAGAGACAGACGTTAGATTTATTGATGTACCTGAATGAATCCATGATGTTCCTGTTTTAAGCTGTCAGGTTGTTCTGTTCATAAAGCAGCATTTCACATTGCACCCTGAAATCTCAATGTATCATAGAACTTTGCTGAAGACTGACACTGCTGTGGATTGTGTTACTGTATTTTAGGAGAATCAGTTTTGCTTAAGAGCCCTTGCTTCAGTTATTCTTGAGACAGGACTGTAACCTTATGGGCAAAATGCTGATTTTTGTCAAAAGGAAAATATATTGACAGTCAGCTTTGCCTGAGTATGCTGAATCTGCATATTTTATGTCTGTGCAAAGCATAGATTAGAAAATTGTCTGCATACTTCATAAGTGATAGTAGAAATTGATTAAAGCAAATGATTCTACCCTGTGCAATGAAGTACTTATGGTCATTACAATAATGCCAAAAAGTACCTGTCAGGTTCAGAAAGGGCATCTGCTGATTTGTTGACAGGCAATTTCAAGTTCCTTTTTTACAGAAACTCCTATTAAGAGTTTCCTTGAATGAGATGATTTTTAACAGATATTTCCTTTTTGCCAGATGCTGAAATGAAATTTTAGATACGTCATGTGGTGTTTTCTTGATTTGTTTAAAATCCATGCTGAGAGATGCTGTAACAATCATTCGCTGTAACAGTGTCTGTTATGCTGTCCCTTCCTATCTGTGAATGCAGTTATGCTCTCATCTGGCTGTTTATCAAAGCTGCACTTACATTCTCCTTCCTGCCCACAGTGTGTTCTCTTACATCTCTTTTGTTTAAAAAGCAGCAATATTGCAATGTGTTTAGTGGCACCTGCTAGATTCTGCATTGGATTATTCATCAGGGAACTTCAGCATGTCAGTGTTAACAAGCTTTCCTCTTTTGGCATAGGTGGCTAGTGTGATTGTAGAATTGAGGGTGGAACTGCAGGAACTGGAAAAAAGCACTGGAAGTCCCATAATCTAACTGCACTGTTGCTTCCCTGAGTTAGTCCAGGGTAAGTTTGCCTTCTCTAGGCCCCTCCCTAAAACTCTTCTACAGCCTATTTTAAGACTGTGTTCAGTATTAGATGTTCAGTGGCCAGGCTTCCTTTGTCAGAAAAACAGATGAGGCACATTTTGGATAATGATGTTTTGTGTTGAGGTAGAGTATGTCCTTGCCTCAAGATGATTCAGACATTTGTTATGTTTTCTAACTTTCTGCTTCTGCTTCTTCTGGGCCATGGGTAGTACAGATTGCTTTTGTTTCATAGACTTAGCTAATGTGTTTGCAAATTGCAATGAAAGAATCTCAGAAAATTACGCTATACATCAGTTGAGACAGAACAAATGGTTTTTTCCTTCAGACTGCTCCTGTGTGCTATTTGAGTGCAAATCAGTAGTTTTTATGAAGTGGCTGAAGCTTGGTCTGAATAAGCTGTATTTCAGAGAATCTAATAATCAAAAATTAAGCAGGTTTTGTCAAGATGGATAGGAAGATTAAATTAAAGGGTGGTTTATGTTAACATTTGTCTCTACAAAAAGGGAGAAATATTGCTATGTGGAATACTTAGCTTCGTTAGCAAAAGTAGCCCAATTAAAATATTTGCCCATATGGTTTTTTTAAGGATTTCAAATAGACCTTTTTTGAATTTTCCTTGATTTAGAGATGCTAACATTAAATGTGACGTGTGAGATGGTAATTACAAGGTAATTATTTGATTTTCACTAAATCGACATTTCCATTAGATTCCTTCTGGCAATGTCTAGCTGAGGAAGTTGATTTTATAGGCAAATACAATATCACGATGTCTTTTCTTTTCTCAAATACGTAAGGAACAATAATGATAACTACCTCTTTTAATGTTCCTAGCCATCTGCGCATCAACACTGCGCTGTCTGATGTGCTGCTTTTTGATTAAGCTATCAGATTTGCTGAATGTGGACTTGATGCTTCCTTTTTTTACTTTTATGAAGACTTGCAAAAGCACCACTTGTCTTTTATCCTCCTTTTTTTTTATAATATCTTTGCATGTAATCTGCAAGGATTGGCAGTTAAGAGCTTCTGTCACAGCCCAGTGTGACACCTGTGATTAAAAGACCTGCCTCAATTCCCCAGTCTCTAGGTTTCTGCTTGTAGCTTCAAGATGAAAAAAGTCATGATGCTTCAGTTCATCTTTACTATTGCAAAATCAGGCACCTGCTCATAATGTGTAAAGAAAAGCTTTAAAATACAGAAATTGTATCTCTAGAGGATGTTATGTAATAATGAATTTAGACCCAAATACCAGCAGCTATAGGCTAGTTAAAACTTTAACTGTGTTTCTATAAATGTGAAGATGAACTTTACTGTAGATACCAGCCCAACCCTGTTAGTTGACCAGGTCAGGAAGCCAAGGTGGCCAGGTAGGATGTTACTGTGTGCCACTAGCGATGGGGACACACTACACTGGGACACGTGCACTTGGTTAAGAGATCCAATGACCAAACTCTCTCTCTCACACAACCAGCCAGGCTGGCAGCCATTTATCTCTGGGATATGAGACATTCCTACTGAGTTGACTTTGTAGCTTCTGAGAATCAAGGTAGCACTTGCAGCTGCGGCTGCTTACATGCCCACCTCGTACTTTCCACAGGCTGTTGTTACATGTCACTCTGTGTTCACTCTTGTCACGTAGGTTACACATTTCTTCAGCAAGTTGTAACCTGACAAAAAAACTCCAGTTTGTTTTGCTCTTGGCTTTCACCTATTTTATACATATGCAGTGCATCTGTCTGCTATTCTTTTGTTTGGTTTAGTTTATTTGTTGGCCTCTGTGTCTAGGCAGAAGTTAAAATGCTGAAGAACCAGAAGGGTCTTCTGACTGGTCAACCTATTACTTGTGTTTGAGGACCAGTAATACTGGTCAGTGCATCTCTTCGTGATGCTACATACAGCTCCTTCTGGGAGATAGCCCTATATGCCACAATGACAGTCACTGAGAAACTAATGTTCTGGACAGTACTAAAGAGAGACACAATTTTTAATGATTGCTCAAGTTTGGGGTTTTCTTTACTGGAGGTCGAATATTCTTACATGCTGAGGAAGACAGAGAACATGGTATAAGATGAATTTGTTTATTCCAACAGACTGTGATGTTTATAAAACAGTCTCATAATGGTAATCCATTCTTGTCATAAATGTTTCAAAGACAAATACCACAGTTATTTTTTTAACATAAATAATTTGGAGGCTGAAAACATTTTTTTATTTTAACTAATTGCTCATAATTTTGTCATCCTAATCATCTATCCATAACATTGTAAAGTATTTCCACCAATGTTTAAATGTTTGCTTGCTCTTACACTATTACGATGAAGTTATTTTAATGCTAAACATAGTACAGTGATTAGAAACATTTTTGATGATGAAATATTATGTGTTGTAACTGAAAATATTCAGTTACATATTCAGTTAAACATTCAAAATCTTCATGTATGCTTACTTTATTTAATGATCCTATTATTAATGAAGTCTAGTGCCAGTGCAAGAGGTCAGTGCTGTCCAGTTTCATTATTAATTTTGAGTGTTTCATTCTTTACTCCTGTTGACCACAGAAACGTACAAAATACCATCTCTTCTTGTAAATAAAAAACCAAAAAAATCTTCATTTAAGTTAGTGTGTTTTCATTCTCTTAGTCTTTTCATACTCTTAGTAGTTTAAGTGTAGCTCAAGGAAAAGGAGAAGCCAACTGTGATTGTGAGAGTAGTGAAATTGCACATGAAGTTTAATAATAGTAGTCTTGGGATATGAAGCACCCAGATTGTTACAAAAAGGTGAAAGGGAGCAGAGAGCAGTTGCTGTGGAGCAAAAGAGCTGGTTGCGTGGTGAATGCAGAACAAGCAACATTAAAATTAATGTGAGAAATTAAGTGTACCATCTTTGGAAAGTAATGTGCCTGTCTTTATGGGATTTGTTTTGCTGCTTACCAGAAATCTGAGCAGCATGTAGTCCATTACTTCTTGGACTAGTACAGGAGGGGGTAGGCAGTAACTTGATTTTGTCTGTATTTAGACTTGGTAGACTTTCACTTTTTTTTTTAATAATTTTCATTAGAAGAAAACAGTGGCATGAAGAAAACTTACTATATAGAAAATGTGGGCTGACATTATACCACTGGTGCATTATCATCTGTATACATTTTGTGTACATATCCAGATGAACTACAGAATAAGTCTGCATAGAATTTTCTCTTTATTTAAAAAGTTACCTTTGAAGGGATACATTTAAATGGAAAAGAGATACTGAAGTTACTGCCACAGTAGGCCTCTCTAGGGTAGTATAGAAAGGGTATTGGAACAACTCACCCATAGATTATGTAGCCTAACTTGCTGAGGTGTTGACACTCACTATCAGATTTTATGGGTGAATTGCTTACCCAGATTAGTACATTTTCATAAAGCAGAATTGAGAGATAAATAAAAAAATAAATAAATAAAACCTCTCATGCCAGAACAAAAAGATCAGCTGTGTTATGTAACATATAATCACTTCCTGCAGTGGATATTGCAGCAGGTTCTTTCGTCCTGTGATAAAAGCATTTAGATTTTGAATCTCCAAACACTGGAATGCACCTGAGTGTGTATCTACTAATGTAAAGATATGTTATCTTTCTAGGAAGGATTTAGGAGACTGATTAAAAACCTCCATTGTGCTTCTAAATAAGTCGTAGTCTACAGCTGTAACAAGCAACCTAAATATGACATCTGAAACCAATTTTGCTAGGAACTATTTTCTTATAATTTCATGTGATCCTAGATGCCTAATCTAGTGTTATGAAGCAACTTATGGAGAACTGTGGGGTTTTTTTTTCTAAAATGTCTCATAAATAATTGTAGCTTTATATCTGATTGTCTAGAAAAGCCTGAAAATATTTGGAATTAAATTTGATGGAATGCCATGTTACGAGTGCTGGTTGTTTCAGCTGAAGTCTTTCACTGAAAAAATGAAGTTTCACTCCGATGTATGAAGTTTTTATGGCTTTTTATTGTTAATAAATGTTAATATTCTCACGTGTTCATATTTGCAATTGGAAAAAAATAAGTTTCATGTAAAGTTTGAAAATTCTACTCTTGTGTAAGACCTACGTAGTGTGAACACATCCAGTTTATCTACTGTAATGGTGTGTTATATGCAAAGATTTCCTGGAAGCCTGTGCCACATTTGCTATGCATCCATGTTGCTGGCACTTGTGCCATCCCATTATAAAGCAGGACTACATTAGCTTCACAGTGAGATGAGTG
Source organism: Geospiza fortis (assembly GCF_000277835.1). NCBI lineage: Eukaryota > Metazoa > Chordata > Aves > Passeriformes > Thraupidae > Geospiza > Geospiza fortis. The sequence goes on along the minus strand of NW_005054310.1, from coordinate 2,152,818 downwards.
TTAGTAGAAGAAGAGACATATCTTGTCCTGGATAGCTACTGGAGGGAGGAAATGCTCTTGTTGCCCCAAATTCTGATACTCCTTTGGCCACATAGGATTCTTAAAACATCTCAAGATGATTCAGATACCCGTTTGTGACTGTATTGTCACTGACCGTATCATCACCATTGATAGGTTTTCTTTCTTGAAAAGATAATCTTTTAGTGCCTACTGATTCATATGATTGTTTATTGATCGTGAAGTTCTGAGGCTGACCTAGGTGTGGTTGATGGAAGTATCAGAGTGGATGGCTCTTCTAACATCAAGGCAAGTGTAAGGGTAAAGCAGAAGCTGGAAAAAGCTTTTGATGGGCAACAAGAGATATGAATCCACCAGGACTAAGAACCAAAGAGGGTAACAAGGCGTGTTCTGGGCAGTACTGGTAGGAGAAAGAATCTGAGAATGTGAGAATCATCATGCAACTGGGAGAGCAAGGCAGGGGCGTTTGAGGAGCAGCTGGCACAGAGGGTTAGGGGCTGCTCTTGCCTGTGTGTGAGTTGTGTGTAACAGAAACACAGCATGTCTGGTGGAGGTGTGTGGTAATAACAAGAGAAAGCTAATCAGGAATTGAAACACCTAAGAACTGAAATTCTGAGGAAGTTACAGGGAAGGATCTTTCAACTTCAGGTGGCAGGTAGCTCTAAACAAGTGAAGAGAGGCTGGAAAACAGTTTCAATGCTCATATTGTAAAAGGCACTTCCAGAGAAATTCCACAGTGAGCTGAGTCCTTTGCTAAGTAGAGAAATCTGTAGAGCTGAAAACTGTTTACCTTTAAAATATATGGATGACAGGGTGGGGATGGCCAGGCCACAGACTGAATGGTCAGAGAATAGCAGAGTGTAAATACTTTAGGTTTTGTCTCTAGTGTCCACTGTGGGGAGACAGAATGTTAAGAGAATAGTGCAGAAGATAATCTCACACCTGAGGAGTTGCAGCTGTACTAATCACCAAAGATTAAAAACAGGCCTGCCCTTAATAGGCCACAGCTGTGTCCAGTAAGAAGAGTGGTACAAAAGAGTGGGTTAACTGGTTGAAGAGGGAGCTGAAGTTTTTTTAGCTGTACTGTGAAGAAGAAAGAGTGCTGTGAAGACCTGCCCATGAGAAATCACCAAGAAAGTATAGAACTTTTGCAATAAGATGACAACGGTCCATACTGATGCAGCATTTGCATTCTGGTAAACTGTGTTCTGAAGTACTTAAATGTTGTGTGTTGAGACTAAAGGCATGCAATCTACTTAATATCTGTAAACTTAAATGGCTGTTCAAATGACAGCTGTCCTAAATAGGTCCTCTGTCTTTACATACTGTGTTGAGTAAATGCTCATCTGTGTGAATGAGGATGGGAGAATTTCTCCTGCCCCACCAAGAAGCCTGTGGTACAACCGCTATCTTCTTTTCATTCTGTTGCTCTAAATTTCTCCCTCATCTTAGGAAATTACTCTATGCCTTGGTTTTATCTCTTTCATTTTCTGTTTCAATAATTGTTTCCTTTCTATCAGCAAAAGCATCCTTCTGTATTTACCCATCTCCACAAATTTACCCCATCCTAGTTTTTCCATCTAGTTCTGGGTAGACATTGGATCTGGTAACAACTCCTACAGTCAGTTTGCCATTTCTTATCTATGTACAGTGACACCTAATGTCAGGCAAACACCTGAGAATTGTTTGGGTTTTTTAAAGCCATAGTTTCTTTTAAAACAAGTGAGAAATTGAGAGCTGATTTTTGTCTGACACTCACTGTGTTAATCACGTTCTGTATAAAGTCTGAGAGGCTTTCCAGTACTGTTTGGCTTTCTTACCACTATTAGTTCCCTTAGCAGACTTCATGAAATTTGCAGTAAAAATGCCAGTAAGTACTTCCTGTCTTCTGTTTTGCTCATTTGCTAGAGAAGTTTTTATTCTTGGTTTTGATTTACAAAATATCAAAGGCTGTGGAGCCTCCTTACATTAATTGTTCTGCAACTCAGTTGTTTATGCACAGTCACCTCTATCATGAGATGTGCACCTCTTTACGGAATAATATGTCTTTCTGTTTTTTACTCTTCAGTACTGTTCTCCATCATTGCCTGTAGGCAAGGAGGAAGGGTGGTGATGTGAGTGGAAAAAGTGCTGTCACCAAGTATACAGTAACTTAGAGCAGTGCTATTTTTGAGGGGAGGGGGTTGTGTGTGGAGGTATATTTAAAATTAGTTCCTGTTTTGTTATATTACGGGCCTGAATTCAGTCGGTAATGACCTCAGTAGTGCCTGTTTTAATGTAATCCCTGATTGCTGACTGCTGTTCCAAGAATAAAAATTTAAGCCAAAAGATTTAATGAAATCCTTTGGGATTAGTGCTCACTGGGCTGGGGAAATTGCATATCAACCATTTCTCTGTATTCTAGCCGTACGGCTTGCTATTTGAATAGGAGGGTGTCCAAGAGAGACAACTCTTGAGTTCATCAATAATTTACATTTTTGTTAGTTACAAACCTGGTATTTGGGATTCTGTTGCCATAGCAATCCATCTGGGCCTGAACGGATAGTGTTTTAAGTGGTGGTTGTATAGAGATTCACAGTGTGTGCTTTAAATCCCTTCTGAAGTAATCCTCAGATCTGTTCTGTGACTTATTTGAGGTTTTGACAAAATCAATGTTACTCACAGTAAAAGTTGATGCTAAGCAAATTAAGCCCATAAAATAGTGGAATATACATATGATTAAGGACTGTAAAGTTCATAATGTATGACAATTTCTGTTTCAATATGTGAAATGATTAATAAATGCCCGCAACTGCATTTTTTTCAAAATACATTTAATTTGTTGCACATTATGCAACTGGAAATTATCCAGACTCTGTACTGGTTATTAGCTAATTTAAACTTCATAATCGAATGCTAGCCTCATTTTTCCAGACATCAGTTCTATGTTTTACAGGATGTCAGTCTATTCATAATGGAATCCTCCACTTTCAATTAATCTAGTTTTCTCTCATAAATAATTCTAAAGCAGAGAATAAAATTTGAAATACCCATTTTCACTTCTAAGACTATTGGGCTTGTGTTTTGAGGATGTGCTGCTAAATTCAGTAGGCTAAACACCAGCTGATTTTTGTTTGAGGTTTAGTTTATATTTTTTCATTTTGCCACAAAATTTTTCACAAAATTTCAAGATTGTTTATTCCAAACCTCCCAGATATGTCACATAAGTGATGTCCTCAGGTCTGAAAGACAATCAATAAAGTAAACAAACCTGGGCTAAGTTTCAGCTCTGTCAAAACCAAAACCCTCCTGAAACTGATTTCTAGAGCTTTTATTCCTTCATGACAAAAATGTTGTCCATTTGTGCTCTGGAACTGTCACTGAGCCATAATGATGATATATTAGCAGCTCTTTATTACTCCAGAGTACAGAGATTCAGTTTACAAAATTATTCCTCAGTGTTTGAAAGAAGAGAGGGAAGAATAGTACGCAAATAACAGCCATATGCTCTACTAATGAGTGTTTAGCCCATAATCCTAAACAGATAAAAATAGTTTCTTCATGGAGTTTGTAAAAGATTACATAGTTGTTCCTGGTTTTAAAAATAGTAATGGAATAAAGAAAGTGCAGATGGCCTAAGATACCATGAGAAATCTTTTAATTACCATGCAACTTCCCTTTCATCTTTTGTATCACAGTTCACAATGAGAAGTGAAGCATCTAATAAAAGGGGCTTATTTTTGCCATGATTCCGTGATGCTAAAAATGTTCTTTACCACCTGTAATAAATGTAAATCCACTTTGTTTCTGTATGAGTTAAACAAGGGCTTCCTGAGAAAAATTACAGACTTCCTTCCTTGCAGTGGAGTAGGGTTTCATTTCATGAGCATATATGAATGTATAATCTTAAATACAGTGGTTTTGGCTGAACTGGTTTTATTTTAGAGCTCCAGTCCTGCCCCAGTTTAATGGGACTATTTCCATAACTGGTTACCATAAAGGTGACTGGGATCAGAGAATTTAGAATTAATGAAAAAAGGCTTTGTTGTTCTTATTTTGCTATCTATATGCTAACTGAATCAAAGTTGCAGATCATTTAAATGAGTACGTACCCTGGAATCAAATGCCTTAAAGTATCTTCTGTAGATAACATTTGTTAAATATAGATTGCACTTCAAAGGGATATTGCAAGATGTAGTCACACATATCAAAATGTGTTTCTGTTGATATTTCCAATGGTTTCATTAGGAAACGTCTTCTCTTGCAAGTATTGAAATTAAAACGGAGCCTTGGAAGATACTAGCACTTTGACAGATGCTATTTGTAGCTCTGAAAATATAGTTGTCACTGCAGGGGATCTCCTGCACTGAAGACCCACAGGAGTCCATAACCAAGGGTGAATGAATTAATCTTCCAACACATCTAATAAAAAAATTGCCTGTGTTTAATAGTAAGCGATAGAAACACAGCTGAATTTCTTTTGTAATGTGTTTGTCTTCCTCTAGAAATGCAAATATTTCCAGTTTATTTATCTCCTTATATTTTGGCTCTCCAAATCTTTGCAAAGAGTGATGGTATTTAGTTTCCTGGACAACTGTTGAATTTTATTGATTGGTTTTTACTTATTCCAGATGTCCATTACATTTTTCATATCTTTTGGAAACTCAGACCGTGAGCTTCAAAGGAGCAGGCAGGCTGTCTCTGCACTTAAAGCAGCACCACACTTATTCACAGTTTTGCTTAAATTTGCTTCTCTAGTGCACGACCTGTATTTTTATTCAGTTATTTACAATTAATAGTATAGTAAACATTTGTCTTTCCTTTCCTTGTTGTCGTTGCCGCAGGAGCAAGCAGTGAACCTCCTGAAAGGCTCAGTAATAATATGGCACAGCTTGACACAGACAGCTTAGAGAAACAGGGAAAGATTGAGACAATGCACCACAGAGCAGGTGTGACTCTGGGTGTTAATTTCTCTAAGGCACTAGCAGCTACCTCTGCTCAAATGCAAGATATACACAGGGCCCTGGACCAAAACCCTGGCTCTGAACCTCAGGAGAAGGTGGAGATTAGAGGCTCTTTTATTGAACCCTCTTTCTGAGTGTTTCTGAATTTCAGATCTCTCTGTTTGGGAAAACTTGACTTGACAGCAAGAGGCAAAGTTTTGGTTGAACCCGTTCAGAGATGTTTGAGTACAGTAGTTCAGATTAGGTCTGTCATGGTCTGTACCAGAACTTTTGATACAGCTAATACAGAGCACCAAGTGAGGTGAGGCCTGCTAAGGCTATTGACATGAGTTGATATTTGATATGAGTTACAAACTGTGGGAATGAAATTAGCTGTGTTTTACACCAGCATCTGAATTATTCTAAACCCTTTAGAATAAGATTTCAAATCACTGTCCAGCTAACCTTGCATCATTTTAAGTGTTCAGCTCCTCACTGATGTCTAGGACATAACAAAATGGGCTGTTAGAGAGAAGAGCTGATCCCTATGGTTTAAAAAAGTTTAAAACTTAATAACATCAAAATACTAGATGCTTTTGACTAATGTATTATATAGCCCTCAGCTCCAAACAGTTCTTAATTGTTTCTTAGCAGGTTTCTTCAGTAGACTCATATGAAATGAGTGATTTCTGGTATGTCATAAATATTGACAGAAAGATACAGAAAGAAAGGGAAATTAGATTTTATAATTAGTTATAGTTTGAGTCCTGTATGATTTGAGTCATGAAAGATGGTTTGCTGATTAGAGTGAGATGGTGGATAGAATCGTGATTTGCCTTTTTAAAGGCCAGTGTCAGTGTGCTGTAGTCTGACAATTTCAGATAACATTTTCATTTTCTAGTTGATGTAAAATTAAAAATACATCTGTCTATCTTGGTAGCTATGTATTTGGCTCAATTTTTTAATTGCATCCAAATTGGTCAACTTAACAATTAATGCCTTCACAGCTTGATTGTGCTTGCCCTTTCACACCAATGTTGCCCTTGTTGTAACCCTTATTGCCCAGCAGTTCCAATTTCCTCCCTTCTCTCAAGCAGCCTTTATTAATAAAAATTGTTAATAGTAAAATCTGCAAAGGCAGTATGCTGTGTTCCTTCAAATCCTGCCTTAAAACTCAACTCTGTTGTGGTGCTTGTAACCTGGCCAAGAAAGGCTAAAGCAGCTGGTGTGCTGTGTTCAGTTCTTACCGTACAAATTTCCTGTATGAAACAGCAGGAGTGAGGCATGAAAGACCCCTCTGCAGCATGTTCCACTCTCCAAAAGTGGTGAGAGAGGCTGTGGCTGTCATTGCAGGCTTATGTTCTTTCTTCCTTGGCTTCTCAGTCTAATGGGGTAATTCAGCTGAGATCTAATACACCATGAGAATTTGATTTTGATGAGAGGATTGACAGCCTCAGAAATGTGAAAGCCTGTCACCTTCCTGGAACTGGGGAGGCCTGCAGGTGCCCAGATAAAATTAGGATGCCTGGCATTTAGTCTGAGGTTTCAAGAGAGATTTGTTCCCTGAACCTGTAGATTTCTCATCTCTGCTGCTATTGTAGTATCTAAGACTGAAAAACTGTTTTTTAAGGAAAAGGGATGATATGGATTTTCTCTGCTGGGTGTTTTCACAAAAGCCCGGGGTTTTAAATATTGGAGTAAGCCAGAACTAAGTTTGAAAATGGCAAACTTCTGTAGCACAAATGAAACTAGATAGTTAATTTTAAATGGATGATAAACACATGTATTTTTTTTTCTTACAGGAGCGTGGAGTCCTGAATAAACAAAGAGAAGAGAGTTAAGCACACATTCTCTATTGTGAACAGTAAGTGACCAACTTATATACTCCAAAGCTAAAGATGACTTGCGCTTCCTTTTAAATTTTTTTTTATTCTTTCATATTTGCAGTTCTTCCAACAAGTGCAAGAAATTAGTGCAGGGAACATCTCTGTCTTTCATCCAACTTAGTTTCATTTCACAGGGGTAGACTTTTACAAATTCTATAATCATCTCAGGTAAGAGGCCCAGGTAATCCACACATTGGAGTGCCTTCATTGCTGCCCATACTGAGAATATTTTGTTTTTCTTCTCAGTAAAAATACATTGCGATAGAAACTGACAGTAGCAAGCTAAAAACAACATTATGCCAAGATTTGCTCACACGTGAAATTTTGCAGAAAAAACAGATTCGCCACTGTAGTCAGATCCTGCTGTGTTGGTGTAGGAGCAAAAGACTTTTATGGGTTAGTGTTAACCACATAATCACTGGTTCGTTGTTCTGAACAGCCCTGGTCATAGCTGTGCTGTTCGCTGCACACTGCAGCCAGTCATGGTGCGTGGCTGCACTGGCCTCCGACAACTGCAGCATTATCAAACACCGAGAAATTAAGATCGCTTACTGAGACAAGAAAATGGGCCATGTTTGTGTTGTGGGTCATATTATTGACATTGTCCCTAGAAAAATATCTTAGGCTGCTGGTGACAAAGTAGAGCACAGACACTGCTTTCACTGCCAATCCAAAGTAGCGTGCCCCGGGAGCTGTGGCTGATTATACGGGTGTACCACATTTCTGGGTATTAACAGGTGGTGGTGATATCTTCTGAGAACCAGAGCAGGTGGGCTTGTGTTAACACATTTCTGTTAACAGTTCCAACAAAACAGTGCCTCTGTGCTAGGTGCCAATAGAACTTGCCTTTTTTGTGGTAGATAATTTTGAACAGTAGGTAATGTGCAGAGACTATGTGGTCTTTAGCACCATTCTGCTTTTAGAATATACATTTGGCAGTACAAGATAAGGAATTTTAATGTTGTATATTAAATCCCCATTCATTTAGCCAAACTGGTGTATGGGACAGGGTAGTTTTGAATAGAAACAAATCTTGAATATTTCTTGAGAAATAATAAAAATATGTGTGTAAATCTCAATAGCAAAAACATACCTATTATATCTCTGGGCTGACAAGTTTGATGATGGGCTTTAACATGAAAGGAAATGTGTGACATTTCACGAATCCAAGGACAGCACAATGCTTGTTTGTGACCCTGTGTGGTTATTTGTACGCTGTACTAAACTATGTTACCAGTGGGCATCTTCTAGATATATAGCAAGTGATACATATAAACCAGAGAATTCTAGAAAACTTCTCAAAACTCCTATTTATCTATTCCTTTGATTTTTTTTTCATTTCTTCTTCTATCAGTTATATTTTCCTTGTGTTTTCTCTTCTTTCCCCTGTGGCTCCTGTGGTTTCTATTCCCTATATGCTATCACGCCTCTTTTTACCCTTTATCTTTCCATTTTTTGCCACATAGTCAGTCTGCTCAAGCTTCACATTTTCTGCTCTCATCTCCCACATAGGGCCATCTCCTCTTACTCTTGGCAGAGCTGCATTGCAGAATGTTTCTGATCTCTTTCTATTTCTAGTATCAAATAGATACTCTGCAGACCGAGAGCCTTATTGCTGGTTTTGGGTCATAATGCACAGAATAATGCCATATGCCTATGTCTAAGGAATTCACAAAGGGTTACAATGTAATGTAATATGGGTCAGGCCTTGCAATTTTATTTGACATGTGGAAAGACACAGTGGAACTTTGGAAGTTGTTATTTAATGCATGGGATACCTTCAACCTAATCAATTATGCTTTACACCCTCTGGATCTGAAGTTTTGGCAGCAGGTGACTGGTAGTTACATGAATAAATGCTAGCAATTCCAAGCAATTTGTATAATTCAACTGATCTGTATATACTAAAATCTACAAATTATTACAGTCCTACTTGTAGACAATAAATTTCACTACTGCAGACTCTGGAAGATCTTCTCCCCAGTTGTGTTTCTGTGTGAAGTGGCCAGAGCTCACAGGCAGCTCTTTCAAAATAATTTGGATTTATTTGTGTATAGTGAGAAAAATTTAGTCAACTATCATTTGTACACCTTCACATACAAATTCTCTCTCTTCTGCTGGCAGAGTAGGTTGACAGGACCTTTTCATATTATCCATGGTTAATTTTATCAATCGTGGTATTATGATTATAAACTACAATTTATCTAACATATAATGAATATATAATTACAAAAATGAAACTCTGCAGTGATTATTTAACATTTGCGATATGAAATTTATTTAACACTCTCTTTGGAATATACATGGGAAATTAGAATAATAAAACAAATAACATTACTCTTACCTCTCATCCATCATCAGTGAGAAGCAATGTTACCAGCCTGATAGCGCTGTACATTCTCCCAGAGAGGGAACTTCATGTATGGTACCTTTGGGCCTTCTAACAACGCCCTTGAGAATGTGTGCTATTCATACACAAAGTAACCAGTCATTCTTCTGTCACTGGGTTTGATAAATTGGATCTGTGGAGTTGTTTCAGCATACCTTCTTTCCTTCAACTTTAATTAAAAAGTCTAAAATTTAAAATATCTGGTGCCTAGAGGCAAAAAAAGATTGGATTCCCCACATATAGAGAAAATAAAATTAAAATCAATATTGTTGTTATTTTAGAAAGGATAAAATAAAAGTCATAATGTATAGTATGTTTTGTGGGTTTTACATGTTCCCAACTTCATTTTAAGTGCAAGGGCCTTTGTCATTTGTATTTGATATTGCAAAAGATTGCAGATACCTTTTGAGGAACAGGAAAAAATTCTTGCAACATGCATTCAAAAAAGGTGTCCATTGTCCTCACATGGTCAGCCGCAATCAGATTTCATCTGCCACAAACTTTGGTTTATCAAAGAAGTGGCAAATAATTGATGGCTGGTTGATAACAGGTTTTTTGTTACTCTTGTTTGATAAAGGCAAGTTCAGGTAATGTGACATAAATTAGGAGATTGCACAAGCACAGTGCTAGTACAGGAGAGGGATGGCCAGAATCCAGACTCTGCTGTGAGCAGATGAGAGGAGGCTTGGCCTGCTGAAAGTTATTTTATGGGCAGATTGACTCCATTATGTGTAGAAGAACTAAATTTATGTTAGACTTACCATTAGCTCATGAGCATGCAACATTACCCTTGTTTGCCTTAGTATCTATTTCAAAAGCTACTGTGTTTTCTATTTTACCATTTACAATATTATATATAGAGGTATGTAATGTACCAGAGATGAAGGAGCTAAATGGAGGGTTTTTTGGTTTTGGAAGGGTCCATTTTGTAAAAGTTGAAGTTATGAGTATTCAAAAAGAAATGAGCCTGTGGTTCCTGAATATTCTGTTGTAATCACAATAACCTTCCCCTACGTTATTATTTCAATTTTTCATGCAGTATAGTAATCTAGAAGCAGCATGAAGTGCCCCTATTCCTTGTTCTTTGCCATTTTGTCACAGGTTTTGTCATTGCAAATTGAAATTCATGTGCATATACTGCAGGCTTGGATAAAATTGTTCATTGGAGTGTTTCCATTACCTTAAGTCTTTAATGAGGTCTTCCCCTAAATTAGTTTCACTCTTTCTTTTTTTCCTCACATAGTGAAAGTATGAACTTCTGGTAAATTATATAGTAGCATTTGCATAATGTAAAGGTTGTTTATATTGCTTCTCTTTTGGTTATCATGTCAAGGCTATTCAGAGAAGTCTAGTCTCTATGGCTTATATGCTTACGAAGTTCTGTGCTGCAGAACTTTATTTTTCTTTTCTTTTTATCATTCCTGTATTACAGACACCGCTTTGTGTTTTTTAATGTGACATCTCTGACATGGATTTAGATTCTGTACTGCTTTGAGGTATGCTAGTTATGCAGCCTAATTTTGCAAAATGGCTCAGTAGTTGTAGTTCCCTGGGGCTTCAGTTTAGTTGTCATCTATCATTTTAGCACTGTGATTGATTAGTCTCTACTATTTAATTTATCTGCTGCAGCTTCTAACCTTTTTCTTTAATTGGTAAACACATACCTTTCTAGACACATTTTCAAATTATGTGTTCTCCAAGTGCCCCAGAAGTCATGTAATCATCTTTTTCTCAGCTAGGAATTTAACCATTTGAGCCATTTAATGGCTTCAATAAATATTGCCTGATATTTTGTCTATTACTTGGAAATTTTAAATTGGAAATCTGTATTATGTTTTCCATTTTTCAATGTTATTGTATATATATATATATTTATTCTGAAGTACTAATGTATTTACCAGCTGCTTTTTCATCCACCAAAAACGCTAAAAGAAGTCAGCATCCTTGTTAAGTATAGGAGCCAAATGCCTGGGTTGCTGCTGTGGCAGTAGATTTTAACCACCTTTGCATATTAGGTTTCAAAAGCAAAATATTAATTAGTGTAATTTTCTTGTTGGAGTTTCATAAGCCAGCTTCAGTCAGTAGGGTTAACATCCTTATTCTCCTCTGTTTTATACTGTGTTCCTGTACTTTGCTATTTTTAAACATCACATTGAATATCAACTTGGCTATGATTTTAAATCAGACTCTTCCAGAGAAATGTCATTTCCATTTAAAAAAGAGTCGGTTTTTGGCGTTAAGTCATACAATATGTAAACATTGCAGCAGTTCTACACAATTACTGAGGCAACTTCCAAGAAACTACTATAATGAGTTGCTTCTATGATCCACATATCAAAGAAATTTTGATGTCACATTTTCTTTGCTACTGCAGTTTTTATTATGGCTCTGCCTATTTTTGAATGGGGATGTTGATCATTTGTTTAGGGTTTTCTTTTACTTTTAGTTACTGTGAAATATTTGTGATTAAAATCTCTCAATAAGAAGAATTATACTGTGTCATCATAATGCAGCTTTGCTGACGTTGGTAACTGCTATTATCATCCTGTCTCTAAATACAATCAAACAAAATTAGTAGACATCTGCAGTGTTGCATGCTTTTTGGGGGTAAATTGGTGTTCTCTTTTTTTTTTTTTTGTGAGAGCAAGCTTTAATCAGTATTTCCCTTTTGTTTCTAATTCTTAATCTTGTTGCGCAATGTGCTTTTAAAGACTACCAGGTTAGCTTCGGACATGTACCGAAGGATGTTGTGGTAGGTTCCAGCCCAAATTTCCAATGAGTCTTGGAGACAGCCTTTTCTGTCATTGCTCTTGTCGTGACTTATGCTTTGATTAGGAAGTAAGAGGATAGACTTTCTTGTAAACTTTGCTGGTTTGTGTTTATGGTACATGAAGCTTAACTCAAGAAGTAACTCATCTGGTACAATTGGTTATGAAACATACAGGTCAAGACAACTCCCCTGTATGGAGTTGGTGATCACTAAGGGACATTATTTGGCAGTTTTGGATCTTCTCCAAGTATGACTTTTTTCTTTAATTATGTTTTTTTTTCTTCTTTAAAGTTTCATACTATAAATCTTACTTTGAAGACATCTAGCCATAATAAGCATCTCATTTTGACTGCTTTCCTTATGTAAATGAAACTCATTCAAGAGTTTATTCAGAAATGAGAAAAGACACATCTTAGACCTGTTTACAATTCTATCTCTAAGTTACAACTATGTTGACAACACTTAACTGTGAAAATGGGAGGAAAATAGGAAATTCAGTTACTTTTCCATGTAAACAAAAATGTTTTGCAAAACCATTAGCACATAGAAATGTTTTCTGATGTCAGTCTTCTGTGTTTATATTAATATCTGAAGTACATTAAATGGGCACAGTAGATTTTTTCTTGCAGTAAAAAACTTTGAGAACACAGAATTCAAAATTTAATATCTTTGGAAAGGCATTGTTCCTTGGATTAGGATTTTTGAGTGGGGGGATAGCCATTAGAACAGCTAGAAATTAGGAGTGATTTGAAGTGCTCTGGAACATCAAATATATCAGCAGTATGTCTGCAGTGTGCTGCTGCTACGCCTTCAGTTTTGCTCTGCAAGCTAAAGAGGCAAAGAATGGTTTTGCTGTGAGAGGACCCTCTGTGCGACAGCTCTGAGAGCAATATTGATTGATGTCTTTCATACTAGTGACTCTTGTAGTTGCGCTAATAAATGAAACAGTACTTTGAGCTGAGGGCACAAGTTTTTGAACATGCTGTTCGTAAACCACGTAACATTAGGCCATCTTACCAGTCTCGCCAATTACAAAGCTTTAGTCAAGTTACTAAAAATGCTGAGATTCTGTTTTTCCATAAGCCACGTACTTGGGAGTTTTTCTTGTTATTGCTCAATTTCTATGACTGCTTTCGTCCCTCCAAAATCTCAAGGTTTATAAGTGTATTTCTTTTTGAAAGATGAGATTTTTATTCAGGTGCATGGGTCCAGCAACTGAAGCTTCAAAAGATAACTCCCAAACACTTATTGCAAAGTCTGGTGATCCTGTGTAAAATGCATGATAGCCTGGAGGTCTCTGCTAGTACCGAACAGAGGTACACTTTGATCTTTCACGTAATAGGTCTCCCAGTACCTTTTCATTTCTAACAGAAATAGTGCCCAGGCTGCTCTTTTACCATAAGCCTATTTCACTCATCCTTATAAGTTGTGATGCCAAGTAAGAACATTGGTTTTAGGAAGAAGGATGAGAAAAATGGAATAAGATGTCATTTAGACCATGCAACCTTAACTATTTTTGATGGTATTTGCTCTTAGAGTCATGTCTCAGCAGTTGAATCTTTAGTTTAAATGAAATTATTAACAGGGACAGAGTTTACTTAAAGATCTAATTTTACTTTAGGGATAATAATATTTAAGACTTCAAACTGCATTAAGCAATTGGTTAATAAACCACTAGCTATTAAACTGTTAATTGTTTTTCCTGTAGGTAACAGGGATTCCTTTTGGATAGTTACAGACAATTGGGCAAATATGCCCAATATATAGGGAGATTTTAAAATGGACATTACATCTAAACTTAATAATTTTGTTCGTAGACATTTCTTAAGGAGAATAGAATCAGTGTCTTTGGTACTGAAATTTTCAAGATTTGTTAATGGAGATAAATTATTTGCTTAAACCCTCCTGAGTAGCTTTCCTTTTCAAAATTGGTATGGTGGCACACAGTAACTTTACAGGGGGATTAGAATTCACTCCAGTGGTGAAATTGATAGTATTGTTACTGGTGTGAAAAGAATAAGCTCATACCATCTCAGTATTGCAAAGACCTTGAAGAACTACAGAACCGTGTACTGCTGTTACTTATCTTACTCTTTCAGACTCTGAGATTGTTCTGAATATTGATTTGTCCAGCAGTTCAAGCTTTGTAGAAGGTGCCACTGTGGTTGAGAAATGTGTTCATTAGTACCTAATTATTTTTGATGCATATTAAAATAATTTGAGATTATATCTGCTGTTAAGTAACTGCCTCAAAAAAACCCATTGTCTTACTTGGTGGCTCCTGATCTTGAAAATACCTGTGTAAGACTATGAATAGCTCCGACAAATATCAAACAGTTTTTCTTGCTGCCCTTTTTACCAATAAAAGCTCTCTTTATCTCCCCCATTCATTCTCCTGGGAAAAAACAGCAGCCTTTTTGAGCCTGAATAATGAGATGGGGCTAGGTAAAGGAAAGCTCTGGTATAATTATACTAATATACTACTACTGCTATAGCATGTAGCCCTATATTGTTTCTTTTTCTGATTCTCCTTTCATCCTTGGTTCATATTCCCATTTTTCTACCTTTACTATTTTCTTATTGGCAACTCTACCTAAGTCATATTATCATAGAATGGTTTGGATTGGAAGTGACCTTGAAATCATCTAGTTTCAACCTCTCTGTCATGGACAGAGAAACCTTCCCTGAGATCAGGTTGCTCTAAAGCCCCATGCAACCTGACCTTGAACACATGCAGGGATGGGGCATCCACAGTCTCTCTGGGCAATTTTTTCCAGTGCCTCACCACCCTCACAATGAAGAATCTTTGTGGCCCTCCCCTGGATTTGTTTATTGAATCTTATTTTCTCTTCTAGAGCTACTTTGATGATACTCTTCTGAAAAAAGACCCCTCATAACTGAGTGTCGCCTAATTTGTTTTCTTGTAGTTCCATAGTTCTTGATCTTCTTCATAATAGGGATTTCAAAAAGATAACAGTAGAGATAAAACACAACTTACATCTGCTGGAGTACTGTAACTAGGTTGTGACTGAGTTTGCGAAGAGGGACTCAAGCTGGGATGGTGCCCATTTATGTGATCAGAAATGTGTCTAGACATAAAGAAGTGGTTTTTATGTATACATTCCTTCCTCCCACTGGCAGATATCTTAATGTGTTATAGAGCAGTGAATGAACCTGAGATTTGTACTTTTTCCTTTCGCTAACATTTGTTTCTTTAACATAAACTCAGAGCAATTTGGGCATCTCTTTATCCCAGTCAGCAAACTGTCTTTGTAGCTTTGCTCCTACTTCTTCTTTTCTACCTGCTGTGGGTATGGGACTATAATGTTATGTTGCTTCAGATAGAACACAGTAGATTTACTTATAAATGATACATGAGTACATTATCTTTATGCCTCTTCTTTTGGTTGTTAAACCCTTAGATTTAGCATATGCTACTTCAAATCATCTGCCAATAGCATGCGATGTCTGATTTGTTTGAAGAGCTTCTGATTTCTGCTGATCAGATATTTTACTCAGAGCATTTATTTATTTACATCTGCAAGATGTAGAAGAAACCCATGTTTGTGTGACCTTTCTTCTTGGATGCACGTGTGCGTGCTCACTTGCTTTTGCTCTGTCTCTCACTTTTTTCCTCTGCTTTGCTGGAACGTTTTGTCCCCAGTTGTCAAATTTCTCTCTCTCTGATAAAATTCCAAAGCTAGATTTAGAGAAATCAACCCAGAAACTCTGACAGAGGAACAGATGATTAATTTCTAGAGTGAAACTGAATTTTGTGAATCTTAAATGAAAAAATGTGTATTATTAAAAAAGTACGGTATTAGGCTTGTGAAGAGGAATCTCTGATACTTTGTATATAAAAAAGGAGATATGATAAGATTATGAAACCTTGAGGGGTTATTTGAATCATCAGCTTGTTTCTAGGGAGAAAATAAAGCTCTGTTTTATTAATCCTAATTGTCCTTTTATTTGTTGCCATATATTATATCAGGTTTACAGCATCTCTTCAGCATTAGCTTCCCAGGAACAACATCACTAAAGTGCAACTATCAGCCAGCTGAATGCTACAGATACAATCTGAAAATAGGTATGGATAATTAAGCAAGGTATTGTTTTTCAGAAACAGCACATCCACTTCTGTGTAACATTAAGAGGAGAGTTTAAAATTGTGTACAGGGTTCAATAAACTGTTGAACAATCTATTTACTAATAAACTGTTTCTGTGAGTTAATCCATTGGTAAATAAAAGATAAAGAGGCTGTTTATGCATTATAGACTATTACAAATTGCACAGTAGAAGGGAAGCAGATAACACTAGAACTGTATGATGTAGTGGCATAGATAAGAAAATAAAGATAGTGTAGAAATTTATCTTACCCCTAAGGAGTTGCAGCTGGGCCAATTATCAAAGATTGGGAGGAGGCCTGACTTTAACAGGCCACGGCTGTAACCAGTGAGAAGAGGAGTGCTATAAAAGAGTGGGGTGGCTGGTTGAGAAGGGAACTGGAGTTAGCTGGCTCCTTTGTGAAGAAGAAAGAGTCAGTGCTCTGAGGAGCTGCCCATGAGAAACACCAGGAAGATATGGAACTTTTATGATAAGGAGACAATGGTATGGAACCCCTGCAATGAGATGACAACAGTATGGCACCTGTGAATCATTGCTACTTAAAAACATCATGGCTATGAAAATGCATTGAAGTCTTCTCTCAGCATTCTCTAAAATGTTGATTGAGGTGTGAGTAAAGACATTTCCATGACCCTTGACATCACTGTGTTGCCACACTTAATGTGTGGCTTTCAGGAGGTAAATCATCATCAGCCATACATGACTGTTTAGCTTTACCTGTTACTAGATGTATGTTCTGCTTACCAAAATACTGCTTTGTTAGTTTTTTAGCTTAGAAGTACCATATATATGGTGTCACAACTTCTTTAGCAGGAAGTTATGACAGGATAGTTGGGGAATTCATGTAACATCTTGGAACTCATCGATTTAGAACAGGTGGAGCTGCATCAGTTGATTTTATACCATGGTGCAACCTACTGTATAAAATTTATCTCAGTCTGGGGGTTTATAAATGCTTTTAAGGAAATAATTTTTATATGTAAGTGTTGTTAAAGTAACTGAATTGTAGTTAGCACTTCTTGTGGGAACAAGCAGGAGAAGGAGAACCCTGGGTTTAAGTCACAAACAATCAAACGCCCAACTGATCCAAGCAAAAAACACCAAAATTAGAGAACAGGAGCAGTCAGAATGTTTCTCAGTAAAAGCGTTCATCAGCTGTCACGTTGCTGACTTTTTAAGTTCATTTATCATATTTGGACTTGGTGTGGTGCCAGTAACAAGGATTTGCTCATTTATTTTCAAGTGATCAGAATATTTTTTTTATGTAGAAATAGTTAGAAAATACAGTAGGCTGACTGGGTAAGAAAGAATGGATTAGGTACTTGCAGTGATAATAGAAAAGAGGAAGGATGAAAGTTCACAGTCACTTAGATTTAAAAGGAGTCTCCATAGGAACTGCATTCACTTCAGATGCTAAATGTATGTATTATTACCTCTTACTTCTCTGACTGAGTGAAACTTACTCAGTTGCCTAGAATTTGATGTGACTTGTACCGTTGATTTATCTCAGAAACAACAAAGACTGAAATTGAAGAAATAAGGATGAGCATGGTGGTGTTCTTTGGTAAGTTAAGAGGTATGTGTAGGAAAATAATACAGCCAAGAAATACATGAAGTCTGAATATTTGTTTATGTACATCTGAAAACTGTAAAAAAGGTGTAATGAAAAAGTTATTTGCTACTGGTGTGTTACCTATATTGGTAAAGCAGAGAAATGACAACTCAGAGCTAGAAGAATGAAGGTATAGGTTTTGTCAAAATATTAGTAAGCTCTCTAGATACCCTGATAAAAAATTGCCTCTGGTTAGTTTTCTTGTTGTTGCCTTGACCTTGGTATATTTTCTGTTGAGCTTCTGTCATTTTCATCCAAAATATGACTAACCATTCAGAAAGCTTTACATTTTTCTTCTAGACTGTGCCTGGTTAAAAAAAAGTGGAAATATTTGGCAGTGACAAATGTTGTCTGATCTGTAGGCAGCAGTTACTGTAGTCTGAAGTGGTGTTGAATGCTGCCCAGGTGTTTTCACAGTTAGATGTCTGTGGTTTATACTGATGCTTGATCACAGACTAAATGATGTCAGGTGTGTTTTGGATGTATAGATTTTGTGCATGGCTAAGAAACAAATCTTAATTCAGTTGGGTTTTGGGGAAGCTAGTAATGGTACATGCACATCTCTCAACTTAAGTACCTTTCTGGCGAGCACACTGAAGCAACTTGACTGTGTAAGAGAGAGTATGTATTTCTGTGGGTTAAGATTTGACTTTCTATTTATTTTAGAGAAATATCTTTTCTTCTTGGTGAGCACAATCTTTTATCCTCCTTAAGGCTTTTGATAAGAGCTTATCCATGGTTTGGTTGCCTTATCATTTTCTGATGCTGCTAGGGGAGTGGTGTTCTCTGCTGCATGACATTTATGGACATTTGCTGTTTTTTCCCCCTGAAACAATGGGTTGCAATACAAGACTTTGCTCAAGAAACCTGAAGTTGATTTGGCTTTGGTTGGAACTTCACATATCAATACTACTAATTGTTTTATCACCTTATAATAGGATCACCAGTAAAGTACTGTACAGTCCCTATACAATTCATGAGAGTTTACATATGTACTGTAAAGTTAACATGTCCTCTGCTCTGATTCACTCGCTTTCCATGGTCATGTATCCCTAGTGCCTTATTAAGCCATATAAATAAGGTATTCTTCACATGAGCAGTTCTAAAAGTTAATAATTTACAATCACATACAGAAGTGGCAAGTGGTTTGAGTGGTGCTCAGCTATATTTCTCATGTGTGGAGAAGTATCCAGCAGATGCTGTGCTGGCTAAGTGGCCAGCAGTTAGTTAAAACAGTGGGATCTGGGGCAAGGGGGTGATCCTATACCTGCTGGCACAGTTTGCAGTGCACTGGAAAAACTTCTGTCTGGTGGGGAAAAGTTTTGTAGGAAACATTAAAACTCCATTCACTTCTCAAGAAACTCTAATTTAATTTTAGAAGAGAAGTTTTTTCTCTCCTTCAGTAGAAAATAGAGCACATTTCTACTGTAGTTAATTGTTGGTGCATGGTAGGATGTGATTTCTAGCTAGATAAACCTTGCTAATAAAGACAAGTGAGTTCTAAGGGATCTTTCTTCTATTATGGTATGTGGGGGTTTTCCTTTGTGGTTGTTCTGGCGCACTTCCCCCCACTTTTTGCTATTTCTTCATGTTATGCATGAGGAAATTTATATTTTTACATTTAGTGTTTGTTTACTTTGTTTGGATGTGCAGGTGACTACCAAGCATCTGTTAGTAAGTAAGTAATATTAAGTATTGTCTAAGCTTATGAGTCTTGGAACTTTTCATCTTGAAAATAGCTACAGAAACAGAAGACCCTGTGCTTCAAGAAAGTTTTCTCTCGATTTGACAGTCACCAGTGTAGGATGGGCAGTTGCCAAAGCTATCACACACAGAGCAGGAGGTCAGATGACCTGGTTTGGTCTGTTTGAGTTTAGCTGTGCACTCTTCTCCCCCTCAGGTGATTTGTCCTCATGCCTGGATGTGGAACTCGGCATTTTCTCTCGTGTGTACAGTGAGCAGTCCTTGCTGTCAGGACAAGCAAGGAGTTCACCCCCAGGTTACAGCAATGCTACTTTTCAAACTAGCAGCTGTGTGTTACTTAAGGAAAGCCCAATAGAGGGCCCTTCCCCAGAGACTGAGCCTATCCAATTCAAAGCACTGTGTGATGCCTTTGAAATATAAGTGCTAAAATGGCACCCATTTATTCCAGTAGAGCTGTAAGATACACAGGTAGATTGTTTTAAACTGTTTAATTAAAGATGCATATCTGAGGTAACCTAGCAAAAGGCATTTGCCTAATTAACTCCCTGTAGTTTACCATTCTTTCAGTTGCTGACAATTAGTAAATACTTGGTTTCTTTAAGCATTATTTCTCTATGTGAGTGATTTAGATATTTATAGTTAAGGAAGAAAAGATCAGTTAATTTCCATGTCTTCAATGAGATCTGTTTGGACTTTCCAGGTCACAATGCAGCTTAAACAACAACATGGATATGTGAAACTTTGAATTTTCTCCCATTGTGATGTTTTAGTTGCTGACTACAAGAATCAAAAAATCGACCATTTTTTCCCCCATACAAAGGAGTTAAATTCTGGTAATTCTGTGGTATTCTGGAAGTGACAAAATTGTGGGTTTATTTTTTAAATTTACGAGTATGTTTTTAAAAGTCTGTTTTTGTAGGGCATCTTCAGAGTCTCTTGAAATTGCAGTACATAAAAGGGAGTCAATGATGGTCTTTAATAGGAGTGAGAATAATATGTAATAGCCCTATATCAGAAGTCACCATGTAAAGCAGTTGTATTCTGGACGTATATAATTATCCCAGTTTCAGTGGGGGTTACAGGCAGCTGTAAAAACTATCAGTTCTTATTGTCTGTGCTGTTATTTTCCATTCTGCAGTTAAAGTTAAATTCACTCTTTAGACCTAAATTAATATTTTATGTCAAAGCTTGAGGAACAAAGAAAGGGTTTTTGGGGAGGAATTGGTGAAGTTTATATGTATAATGGAGAGCTGCACTAAAAAAGACATTTTGGTTAATGCTGGTTCCCATGGTTACTTGCAAATAATTGTGCAGTTTTTAAAACACAAAACACTTTTTGCAGTCTTACTTCCAGGCAGATAAGTGGCCAGCAGTTAGTTATAATTAGCTATATAAGAAGTAAATTGTTAAGCCTTGATCTTTGAAATTCATCTTAGCTTACAGACATTACACCTCTACACACTGCATTTGTATTGGCTTCACTAAGGTTAGATTTCCAGGTTAGGCAATTCTGTCTGGCTTGAATAAACTTAATCTTGAATAATATCAGGTCAATATCATAGCTTGTTATTACCTCCACAGCTTTTACAGTAGGCTATGAAAGTCTTTAAAGAAAAGCTATTCTTTTCTAAAGCAGCATTTATTCTACATTTAAGAGTTCTGGTCTTTTCTCTTAGGGCTTTTTTTTTAAATTGTGTGCCTGATTTTATTAAAAGAGTTTCAGTCTGGAAACCACAATGATGAAAATGCATCTTTCTGTGAACCTTGGTCATAAGAGACCACTGTTCTGTTGCACTTCATTAATAACAAATAAAAGTTTATCTTATTACTAATAGTAGTAATATGATTATTATATTTGTAATACCACATTAGCATGATGTGAAAAATAAACAGATTAGGCTGACCTGCCCAAATTTTTCTAAATTAACAAACATACTGGCAGTTTTGCCTTCCTAAGTCCCCTACGTTACCTGTCTTGGAACTGCACAGTTTGTGTCATGGCAGAATTAGGAAAGCACAGCAGATAGCTTAGAACTCACACTGATCACAATTCTGAACTTCTGGAGTGAAAAGATTTTGACACATATGTATGAAGAATTTTCAGATGATTCTTGCTGTTTAGATATGTGTGAAATCTTTCCATGTTTGCAGCGTTATTTTTACGATTTGTCAGAAATAGATATAACAAGAGATGTCATCTCACATCAGCTTCACTGATTTTCTGTTTTGTCTTTCTTGACATTTTTCTACAAAGTTTTTTGGTATTGGGACAATAAATCAAATTATGTAATTATTATGTGATAACATTCTATTTGACCTTTTAATGTAATTTTATTTCTAAACTATAAGCACTCAATTTCTAATTAGACTAACTGCTCTTTTCTCTTTCAGTTTAACACAGAGATCTGGATACACATTAATTGATTGCGTAGCACTTCAAATCAGAAAATAAAATAATCAAAGTCTTAGCATGTTAGTTTTTCATTACCATGAGTTGTGACGATGATTTTAGGATGATGATAAACCATTAAACAATGAGGATGAGAAGATACTACTTGATCACAATATTTCTTCCTCATTTTGCACACTGAGAGGGAGGCTGGTATAGTATCAGCAGGTGTCTGGCAGAGGAAGCAAGAGAAACGTTATGATTGACTCCGAAGCCTTAGAATCACATAATCACTCATTTTGGAAGGAACCTTGAGAGATCTTCCAGCCAGGCTTCCTGCTCAAAGCAGGGTCAACATTTGAGTTTAGACCAGATTGCTTGGCATTTTCTCCAGGCAAATCTTGAAAGCATCCAAGGATGGAGTTTCTGCCACCCTCTTGGGCAAACTGCTTAATTATCCTGTTGTGGAAATGGGACTTTTTTTCCCGTTCAGTTTGAACCTCCAAGTTTCAGTTTGTAATTTTTTCTTGTCCTCCCACAGAACACTTTATGTATAAATAAAAATCATTGTGGTCCATAAATACAGCTTACTTAACTAAGTATTACATGCAATTGGAATAACAAAGCTTGTTATGTCATGTTTTCATGTGAATTGATATACAAAAAGTACAAATTTAAGTATATCATGTATGAAATTAAAAACAGCTTTTAAGGCAAAATCCAGGAATTTTCTCATTATAAAACTTTCAAGGATGATATTTTAATATTAAATTTTCCATACTTAACTTGTAAATCCATTGGTTTAGGCCAGTTTTATCAAGGTTAGTGTAACTTTCACAAAAACATGCTTTTTCCATCTCCTGTGGAAGAGTTCTCTGGCCAAATGTGCACAAGCAGATTCTCAAAATGATGCTTCTCTTACAGCTTTTCAGAGCTGCTGCATTATGAGATCACAACATCTGGGCTGTATTAAGAAAAATATATTTGGATTTGCTATGCAAGCAAAATGAAACTTCTTTATCACCAATTTCCAAACTGTAAAGCTTCCAGTTTGAAACTCTGGAGAAACAGATGTAAAGCTTATCTGGATTTTAGTCATATTAATGAACTTGAAAGGGGATTATAGGCATTTCTGTCCTCTCAGTTCTTCAAGCAGGGAAGAATAGGAGTGACCACACAGCTATGTAGCATGAGTTTGAGGGGGGCATGCCATAATTTCTTCATCAGAAGTCATCATTTGTTGTGCATTTTTGTTACTAGAAGTAGCTAGTTCCTTACTAAGTCTTAAATTCAAAAAGTTGAATAAGGTAGCTTCCTTAAAAAATATCACTCCCCTTCCATCTTTATTTTTCTATGTCAGTGTCTCTTGACACCAAATTTTCACTGAGGCATCTCTTCCCTTTTTAAGTGTTCACTTAATGGGCTTACTCGTTTGGACTTCTATCTTACTTCTATGCTCAGTGTTTTCTTCTTCCATCCTATCTTGGTTCCAGTTTCTTATTGCCACTTTCCCCTTTCCAGTCACATATCAGCTACAACATGAAAGAGCAGCTCACCCATTTTGTCCCTGAAGATCTTATGGGCTTAATTTTTCCTGAGCCTAAAAATTAGCTTGAAGAATTCCACAGAGCTTGCTCAGAAAAATACTGGGTTGTGGAAGGCTGAAACTGCCAAATCCAGTTTGTGTATATGAAATTACACTGCAGTGCACAACAGAACCATACTCCAGAATGCTCCATGTGTTGATTGACAGTTTCTTGTCAAACTGAAGCTGAAATGAAATTGAGCTTTTCACCTCAATTCCCTTGTAAAAGCTAGTGCATGTTTAAAGCACAGACTTCGTTCAGCTAACTAGTTGCTCCCTTGTAAGTACTTAATGTTCATTCTGTATGTAATTTGTTGCTGGTTTTACCTTGGAAACCAGAGTATTTCACTGTGGTTGGTTTCCTCTAGGTTTTTTAGTGAAACATAATTCCTGTCTTGCATGTATCAGGAAGGCCCAAGCAAGGTGTCAACTCTCTTTTTCAAGTTCACACACTGAAATTGGTTCAGTTTCAAAAGATTCATGAAGAAACACAGTACTCCTTGAATGAGTGCCTGTGATTTGTTATGGAGCTGTTTGGATTGAAATTATACATGGCCAAATTAGATGTTTACAGTGAGTTAATGGGTTACAAATAAATACACTTTTAATGGCTTGAAAAACCCAGCCTTCAGCTTATTATCCATGTGTCAGAATAAATGAAATAGTGATCTGATGCAATGGCTGCTTCAGGTGAGAAAACACATGGAGCAGTCTCCAGAATAATCTGAAAACATGAGTTCAGTATTGCCTAAAAATAGTGCAAGTGAAATCTGTGCTGTCATAGCCGATTTCATTGTGAATTAGTGTTGTTCTTCATATATGAGTAGCAGCAAACTAGAATGGAAGGTTAGTGAATATATAATGAGTATGAAAAGGTCACCAGTACAGACAAGAAACTAATTTTTTTGCAAAATACACTTTGTATTGCTAGATTTTTAGATATCCATTCAGAGTTTTGCAATTACTTTAGAAACAGGAGATGCTGGGCCTGGGTCGAACATATCATAGCAGACTGCATTATCAAGTGATGTTCTACAGATGATTTTAAATTTTACAGTTTTATCATATCATGTTTCGTTATTCATTTTGTGTCCAACCAGTAATGCAAGGACAACTGTGCTTTTAATATAGGAAACAAAACACATTTTCAGTCCTGTGCCAAAAAAAAAAGTTTTCATATACCTACACTTGTAAAAAGATTAAATTTGGATTGTTGGTTGTGCTTGTCAACCAAATGTAGTCCTTCTCCCATTGAGATCTGTCTATATAAAATTAGGGCTGAAGTGTTGGGGAGGGGAGAAGAGACAGATAGAGGAATTACTGCAATTTATTTTTCTTTTATGAAAATATATATGTTTATATTAAATTATTCATCTGTATCTGTACATCTGTGTATATTGATAAATGTAAGTTCCTGTCCATGAGTATGAACACTTCCTCCAGTTTATCTTAAAACTCCCAAATTAATAAGCTACAGTTAGGCAATGGTGACAATACTGAAAGAATTAGTTCCTCATGTTTAATCACCACAAATCAGAGTCTGAAATGGAAATAATTTAACATGAAAAAGGGTCCAATGAAGTTTTTGTGTACTTTTCATACAATTTATTAAATCTCATCACAATGTAGTTGTTTTGGTTTTGACCAGGACAGAGTTAATCTTTTGGCAGTAGCTGGGAGGTGTGGCTGTGGGGGGTTGTGACTTGCAGGTTTTTCTATACCACCTCACTTCATTGCTGGGAGGGGAGTAAGGGACTTTTGTTTCTGAGGGGAAAGGTGTTCTTTCCAGTGGGAGAAAATGCGATGGGGAAGAGCTGGTCATCTTATGAAGGCCTTTCTGTGTAGTTTCCTTGTGTTATACCTTTTGTTATTAATATTGTTGCTGTTACTAGCTTTATCTCGTTGCTGTTTCCAGTAAATTGTTCTTATCTCAACCCATGATCTATGCCTTTTGTGCTTCCAGTTGGAGGGGAAAGTGGGAGTGAGTGGCAGCATGGTTTTTTCAGGGGTACTAATATGGAGAATATAATTCCTAAACCACAACAGTAGTATAATTTTAAATGCATTGTAGAGAGCCACACACATTGTCAGACTGAAAACTACAGGTTTTAAATCGAACATTGAAAAATATAAATTGCTAATAATAAGTAAACCTTTCCATTGGCCTCAGCATATGCAATTTTAGTTGCATGATCATATAATAAAGTAACTTAAGGCAGAAGGTTCCAGAATAAAAGCAAAATGCAGAATGCTCAGGGAAGCAGCAGATGCTCATACTTTTGTTTCATCCTTGTTGTTTAATGGGATGTTCACATGTTCTATTCACATTTTTCTCTGAAGATGGGACTGTTACTGTTTTTCTGTGGGCTTTTCTGTGACATTTAACATTATTATCTAGTAAGGGTACTTTTATATAAGAAACTTGCAGCACCCATGTGAAAAAAGGAAAAGGTTTTAGTTCCATTTTACAAAAGGGTCAGTAAGGCACATAATGTACAAGAAGTGTCCATTCATTTTGTGTGCCCAATTAGCACAAGACCTTTGACGTCTTGATTATTTCAGAATGCTACATTTTTGTAGCATAGAATGCTTTAAAAGCCTCCCTTGGAGGGACTCAAAATTGAAAGGAGGCAAGACACTGTTAGCAGATTCCATAGTTATTTGTGGAGAGTGGAAAAGTGCTGAGAAACAGTTCAAAGCCAGGTACTGGTGGGGGAGCACTTCTCTATAGCATTGCTCTTTGCTTCTATTTCCACTGCTGCTGTTCTCTGGATTTCTTCCACCTATAATGGTTCATGTCTTGACACAGAGTCTTCTATGAATTCTTCATGCTAGCTTGTGTGCTCTTTTCTATACTGTATCTGTCTGCTCCTTCCTACTTCTGTCCCAGGTCACTTCCTGCCCTCTGCCTCTTCATTCTCTTTTCTGGCTCACAT
Source organism: Geospiza fortis (assembly GCF_000277835.1). Classification (NCBI taxonomy): domain Eukaryota; kingdom Metazoa; phylum Chordata; class Aves; order Passeriformes; family Thraupidae; genus Geospiza; species Geospiza fortis. The sequence goes on along the minus strand of NW_005054310.1, from coordinate 2,126,481 downwards.
TCCTCCCTTGGCTATTGGGCTGGCCTCTAGTTTCCATCCCTTCTCCCTATCCAGTCTCTTTGCCCATTGTTGGTCCCAGGGCATCCAGACCTATACTTGTAGACCAGCCATCCCCATAGAAAATGATGCATATCTTCATCTATTCCTTCCTGTGTGACTGAAAGCCAGTCAAGTCTGTCCCATTCTTTTTCATATTGTCTGGTTACCTGTGATGCTTCATAAGAAAAGGTGCTTCTTTTATTCTGAACTTCTGTATGTAGCAGTATTACTGTGTTTCCTCCTGCTCTACAGTACAAATGCTTGGTTCTTCCAGTTCTGAGCTGGAAAAATTTGATTGCAGATGGAAATTTGGTTGAAGGGATGTAGCTGCTGATACTTTGTCTCTACTGCAAATAGACAAATCAAGGACTTTTTTTCTATAGATATGTTGATTAGACGGATTTAGACACTTCACAGAAATCAACACATTTCTGGTGCCAGGCTGAACCTTCTGCCAGACTGGAAACAGGGGGGAGTAGAACTTCTTGAAAGATCCATGAGATTTCTTTTTTTCTCAAAATGTCTTCTTCCCCTAGTATTATATTTTTAATCAATTTGAAGAAGATACCCAGTGTGTGAATTTCAGCAGTTTTGGCACAGCAAACAGATTCAGAAAATAATCAGAACTATTAGCAGTTCATAAGAATAGGTCTGAGCTTTCTGCCTATCACATAGGGTTTAAAATTGTTCCGTGTATATTGCTCCATATGACAAAACTCATAAACTGTAGATTGAAAATAGATTTCTTGTACAGTAAACTGCTGAATTTACTTCTTAAAATTGATATATAAATCATACTTTTTCAGCTGGAGGACAAAGCAAGAAAAGAATTCAATTATAAGGTCTAATAGAGGATCTTGTTGAGGTTTAAGTGACTGCCATGAAAGGATAATGAGGTATTTATGGGCTGTCAATAAGTCGCTGTTTACTTCTACTGAAGAACTTAACTTTTTTTTAATAAACTCGCTTAATATTGGACCATCTTCCTTTCTCAAGAAATTTAGTTAGTATGTTTACAGCAAGCTGTTTTGCTTTTTGATTGTCAGAACCTTGGAAAATATCAAGGTCAAATCATAGAATTGCAAATTAATGCAAAAATGTATTTAATATACTGATAGATGATCTACTCAAATGTTCCTATTTTTACACTTATAATTTTTTAATTGTAAGAAGAGTGAATTTAATGAGCTGAAAATGATAGCTTAATGTTACTAGTTGGAGTTGGAATACTTTACTTGGGTGTTATATGGGCTTGCTCACAGAAATCTGCCAATGTGGTTCAGTCCAGAGCTGGGGGAAAAAAGCACCAACCAAGCTAATATTTGACACTTCCAGTCCAGCTGGACTTCACATCCAGCTCAAGAAACAGTACCATTCACTGAACATCATAGGAGTATTGAAGGAAGTAAAGAGAACAAGTGAAGAGTAATTTAATATACTGGGCAATGTAAATAAGGCTGAAGTTAGGAAAGAAAAATTAAAGTTTGATACCAGGTCTAACATCTTTCTCTAAGAAAAAAAAATTTTTTTTTTTGCTCTTTGTTCTCTAAATGTCGTCTTCAAAATTCACCATTCTGTAGAATAATGCTGTAGATTACTTTCTCTCTCTTTGACCCCTGCCCAATCCCACCCTACACCCCACCCCCTCCTACGCAGTGTTTTGATTAGGAATATGTGTTTTATTGAAGTAGAAGTGTTTGGCTCCATGTCTGTGACTTCTTTCTCCTTTCCATATTTGAAGATAGAAGTTAAATAAAATGTATAATTAATTATTTGGGTCTAAAGAAAATCTGTTATGGTGTCTGTTTGTATAAAAATTGTAAATTATGGGTCTGTGGCAGAACCAAGACATTTTCCTTCATTAATTTTTAGGCATAAAACCACAATATTGGTTAGAAGGTTACATGCAGTATATTATGCTACGCTGGTGATTGCATTGAAGACTTGGACAGTATAATGTCAAAGGAGTTATGTGAGTAAATGTAAACAGAAAGGAGCCTGGGACTGGTCTAACAAAAGTTATTTTTGCAATGTACTGACTTAAATCCTTCTAGCAGTGCAAAGGCTCAATGTAGGATGGTGGGAAGTGAAAAAACTGCTGATCCATGTATTGCAGAATGCTGCAAGGTTAGAAGCTAGGAGACTCAATGTCAGAGTTTGAACAAAGCTAATAACGTTTTGCTCCGTTTATTGGCCACTCCTGCTGTCCTCCCCTGGGGGAAAGAATTAAGTGTTGTGAGCTGTTTGACTTGTCAAAAGAATCATAACAAATGGAAATCTACAAGTTTGATTTAGCAATTTTCTGGGGTGATCTTAGGTTATCATTGATTATGGGCTCTGAAACCAAGGAAAATTAACAGCTCCAAAAGAATCGAAACAGTTAATTAGTGCAGTGCTCTCATTTTCACCTCATATTTTCTTTTAAACCCTACATCCTGTGTGCTGTATTTGATAGTGGAGCTGGGAGGAAGAATTGTGTGAGAGCATCCTCATAATGAGTGTCCCAAAGCATGGACAGTCCCCAGCCAGCAGACAGAATGAGGCTGGGCTGTCAGTCAGGATGCAGTTCTAAGGTAGAGACATGATAATTTCAGACAAGATGGAGAACAAAATCACCCACGCACAGGTCAGATGTCTTTTCCTTCTTTTCCGAGAAATAGTTCACAATTTCAGTTTCTGGGCACACTTTGTGGTCTCATCCCTCTCCTTCTCTCACTCTTGGGACTGACTTCTTCCATACAGCCTTTTGTCCCATTTCAGTAGGGGAAGCTGAGCAAAAGAGATAACCTTATCCTGCCATGAACTTAAACAGTTGTGGAGGAAACATCTAGTCAGTCTGGGCATCACTGTGGATGGATGAATTTTAGCAAATTTCTGTCTTAACTGAGCCTTAGCAAAGGTCTGTCTTAACTGTGAGCCTTTGGTGTCTGCCATCAACCAATGTAGTCAGCAAAAGTCTAAAGGTGTTTTGGACTGCATCTGGTCATGGTTAAGTTGGATAGATCTGTTAGCTGGATAGACTTGTGGCTATTGAAGTTGTGGAAGAAGCTTGGCCCTTCATGACTTCCACATATATCATTCTGATAATGCATATTCATTCCTACCAATAGTTAGGACAGTGCTGCTACCAAACTCAGTGCTTTGAGTTTTGATTGTCCAGTGTAACACATTTTAATTCAACCTGCTGTCCAGATGCAGGAACTGTGCTCAGTATTTTCTGGGGCAACAAAAAAATGCATTGGAAGCAGCATCAAAGAAAAGTAAGAGTTTACTGGATATTAAAGTTGAATTTTAAGCTAACAGCTGGTAATTTTCTTTTCAATGACATCCTTTTGGTGACCTGGGGCTGATAAATTTCATTTCTCTCCCTTGTTATTTCATCATTTCAAACCTGAAATGCAAACTATGTTTTATTGGGAAACCACTGTGGTCATTGCTTTGAAAGGATGCTGCTGACAGTGTAGCTGCTTATAAACTATTTGTGTGTTGCTTTGCCCAGAATTTGAGCAAGCTAGCCACTGAAGCAGAAAAAGCACAGCCAGTGTTGTCAAATATTATTGGTGCAATGTGCCTTTATATGTGCCTGGCTGAGCATCATCAAATGGCATTTGACATGGTTCTTTCCCAAGGCCATAATGTGCTGCATACAGCAGACTCTCAGTTAAATAATTTTTATATTTTGTATTTATACACACACATACATGCATGTGTTTATAATCCATCATGGTGATTTGCATGAATGTGTAAAATATTCCTCCACCTACCCTACTTAATTTTTTCATTTTATATTAATAAGCCACTTTGAAAAATCATTCACAAAATAGTATTCTTGAGTTAAATAATTCTCAATGCATCTAACTATGGTATACAACAGTCACAAATATGTTTTCTGAAGTAGTAAAAATGGCCTAAAACTAGTGATTTAGCAGCTGTTAAATTATGCAAGTGCGGATTTTTTTTCTCAATTACTTCTTGGATGAAAGCTTTCAGACCTGTAAGTTTTTTGTTTGGTTTGGTGTTTGTGGGGTTTTTTGAATTTTTTTTTTACGAAGCACTGAACTCTTTCTGTTAGCTATAATTATGAGGAAATATAAACAGCATTTGCTGTTCCTGCCCTCAATGCAAATCCAGCTCCATTATGTAACATGTTGTATAAAGAAATCATGGGGAGATGCCACAGTGTAGCTAAGCAGCATTATTTTTGAACAAGTTGATGTTTTAACATAATTTTTAAAATATTTTTTATTACTTTCCTTCCTTGTTAGGATTCTTCTTTTGAATAGTCCTTTTGGAATTGAAAAAAACAGTATTTCAGGGGCTCAGTAACTTAGATGCCTTAGCTGTGCAAATTTTAAATGAAATAGATGTTTTCTTCTCATATTTTCCTCTCATATTTTACTTATTGCACAAGCCTCCTTTTCCAATGAATGATGTAAAGAATAAATGTCAGCACTGAGGACAGACATCTGGCATAGGCAAGACAGAATCACCATGTATTTCTATTGTAGCTGAATTTCAGCTAGCCTGGACTAAATAATAGTGGCACCTTTTCTGCATGCAGGTTTTATTTCTGTGTTCACTTTAGATGGAGACAAAAACCATGTGCCGATCCATATTGAAACGTTTGTGTTTCATGGATTGCTGCCTGCAGGGACTGTCCCGGTAATGACTATGTGACAACCTGGGGGTGAAAATGATCTCTCTGTCTAGTCTTATGGGGAATAGCTCCCTACAGAGAAGGACAAAATGGTCAAAGCCTCACTGCTACTTTGCCCTAGACTTGTCTTTTCAGTAAGATTTTGTTCACTATACCTCCTGCTTACTGTTAGCAGAAAACATGGGTATTTTTTAGCCCTGGCTTATGAAATTATGATTTTATTAAATCCTCCGCATTATGTTGTTAACTTGGTAAGAAAAACCTCTGCATTAACTTTTATATCAGATAATAACCTAGACTATTTTGTTAATTCTTCCCAAATCGAATTCCAAGGAAGGATATATTGTAGTAACTTCTTTTTTTTACAAGCTAGAAATTAAGTTTAGTGAGGCCATCTTGTCAGACTATTTAGGATTAATCACTTTGTCACCTGTTAGCTCAGTTGAATTACAACTTGGTAATCGTAAGTGCACCATTACTATGTAATATGTTGCCAATGTAATATTTCTATTTTCAGGTAGTTTCAAGAACACCACTGCTGCTTGAGTTTTCTTAATTTAATTTCTTCTAAATTCTTCAAAATAATTCATTGTTTCAGTGTTCCTTATCTTCCCTTGAAGCATGAAAGAGGGAGAGAGAAAAGGAAAAGTACATGGCAGAGAAGCTATTCATGAGCTGTTGCCAAATGTACCGAATAAACCAATTGGATCAGAAGCAAGAGGAGAAACCTTCGATCTTTTCCAGTTATAACAGTATTGGAACATTAGTTCTGGCATTAGTTAAAAATGTTTCATATTCTCATCAGAGAACTTAGTGGTCTCTTGAAAACATTTTATATCCTAGTAAGTACTGAAATAGAAAGAATTATTCTCTAGTTGGAGCTCACTGTGGTTCAATATTGTTCCAAGGGTGCACATACAAAACCTGCCACTGCCCAAGTTTTATATACAGTGTTTTTCAAAAGGTGAGGCAATGCATTATCCCTTGCAGAACATATCAGGATTTCCAACCAATCTTTATTTTAAGGAATATGGCTGTTTTCAACTCCTATTTTAACAGGAAAATCTGCTTTCTAAATACATCCTCTTAAACAAAGTTACTCTTCCTTTCTAGAGGATACATGTTTTATTTTCTTAATTTAACCTTTCTGACTTCTAAAATTTACTTTTTCACATTAAATTCAAGCTTCAAAATTGTACTTATTTTATTTGGGCTTTGAAAATGGTAAATATGTTTCCACTGGACATATTCTGTTACTGGTTTTGGAAGTATCCACCTATGCATGAGAATTGCCATAGTTTTTATAAGCTACCTCTGTGACCATAATTCCTGTGAAACTGTATTTATCAGAAAGTATGGTGTTATTTATTTATTTTAATTTTTTCTCCCTACTCCGGCCCTCCTTTCATCTACCTGCCTTCAACCCATTACAGCTGTGTCTCTACCAAGAGATGATTTCATTTCCTTTGCTTTCTAATCACTTGAGGGTCAAGCATTCCTAGTGACATGTTCAGAAAATGTAGTGATGTGTCATATGTTACTTCTGAGGGTTCAAAGGGGCTTGACTGTCAGTGCACACTGAACATTGTTCAATGATAAATAGCAGTTCTTTTACGTGAGCTAAGTGGTGGTAACAGTCCTCAGTTGAGAAACTTGTGGATGTAGCACATTTGTTATCATCCAGGTGGAGAACCACAGCTTGTCAGTGTAGTTCTGATCTTCTTAAAGATTTTGTAATTCTGTGGAGATCTTCTGTTGCTTCCTAAGCTAATACACATTTTCCATAGATGGATCTGACTTAAGAAAAACAAGAGTTCTCACGATCTCAAAACTGATGACTTTCCTCATATGATTTCAGAGTGTGTGAGCAGCACACTAAGCAAGATGTTCTGGAGAACAAATTTGAATTGGTCCACTACATTAGTATTGATTTTTTTGTCCTTTCGAGCTTCCCTGAATAAATGTGGAAGGAACTGCATGAAGCACAAACCAGAAGCCACTGTCAGTGTAAGTGCATTACTTAGCAGTGGTCTGCTTATGTTTAGCACTTGTTTGATATCCAGATAGCAATAAAATTAAATCAGGGTAAGTATTCAGTGCAGCACAAAGCACAGTCTTCAGCAGAAGCCATTTATTTCATGCTCTCAGATATGACCAGAGTATTGAAAATTTCTTGCTTTAACAGTATAAACATTTTTTCTTTAATTTCATGAAAACAGTTCACCTTAGATGACACGTAATGGAAATTTTTCTACAACCCCTTTCAACTATTGCCTCTCCTCCAAATCCTTGTGGACAATCTGAAAATTGAAAATTTGCCAAAAACCCTTAACATCATTGCAGATGTGCTGTTTTGAGACTTGGAGGTAATGATTTTTTTCCTTCTCTAGGAAAAAAGCTTAAGTGTGTAATTTTCAAATCTGGAAAATACTTGTAGTCCTGCCTTTGTAAGTCCATAAAAATCTTAAATAGCCACTCACCCAATAATATTTTTTTAATATAGATGTTATATTTAATATAATAAATAATTCCTTGTATCTGAAGAAAAAGTTTGGAATGACTAATTTTTTTTCTAATTTAATTTCATTCATCAAATTTGCTGTAATTCTAGAATACCTTTTTTGCAATACCTTGCAGAAATACACCATAAATGTAGAAACCAATTAAAGAGGAATTAACTTCTACTATCTTCTCTAGTGATTAACAAATGGTTCGGTTACTCATATTTTTGAGTTCCTAATCCTCTTCATGGGTTTTAGAATTGTGTTGGGTGTCTGAAAGTACCAAAGAAATATCTGTTACAGCAAGTTGTTCTGGACTAAGTGGATTTGGAATATTATGTTTTGGAAGAAAATCTTGTTTATTACCAATCTCATAATCAGTGCTGCATCCAGTAATGGACTAAAAAAGGATAAACAACTCCAAGAAGAGATGGCAAGAGAAAGAGTTAAAGACAGTCAGATTTTATAGAGTTAAATCACTTTAATTTGGAAATATTTCTCCTTATATCTTGTACTTATTGTGTGAGGATTAGACTTAGAAGTTTCTTGAGGAAAAAAAAATTAACAGCCTGAAGAGAAAATAGCCCCACAGAATATTTGAAATTTTACTGTACGGACAGTAGGTGGATTTGTAAAGAGACTAAGAGCAAGTTGACTCATAAAATCCTGTATCAATTAATCATTTAAAGATACTTAAATGCTGAAACATGTATAAGCACTAAATTGCAGCATCTTATACAAATCATTAATTTAGCAACTTTGGTTAGGTTAAGCCTGATTTTGATGAACTGATTTAATATTTCAGTACATATATTTATAGCCATATTTCTCAGGCATGCCATTCAAATTTAAAATTATTTTGCAGACTTAAAAATCTAATGGAATTGTTCATAAAGTTACTATAGAAACACTGGATAGTCAATAATAAAGGATTTGGGGGATGCATATTAGAGAGTGAGATACGCTTCAGTTCAATTGAACTATAGGAAATTGCTTTGATTGGATTTTTTATGCTTTTATTTCTCATGTATATATTAAAATAAACTGTAATTAAAAATTAAGATAGCTACTAAAGAAGTTTAAAACATTTCTGATGGAAGAAAAGAATCTAACATCTAATATTAAGCAAATGCTAAGTTAGCAAAAAAATTGTCTGAAGGAATCAGTGGCAATTTTAAGCAGGTGATGACATTCACTTTTATTACTTTTGTAAATTACATTCCGTTTCACAGTAAGAGGTGGGGGAAGTTCTTAGCTAGTTAGAAGAAAATTATGTTAGTTTAGGTCCAAAAGTTGGTCTGTCTTGTATTTTTTCAGGAAGTTCAGATGAAATTGTGCTATACCAAAATTAGATTTCTGAAGAGAGCTGCGTTCGTCAGAGGCACATAAAGCTGCTTCTCTGTTGCTCATTACTCAAGGACTAAAAGTTGGACTATTCATGAGTTTCTGCTATTAGATTTGAACAAGATACTACATATGGTGGGAAAGGTGCTTTCTAATAAATGGCTGTAACCCACAATTCCTTGGCAGTCTTCCTATAACTGATATTGAGAGTGCTCTGTGTGTATCTTTCACATTGCAAAATCCATTTGGAGTGGAAATCTTTCTCTGTCCTTGTGCTTTCCTTTTGAAGTGAGCAACAGGTGAGTGTGATACTCAGCTCTCATTAAACATGATGCTTCTTTATTTACTTCGAACCCCCACCACTAAAAGGTTGGAGTCACACACATCAAGCTAGTTTTTGAAGTTGGCACTTTGGTGTGTTGATAACTAAATAAAAGATCACCTGGTGGGAGACTTTGATTGCCTGTCAAGGCCAATCAGGAGTCACTGGCAGAGAAAACACTTATTCCAGCAAAGTATTCCTAGTGTAGATATGGTCAAGTAATCACAAAGACCCTCTGAGATGAAAAGAGCCTCCATGCAGGGGACTGTATTTGTTAGCAGGCACGGAGACAGTGCTTTTGCTGTGACTCATCTACCATTCTGGGATGGCCTTATTCAAAGGATAAAGGTGGACTTACTCTTCATCTTACTCACTTGATGGCAGGGTAAAAAATGCATTTTTAAATCATGTCTTCCAATATGATGATAGTAATACTTTAAGGAATGATCAGAAGAAGAAGGAAGTAAACATCTTGCCTTCGTTCTTAAAGCAAAGAAAAAAGGTCGTGGGCAGAGTGAATGTAAAAGGAAGTCACTGCTGGCAATTTTCTTCTATACCATTGAAAACTAAGGTAGGTCACCTTTGAGTGGTGAATATTTGCATTTTGGAGCTCCAACCAAAGCTCCAGATTCGAGAACTCACATTTATTGCTCCAAGGTCACAGGAATGCAGAATTCTTTTCTTTGTAACCTGTGAACAGCTGTGTTTCCTCCTGAATGAAAATTATTTCTCTGTGATCTTTGTTCTTTACTGAAATTTAAAGTAAAAGTTAAATAGATTTCTTATTATGATGCTATGCTTTCATTTTGTTTTGAGACTGCTGTAAAACCAGCATTCTGTTTTCATCAGAAATTCAGTAGTTGGGCTGAATTTTAGCTCAGCTACTGCTTAATGAAATTTGATTACTATTGTATAGGATCATGAAGGATCAAGTGTCAACTTGTTTAAATACTGTAGAAACTTGAAACAAAAAACACTGTCCCTATCTGAAATAACTTTATGGTGAAGAACATGTTCCAGAAAAATGCTGTTTTAAGTCTTTCAGGAATGTGTAGGGAGGCAGTGAGCTGACCCCTCCATGATGGTTCCCAGATCACAGGTAGCTTCATTAAAGGGAGGGTGACTAAACTTCTGCCACGTTGCTGCAGCACTTCATAAAGTAATGAGCAGAAAAAGTAGACATCATTATTGATCAAGCTTGGCATGCTGGCAATTTTGGCAGCCCATACTCTACTGCTAGTGTGGATTTGTAATGACATGACCTAGACAGAAAAAACTAACACGTTATTTTTATTTATAATGTGTGTAATGATCTAGACACAAATTATAAGTAAATAATGTAGCAGAATTTGGGAGCTTTTTTCCCAATCTGTCTTCATTATTTTATTGTCAGTTTAGGCCACAGGTAAGCAATCAAAGCTTATTTACAGTATTTTCTACAGGAACTGCTGCAGTTCTGGAAAGTTACATATGATTACTGAAATCTACCTTTTTGTCTTAAAAAAGGAGCAAGTACAAGAAAGCTGCCATTGCCTTCACAAATTATTTGTTTGAACTGTCCAGGCGAAAAATTGCCTAGAGACTTCATGGAGATACTTGCAGATTATGGCAGCCGAAAGGTGAAGGTGTGAGGTGGAATATCTTAGTCATTGTCACTGTTTCAATGCCTCTTTGCTGATGAAGACAGTTTCTTTCCTTGGTGAGAAGATAGATGAAGTGGAAAAATCTATAAAGTATTCTCTATGACACTGTGACTTCTCATTAAAGGGGGGGTGGTGGTAGGAAACCATTTTTGAGTGCATAAACTCTACACCGCACTCTACTCCGTTAGAATGTGAAAAAGGAAGAATATGTCTGGATTTCAGTGAACTCCAAAAATTTTTTTTCCAGTTAGCCATTTTTCTCTGGCTTCTGTATTAGTTTCAGAATTATTTGCATAATGTCATTTTCTCTGCTTGGTTTAATAAAAATTAAATATAAGCACAAACTTTAAATTACTTTTGAGTAAAATCTGGTTTGTTCAGGGAGTAAATTACCATATGAAGAAGGGAAATAGAATTGGGAAAAATGTAAATGGGGAGACAAAAAACTTGGGCTAAAAGAGAGATACTGTGAAAAGTGAATGCTTTGCATTTAGGTCAGCCTGTTTTAACTTATAATTTGTGTCAAAATTCAACCAGCTTTCAGCTACTGTAATGAAATTTTGAAGTTGACTGTTCTGAACTAGAGAAACATTTTTGGTTACATGGATTGACGAAACATTTGTGAAAAACAGTGTACAGACACTTTAAATAACAGGCTGTCCCTTATTCCAGTTCTGTTATGTAATTTAGTACATAACTAAACAACTGATGACAACTAAAGTTATCTATTATTTCTAGAGCAACTTTACTATAAACAGCATTAATACTTCTGGTTGTCGTAGCAATATACTTCATTTTTGCACTTTAGATTCAGCTCTTGATGTGAGAATAGCTCTTTTTTTTTGTTCTCTGCCATCTATCAGCATGCATGTCAATCAAGCAGGTGATGAACATGTGCCTGCTGGGGGTTATATTTGAGATCATCAACTCATTTCATGTAGGCTTCTAAACAGATGGTTTCTTTTGGTCCCCAGGAAGATAATGTGGATTTGAACTGCTGATACGAGTGTGAAAGAATCTGTTTATGTATTCCAATCTCCTCATTCTAGCTTCCATCTATGAAAATTTTAAAGACACAGATTTTATTCTGTATGAACAGAGCATATGAAAAATCACTGCACTGGATTAATAAGTAATTAGTAAAATTTCCTTCAATTAAAACTGAACACACAAGCCTGCAGCCTTGCATACTGAGTGCATTCTTTAAAGCAAAGTAGGCATCAGAATAACTTGAGACAGAACTATGATATAAAATTCTACAGCATACTTTACTCTGATATATTTTGGAAATGTTCTCCTTTTTACACCTTTTTTTTCTGAGGGTTCTTTTTAAGGTTTTCTAGGTTGTGTCTTTCACTAGAATTTGTCCAGTTCCTCAACCATTTAGCAAATAAGAAAATAGTTTTACTTTCAGAACAGAAATATACTGCCTAAATTATTTCTATGATGAAAATGAAATATGAGAGTAATTTCATGGATTTTGGTGGGAATAAGAAACCTATACTTTCCATTATGAATATTCTTGCTATCCAGTGACATATTTAAGGTACACACTGTGGATCACATTTTTCCCTCTCTTTCCATAAGTGACATGATACACTTGAATCTTACTTCTGCTGTTTGACTTGCTGTGAAAAGCCCCTGAAAAGCCATGGTCAGGATCTACACACTTAGTATCTATGTTGCTGGATGCAGTGTAGTATAAAGACATCAGGGATGGATTTAAATCTAATATTTTCTCTCTCTCCTTCTCTCTCTCCTTTTCTCACTCCTTCTCTCTCTCCTTCTCTTGTCTCTCTTTCCTGTCTGTCTTCCCATAGGTTCTCATATTGATTCTCCTTAGTCATCTCCAGAAAATGTGCCCTTAATGGTGATCACTTCCTTTCCTCCACATCTGCCTCTACTTACTATTTTCATTTTTCTTTCCCAGAAGAATTCCACGACTAAAGGGCAAAAGGGCTTCAGATATTCAGTTGTTCTTTTTGACGTACACAAGTAAATTTCACCTAACAGGCTAGACCTAGCAATCCAGCTTTTCCTGTAGTTATCCTAAGGTTCACATTAGTGAAACACTATTTTTGTCTCAGGATGGAAGGAAGCAGGAGTTGCTGCTTCCTTAATTACCTTTAAATTTAAATTATGACATGTTAGTTGCTCGTACTTTCTGAATGTCCGTCTAGCTAGTATCACTTGTCAGAATGGTAAGTAAAAGAATATGCTGCTGCCTCCTGTGCAATTTGAGTACCTGAGGTGACCTCCAAACTTAACATTACTGCTTGTCTTTGGTTTAAATTTCTCTGTGTGTCATTGTTAAGCACACTTGATTCTTTGGGATACTACAAGAAGCAGCATGGAGGTACTGCTTCTGTCAATAATTGCAGAGTACTGGCAATTGTAGTTGAGGATGTCTTTAAGCTGTCTGTCTTTTTTTGAAATGTGTTATTTCTGGTAAGCCGGTTCATTCCCATAAAAGACATGAACTAGACTTGAGAGTCTTTCCATTAATGAGTTTTCTGGGCTGTGCAGAATAGCTATTAAGATGAAAAAACTGTGACTTGGTACAGTTAAATTAGATTTGTAACTCCTCACAAGTGAACTCCCTCACGGTAGCTGGAGCGAGCTTCTGAAGCAGATGAAGAAAACAGAGCATGAGGCACACAGCAATTTTTCATTGTTATTGCAGGTGACGTATCTAAACTGGCAGTATGCAGGCATAGGAAGGGCATATCAATTAGAAATAAGAATTTATTCTGACTTTTTCAAAAGCATCAACAGAAGTAAGAAGAAGAATGAACTGCAGTGGGATGTGTGAATGAACATCTTCATCATCTTTAGGTAGCTATCTTTCAATGCCAAAAATAAAAAAGAAAAAAACTTACTGGAGAGAAAAGTAGTTTTGCACCTTTGTTCTGCAGCAATTCAAAAATCAAATACGACATTCATGGAAAATCTGTACAAACTTGTTGTAGTCCCTAATATTGTGTACATATTACAGTCATTTTTCATTTTGAAAAGAATGAAATTACTAACAACCGTTTCAAGGAAAACATTTTTCACAGTGGACTGGATCTTTCTGTTCCAAGGGTAGTCTGAAAATCTTTGCCGTTGCATGGTAGATTCAGTTGACACTGAATCTTCTGGGATGTTTGCCATGGTAGAAGACTCCTGGCAAAAGTGGGAAATAGTGAATATACGTATCCTCACTTTCTTTACCTAATTGTAACTGAAATGAGGCATCTGTAGCACAAACACTTTGTGATATAAATGTGTCATTAGAGCCCAAATAGGTTTGTACAAAGTTAGTCAATGGCTTTTTCATTAAATTTCTTTATTGTAAATGAAGGAAAGCAGTTTTCCTTGCCTTGTTGTTAACTTTGTGCTGGGTAGGCACAGTCATCATGTAGAGAACTGGTACAGTAGTCACATCGTCAAAGATTCATCTGTTCTGATTAACACTTCTATGTCCTGCAAAACATTATAACCCTATCATATAAAGCGGTTTTTTGGGGGGTTTTTACCCTGTTCTTAGTATAAATGGAGGCAATTTCTCTCAGCTTGCTAGTTAGCCCCCTGCTTGTTCCTGAAAAGATTTTTGCTATTCAGTGTATCAGACCTAGACAACAAAGGAATTGTGGCCAAGAAAGTAGAAAAGTTTCCACTCTGCAATTGTGAAAGAGGAGATATTTTATCACAAGTTGAAGCCATTTTCTTCCTTTCTGCAGTGTTGTCCTTTGCTCCTTTTCTTGAATACAAATATTTTTCCAAACAAAAAGGGAAATATCTTTGTTGGTTTGTTTACTGTCATGGTAGAAGCTAAAAATCATACTTCAGATTGTAACTGCTTCTGATAATGGACAGGATATAAATTTGTCCAAGTGAACCTGGAAGTCTCACAGCAGTAGCAGCAGGGGGAGAGGCACAGGCCTGGCCTCAAGTAGCCTGGCCACAGTGTCCAGGGCAGCCACAGTCTGCTGGCCACCACTGTCCCTGCCAAGGGCACTCCTGCATGTGGCACACACAGGTTCTGGGGGTTCTGCAGGCAGGGCACTGAGAGCAAAGTAAGGAATTGATTTATTGAATGTGCAGATTACTGCATTTGCCAGAAAGATGGGAAATTGAAGTGGGGATTAAATGGTTCAAAAGTGGGGTTTTTGCCACTTCACAGTCTCATGACTGTGGAAGAGGTCTCAGCACCTATTTACTGGACAAATTCCTTAAACTTACATGTCAGAAGCTCAAAAGACAGTATGGCCTCAAAGAATAATCAGGCAAAGTTGCTCTGAAGACCTGTGGGTTGAAATCAGATACATGATAGTTAAGTCTTGCTCTGACTTCTTCTATTAAAACAACTTGTCTTAAAAAGTGTTCATTCAATCCATTTTGATTCCATATTTGTATCATCAAATTATACCACTTGTATTCTCATCTGTTGTTTCTTCAGTGCAAATATAAAACAGCCTGGTAAGATTAAATAATATCACACTGCTAAGCAACTACTGCTTCTTAAAAACATGAAATAAGAATTGACAATTTCATCACTTTTCCTGAAGAACTCTTAAACTTGCACTGGTATGAGCAGGTTTTTTTTTCTGCCAGATACTTGCAGTGTAGTGTCAGATTGGCTGTTTATATATACAAAATATTTTTGCTGTTTTTTTTTTTTTAAAGAACCATAATTCCTTTCCCATTGAATGGCATTGAAACAATATTGCTCAATATAAGCAATTAAAAATAATTGCAAAGGCTTGAAAGCTACAGTCTAACAGGTAAAGGTCAAATTCTAAAGTTTTTGCTTTGCTTTCCTTAGACAAAATTCCTACATCTTTTACTGCAGTTTTTACTTTGCACTTCCTGACTCAAAGCACATGCAGGACAAAATGGATAGAACAGATAATGTGTGCCAAATCTCTGTCTTTGATTGCATGTAACCACATGCAGTCAGTGGCTGGGGTAAGTGTTATGTGTAAACAGTGTGAGCATACTGTGCTGATGTGTGACCCTTTTCCGTGTTCTTGATTTACCTTGTCTGGATGCAGTGTCAACTCACCTCAAAAATTCTAAGCCAATGTGAATAAGTTCTTTTACAGGTGGTATTAATTACTGCTGTGTATTTCTGAGAGATCTGATTGCACCTCGTCAGTGCAATGTTACCAGAATGTTCTGACCCTTCTCCAACATCTTCATTTTCTAAAACACGCACCTTTGCAATGCTGTGAAATGGTTTTTTTTAGCTATTTTGTTTCCACAGATTAGATTTTGTTGCACCACACCACACTCCTGGAGCATGGAGGAGATCAGACAGCAGGGCTGGCTTGACATATTTTAATATGTGAAGCGTGAAGGTGAAAACTGCAGTCAGCAGTGCCAGTCAAATGGATTAATGCTGTTGCTGAAATTGGGAAAAAAATTACTAAGGCAGGGTAAACTGATCGTTTGCAGTATATTCTTTTAAATGATTGATCCCTATCCTCTTAATTTTAATGATTGGAGAAATAAGGACTGGGATTCATTTTGTCCAGTTGTAGATGCCTGTTAGTTGGGTGTATGTTTGCAGTACAGATCTGAGCTGGTTTTACAGCCACCAGATAGGCAATTAATCTTATTTTAATTCAACCTCTATTATAGGATAGGATGACTCATCTTCTGAGGGAGCTGTTTCTTGCTGTTGACTGTGAAGGAACATAGTGTCTGTCAATTAAATTAGGGCAGATGAACCTACCATGCAGCTTGCTGTGTACATCTCTTGAAAATATAAGCTATATCTGAAACTCAAAGTGCTTAAGGGAAATGCAGAAGTAATTCACAGAAGTGGAAACAAGAAGTCATTTGATGGTGCTGTATGGTAGTGAATCACTGGTAGTGAATCAAAACTGCTTAATGTTTATGGTTACAGATTTGATTTTTTTTAATACTTACCTGGTTTTCCCCAGTGAACAGTGTATGTGGGGTTTCTTGTCAGAAGAAAAGGAAGATATTTGTCTTCCTGTTAAGCAGATGGTTCAATGAATGGGACAGACTTTTGCTGCATGGATGTATATTATTTTGAAAAAGAACATGGGAATGTATCTGAAAAGCAGAAAATTATTTTGCTTGATTCTGCAGTATAAAACACCCATCTAGTATAAACATTAACTCGTTGGGTCTTTTGCCAAACCAAACAGAGGTGTTACTTTAGGAAAATAAATCTTAGAAGGAAAAATTTCTAAAAATTTGCTTGCATGTTTAATGAAGATTAGTACTTAGATCACAGTGATCAATTTTGTAAAAACTGGTGCCCAAGAATTACTTTAGATAATATCCATTTAATGTGTTTTGCAGTGGAAATTTTAAATAAAAACTATTAAAATTACCTTTAAAACATTACTTTACAGATTTCAGTATAAGAAGTCTGGCTGCGTGATGTGTGCAATACGACCTTATTCTTGTTTTTCATGGAAAGCAATTGTGCTGGTTACTGCAAAGCTGTGACCCTGAGGGCTTTGTGTCTGTATGAGATCAATATCATAATTAGAGAAAAAATCTTTTACAATATGACATATCTTAAATTAATCTTTCAAAGTATTTTGTGGATGGTCGGGGTTCCCAAATCATTTGGTTTCTTAACCTTTTCTTCTCTTTAGAATTTTGATAAAGAAAGTTCATTAAATAATTTTTTTAAAAAACTATTAGGAAATGTCTGTGATGTGTGATAGTAGGAATAAAGAAAGGCAGTATTGCTAGCACTCTGTGAAATCAATCATACTTATAATTTGATTTTTTTTCTTATGTCTTCTCAGAGTGATTTTTAGAATCTTTTTAGTTTTAGTTGCTCTTCTCCCTTTGTTTAGTTATCACTGGATTTTTTTTTCTGGACATTTTTCTCCTGCCCCTTTTCTGCCTTCTCTTTTAAATTTCGTAGACACATTATGTATCGAGGTGAACTTTTGAACTTAGTGTTCCTCAGCTGATTAGAAAATGGGTATAATAGGGAATCTCATTTTTAACAGTGATTTCATGAGATTAATTGAATAGCATCTTTCAGCTGGAGATCCCAAAGTCCTTTGTAAATGCAAGTCACTATTATTATTGTTCAAGAAATAATAGAAAAAGTAGAACAGATAAATTTAGGCACACTCTTTGAAAAATGCTCACTTTTGAAGTAGGGTTCTGAGCCCTTTTGTCACTCCAGGTCTGGGTTGAGCTTTAGCAAGGTAACTGCCTTGAAGTTCCCTCTGAACCTACTGATAGCGGGGCTCAGTATGCCTAAAAAACAGGAAAGAAGGATGAGTCGAGAACAGTCACACATTTAGGGAATGAGCAGATGAGCTCAATACACAGGAAGTCTTCATCTCCCTGATTTGTCTTACCAGCCAACTTTTTCATGGTACTGCTCAGATGCTTGACTATGAGGATGTCATTAGAATGATGTTTCAGACACTTCTCTTTAAAGTCTTCACCAAAGTAGTTTTCCTCAGGTCCCAAAAACTTAGGCACACATCCCTACTTTTCTTTAAAGGTATAATGTAGAAAGGATCTTGTAGAGTTTGATGGATGTAAAAAAGAATATGGCTTATAACTGAGCCTTAAACATTTCACTTTTCAGGAAAGAGCTGTACGTGATTTAATTAGGAAATCAGATAATGTTGTTACTTCTGTTGCAGCTGTGATGATGCAATGGATTTTGGGTCCTATAAAAACTAGAAGCAATGCCTGTGCCTATTCAGTTCAGCTTCTGTAGGGATCATTCAGAGGTTATTACATTTTAAGTTGAGCCTGAAACAGATACAATTTTTATATTATTTGTTCTGTATTGCAGCATAAAGTACAGTATGATTTTACAGTGCAAAGTATTTATAGCACCAATAATGATGTCTCTCACTTTATGTTTAGAGCTCTCAGCCAGTTTGCAATGCACCAGTTCCTGTAAATCTACCATTTATCACATTGCAACTTATGAAATACATTTATGTTCTTCCCTGGGTAGATGTGTGTGTATATAAATAACTAAGGCATGCACATCCAGAATCTTTGCAGAAAACTTTATCTTCTGTGTTAGAGTGGAAATTTTGAAGTGGTGGATAAGCAAGTCTTTTTTTTGTGTGTAAAAAGTTGTTTAAATATTTTTGATTTTAAAAATTCTTATCACTTGAAAAGAGAGAGAATTTACAAAGATAGCAGACAAGCTAAAATATTCCGTAATTAAATCTTCCTTTTTCATCTGAGTTATTTTATACATTTATTCGTCATTTTTAGGTGACTTGTTCAATGTGAAAAGCCTTTCATTAACTGCTGTTGCTTCCCTTGTCTCTAGCTAATATCTAATAGCAGGCAATTACTTTTCTTTCCAGATCATTAGTGGAAATACACCCCTCTTTTAAGCAGTATTTGGATTTGAAGGCATTAATGATTAGAGAATACTTTTTAAAATATGAGATGGTAAACAGGGGATCTGACCCATGTTCAGTCCTCTGTCATGAGGCTGTCACAGGAAGCACTTTCTTCTAAAGAATAGTATTGCAGACACTATTAAATATTCTTTTTTAATTCATCCATAATGCATATTATGCTCTTGAATTCACCAGGATATCTGGTGTCCAGGATATACATAGATTTCTTCTGTATGCTATATGCAGCAAAATTTATGAAACAGATTTGATTTTCCTATTCATATCTGGTTCGCTTACTTTGCTTATTTTTATGTGTTTACTTATGTTTCCAGTACCTAGCAATGAAACAGCTCAAGTACCACAAAGGATATGTTTTAAGATTTAAGCTACATATGAAAATAACCCTATCAAAAAGCAATTGTTACTAGAAAACATCTAACCTGCTGGTCTAATGCAAGATGAAAACTAATTTCACCTGATTAAGAAAAAGATTCAGGGTGCATGTGTTCTATGTTGCTTATTAGTGAATTTCCTGTCACAAACTTGTCTCAGTGTAATCTGTAAGTAGTTAGGATAATCATTCAAAGGATATATATACATGAGTAGTGATAAAACCTTTTTGTTGCTGTTAGTGAAATGTAAAACTAGTGGAAAATGAAAATATACTTTTAATTTTTCGGGCTGATGGAAAACAACATTAAATATATTCAGGACTTTCAATCTACTTGAGGAGTGAGATCTCCCATCCATGGGATCACACCTCAGTGTGTACTCACTTGAAGCTGTGTGTGCTTCCACAGGTTCATTACTGAGACAGCCACTCCTGCCCACCTCTGAAATGGTGCCTTTCCCTGTGATTTCTCCGGAGTTCTTACCATAGTTTCACTGTAGTCATTGTGGCCCAGCTCTGCCCTAGTTTCTTACTGCAGAACTCAGACTCACCCATTCTCAGTGTATTCCTATGGCTATATTAGCCAAATGGCTTCCAATTTAATAAACATTCACATAAAAGTATTTGGGTTTAAGAAAATTTGATGGAATCTGTTTCAAGGTTTAAATTCTTCTATTAAAAAAATATTGGGGATTTCTCTATTTTTCTCTTTCAAAAAATATATTGCAAAAGAATAAGTAAGGACATAACTGCTTTGAAGACTTTGTAGTGCAATTAATGTTTCATAAATTCCTGTTTCTTCCTATGCAAACAGAAAAATAAATTTTGAATATTTTAAGCCAATGAATTAGTATAAGATTAAATCTAGCTAAAATATGAAAGGAGCAAGCTGTCACCAGGGTGTTAATCTGCTGGTGATAATACTTATTTTTTTACGTTTTTTTTTCACAAAATATTCTTAGTGCAAAATACTTGCCCCCCCCAATCTGTCCTGGTGTGGTTTTAGCTGCTGCTGGCTGTGGCAATTTCTGAGAGTGTTTGGGGATACCTTTCTGTAGAGCATCCCTTCAAAGGAATGATGTGTCAGTCAAAGCCAGATGCATGCAGGTGCACCTAGAGAAAGGTGTTTACTCATGTGTTTGCCTCATCATTCACCACTGACAGTCTCATTGTGAGATTAAAAGGTTAGCAGCTTAAAGTTCAAAAAGAGCACATCGTCAGGTGAATAGACTGGGAACTGGAATAGTTCTCTCAATCTTTATTTTCATATTGCTGCTGATGATTATATTTGCAAGTTTGCTGTTGGTAGTGGTCT
Source organism: Geospiza fortis (assembly GCF_000277835.1). NCBI lineage: Eukaryota > Metazoa > Chordata > Aves > Passeriformes > Thraupidae > Geospiza > Geospiza fortis. The sequence goes on along the minus strand of NW_005054310.1, from coordinate 2,105,903 downwards.
GTCACTACCTAGTAACTAAGGGGAAAAAATTTGCAGGCAGGCAGTATCATGTCTTGATATTACATGAATTATAAGTAGTAAAGAAATAGTTAATTCAAGCAGTTTAAATATTTTTGTATTTGGATAGTATCAATCAAAAGGTTAGAAAATACGACTGTGTTGATATGTAAAGTTTGTATATGCTCTATGTTTGATTTCCAGGGAACACTGAGGTAGTGTGCTTAAAAATGCCTGTAGCAGAATAATGTAATGCTCTGTTCTTTAATAAGCAGCTTTTCACTTGCATGCATGGATCTAATGTTGCAACCAGGATAGGAGTCCCTTTTGCTGACAATTGTAGTGAAAATTGAGGCATCTCAGGCTCCATTAAAAATATTTTTGAACACCATATAATCAGCCTATTAAAACTGCTTTTTTTCTGTAGAATTATTTTTCGACTATTTCTAATAAATTATTTACCATTTGTATTTAAAAAAATTATAACCTTACCATTCTTGCTGTGCATCATAGGCCTGATATTAGTCTAAAGTTCTGCCTATTAAATATTCCTACCACTTGTGAATGTCACCAATTCCATATAAAGGTAGTTAATTCCATGGTACTACATCTATCTCTAATTTAAAAACTTCATCCTGACTGTTCATGAATTTTGAATTTACAAACAGGAAAGATGGGTGGATTTTTATGTAAAGAGTTATCTTTTTTAAGAAATTCTTTCAAGCAGTGTATTACCAGGAGTCTGTTGAGTTTAGAACTGCTTTCTGTGCCTCTGCAACCCCTTTAGTTTGCATTTCTCAGTCTTAAAGGCCCAGTATGAGGTATTTTGAACATTCTATGAAATTCACTTACTTGGCTGTAACTTTGCAATAGATTTACTACCATTCTGCTAGGTAGAATTTCAAACTATTTGCACTTTTTGCTTTTACAGATAATTAAGCAGGAGTTTAGCTCTTGGGAAAGAAGAACATAATGTTTTGCAAACATAGAGAGCTAACACAGAACTGCCTGAACTTCAGAGTTTTGAGGAAAAGCTTCTTGGATACTGATTTTTGTTATGATGAGTTGTCTTATTACAATATTTCCTCTGTCTTAAAAATACCCTTAATTACAGTTCTCTGGCTAACTCCTGCCACTTGCAGGAGTTATCACTTAGAGATACATGTTCACATACATGTTTAGAGTTTTCTAAGTTTGATCTATTTTGGCCCCATTGTGAAGGATACTAAGCAATAATGGTTCAGCTTTTTAGAACTGATGGCTTTGATTGATTGATTGATTGATTGATTGATTGAGTCTGTGGCAGTTAAATTGGAGCTGAAGCCAGGAGTGTTCGTGAATACTTCTGTTCTGTATGTGAGGATAAGCAGATTGCCATACTCATAGTGTATTGTAATTATGCAATTCTTTCTACTCCAGCAGTGACTAAAGCTACTGATGCTGGAAATCTTGAGTCAGTACATTGGGGTAACAGGTAGCTAAATATTTTCAAAGGATTGGCAGAAGAGCTGTCTGGATTTTTAATATCGATGTTCATTCTAACTTGGAGCACTGGGGATGTTCCAGAAGCGTGTGGGAGTAAAGGTCATACTAACGTTTTTTTTAAAATGGCTGAGGTAACCTAGGTGATTATAAGCCTGTCAGTCTGACATCAGTCTCAGGCAAAATAATGGAAATGCAGGTGTGGGACTTGAATAATAGAGGATTGAGCTCTACTGAGTGAAGCACTATGTCTTATAAGCTCAGCCATTAAAATATAAGAAAGACAGCTCCATGTAAAGAATGAGGGGTGCTACACAGGAAAAGCATTTAGGTGCCCTAACGGGTAATAACAATGGATCTAACAGAAGTTTTTCATCCAGAACTGTAGCCAACAAGAGTTAGTGTAATCACAGAAGGTATGAACAGGGCAATATAGAATAAAACTATGGAGATCGTTTTATCTCTCAGCTCTGTGCAGCTAGAGAATACAAAGCCTAATCTTATTTCCCACTATTCAGCAAGGATGTTGGAAACCTGATGTCCTTAAGAGCCACAATACTTGTTGGAAAAAGTTCTGTATGGTGATACATTATCTCAATGAGTTTTACTCAATTCTCTTAGAAATCACAATCATTACAGGAAGACTTGAGATTAGTCTATAATTGTATATGGGGAGAACAGAAAAATGAAAACTGAAGGCTTAAAACCTAGCAGACAGACATGTTAACAGATTAGCAACTGGAAGTAGGTGACTCATGCCGTAAATAATGAACCATGGTGGCACCTGAACACAGCAATTCTGAATTCTTTAACGAAGGTAGTTTATAAATAAAAGTCGTGATTTTCTAAGACTGAATCTCTGGTAGAAATAGGAATTTCTTCTGGGAACTCCCAAACCCTTTGTAATAATGCGGGTCAGACTGCATGGTAACAGTTGTCCCTTCTGGCTCTCCAATCTCCTTGGGGTGTCAGCAAGGCAGGTATGGCTCTGAGTTGTGCTGACAGTAGGCTCTCAGAACGTGTAGTTGGGCTAGAACAGACCTCTATGGACACTCACTGGCCTGTGGGGTAATACCTGCCAATTTGACTCCTGATCACAAGAATTATACTGAAAAGTCATGTTGTTTTAGCACTGACAGTAAACACAGTATTTTAATTTCAAATTTCAGCACTTCGCTTTCAGAGCCAAGAATAAGACAAATAAGAAGTTTAAGTCTGAGAAAGTCTGCTGACTCACAAAGAGGGTTTTGCAAGAGTCAGCGCCACCTTCTATAATGTTTGTTCCATTTACTTTAGTTTAGTTTCCTATGGGTAAATATCTCTACAGCTTTGCAGATAATCCCCCATCAAATCTTTCCACATACTGTCTAGGGAACACATGGTAATTTTGCAAGACTCATTTGACATTAGCTTCTCTGTGCAGTTATTAGCCCATGGCTTTAAAATAGGACATTTTCAGTCATTACTATTTACATTACTTCCAGTAATGTTACTGTTAAAAGCGACTAGGAGTTCTTACTGATCAGAATATAACAATAATGTTGAAGGAGTTATGAAGAGCAAAACTGAACACATTTTACTTCTCTCACAGATATATTTTGATTATCAGAATAAGCATATTTTAGTTGAAATTAAGTACTTTAGTGTTTTTCATTTTTAGCCTATAAATATGCTTTTTCTTTGAAAATTAATTTTAAATAGTATGATAGCAAGTATCTGCATAAATCTCTAAAAATCCATGCATATTCACAGAAAAATGAAGAATTCATAGCAGCCGTAAGAGCAAATTACATTTTATTGTTCATGGTACAGAGATTTGCCAACATTTTCTTTAAATGACAAACTTCAACTACAGAGTACATATATCTCCTCCATTTAAAAAATACTCTTTCATTGTAGTGTTTATTTTGTTTAATTTACCCTGTGAGAAAAATAGATTTGTGCAATGTAATATTTGATTGTGCCTATGTGTTCATATTTCAGTACTCTCTAAATGCACCAGAATATATTGCAAGGTGTAAGTTAGGAATTTTTAGGAATTTTCTTTTGCCCTGTCTCCTTTTAGATTTTTGTAGGAATTCTTCAAGTGGTTAAGTGAACATGATCTCAAAAAGGCTGTGGTGCGTAAATGTGCTAAAGTAATAAAATATTCAAGATTGTTTCAAATTTGTATGGACTTTACTTTTCCACTCACTTTCTTGGCTCTAAAGTAAGAAAGCGTAGTTAAATGACTGATAGTATTAATCTGTCATACTAATTAAAAGGTATTTGAGCAGTCTGCAGATTACCGTTGGCCTTGAGGCAAGAAAATCCATCAGGTGAGCACAGTTAATTATCATTTATAGAATTTTACTTTTTATTATCTGAGTTAATTTTTTTGGTGTAAAAACCTGCTACAGTTAGGACTTTGCTCTGCTGATATCACTGGTGTCATGAGAGCATTTTGGCTCTGGTGGCAGATTGAGGCCCTGCTGAAGCTGAGAGTGGGTGGGAATGTCGGGGGGGACTGTAGGAATTCACACCACCTGGCCATAATGCCATCACATATGTGCAAGCTGGTGTGAGGTTTGCTCTGGCTGTTCTGCTGATACTGACAGGTGGGAACTATATGAGAGTGAGGAATGTGAAGAGAATTCACACTTGCCCACATCTGGTTGCTTTTCAGCTCTTTTATACTTCTGCAGCAGGTGGACCTTATGCTTGGGCAGTTTCTGCATTAATTATAAAAATTGCTTATGTAGATGTGTGAGAACATTGGCATCTTTATCTATTTTGTGTGTTCTCTTTATGGAACATGAAATAAATAAAGAAGGAGTGCTGAAAGAAAGAAGGACAACCTTAAAAAGAACAGAAAACAAAAAGATAATGCTTAAGAAGAAATAGTTCTTTACTGTCATTGTTATTACTGAATGTTCCCCCCCCCTTGAGTTCAGGTTCCACAGAAGACACGTGTATAATTGCATATTTCAAGCAATTATCTGACTGGTTAAAAAAAAATAGGGTATAAGCTACTATAAGAATAACTGTAGCATAGTAAAATAGTTTACTCATTACCTTGTCTCTGAGTAGCTAAGAGATTCTCTGTGCCCCAAAATAAGATGGTATCAGAATTGGATATTTATTGCCTGTGGATGCAAGACTTTCTTCAGGTTCTTTAGCTCTTGTTCATTCTGTTGTGAAGGAGATAGATAAAAAGTGCAAAGTAACAGTACTTCTGATGGTTTTGTCTTGGTTGCATTTGCTGGTGGTGTTAGTTGAGTGTTAGTGGTTTTCTGTTAGGATCACCAGTCACAGCTGCAGATCTGGCACAGAAACTACAAAAGCCACGATGACTTGCCTTGGCTGGATTGTTACAGAGCACATGGAGCTGTAGGATCTGCTGTGGGGTCCTTCATTTTCTCTTCAGCTTCTCGGCATTTTTCATTGATGCTCACTAAAGCTCTGTCCACTGTACAGTATGACCAAGCATTTAAGGGGATATAAACGGATATCTCAGATGTATGAAACCTATGGAAGAAAACAGTGTGTTTTCAATGCCTTATGATAGCTCCTGGCAAAGTATTGAAATCTTTGCCATAGACTATTTGAAGCTACTGGAATGGTTGAGAAATCTAATGTACAGCAAATATGAAATCAGAACAGTGTTTTGGTTAACAACAGGCTTAACCTGTATCAGCACAATATGAAAAGCCCTTCTCTGAGGCTCTCTGAGTCACAAAGCTGTGGAGAGCCAAGTTCAATTATGTCTATAACTGTTGTGGGGCAAATATGGTCAAATGACCTCATCTCCAGTCTTCTTTTTCTGTCTGTAGGAGATACTGAATGACATCCTGACTCCATGTGATATATATCTATAAATACATGGTACAGAGACTGCTTTGCTCACTTGAACTACAGTATACTTCACAAAAGAGGCCCTAATTCTTGTGCTATCTCTTCTTGTGCAAGTAATTAAGAAGTTCTTAATCATATGGCTTCTTTGTATTAATTAATTTTAAAAAGTAATTACTGTAGTAAGTAGCTGCTTACTTGAAGTGTTATTAAAAATGAGAATATTTGCACAAAAAGGCTGACTGAAAATAATAAAATGGAGAGAGCAATATAGGCAAAAATGAGAACAGAAAAGGTTGAACTCTGGAATCTATGATCTGAGTTACATTTTTGATTCACAGTGGTAGATGTTTTGCTGGAGTGATAAGGAAAGTAATGCACCTGTGCAGTTTGAAACAAAATCTCAACTGTGGTGTGAAAGGGAGTGTCCATCCCAGGGATGAGGAAGAACATACAGCTTTCCTTTCAAACATGGTGGCAGACAGAAACCAGCAGCCTGCTCTCTCGCACGAAGTGGCCGTGTTTCTGCACTTCATCACCCCATGGCAAGTCCCAGTGCAGTGTCACATCTTTGTAGCTCCCTGTAACCCAAGTGTCAGCACAGCCCTAGGAGTGCATGGCTCTGTTCCACTTACTATCTGGCTTCTCACAGCATTTCACTCTCCTTCCTGTCTGAATTAAAAGGGAAAAAAGAGACTTCATCAAGAGTGTATCTCATGTTTGTAGTCTGACAGGGTGGTCCAAGCCATTCATCAGTTCTCCTAAAAAGTGATATGGAATTGCAAAGAATTACATACATCTACAGGGCCCAGGTTAACTCTGCACAGATGTCCATGGTGTAGTGAGTGTGGGTGTGTACAGGGCAGGAACCAAGGGTGTACAAAATCCTGTGTTTTTTACAGCATTATGTAATGTTTCTAGAACAAAAAAGAAGTTATCTCCTCATCCTTGCCTCTGTTGAATGTTTGCCAGTAGATACAGAAATTATTAATGTTAGTTGATGTTCTTTGCCCATTTATTTGTCCTTCATTGCTCCTGTCTGTAGCCTTACAATTCCATACCATCAAGATCAGAAGAATCTAGTTTCTCCATCTGTGTGCTCACCAGTTCTCAAAACTCTGGGAGTTCCTGTGAGCCAATACATTTTACTAATCTAAGATATAGATAAGGTAACAAAAGAAGATGGGTAGTTTAAGCTGTACCAATAAGCAGAACTACTTCATGGCAGGAGCCCCTGAATGTTGAGGAGATTGGAGAAAGTTTGTGGAAAGTACCAATAAGCCCTTAAATCAGGTCAGTTCCTTACAGCCCTCCCCCCCCTTCTCCTTTTGATCTTGTTTATCCAAAATCATGCCCATTTCTCTGTTGCCTCAGCTTACCTTATGAAATACATATTCTCTCAATGCAGTGTTTGCCTCTCCATCCATTTTCTTAAACCACAGAGCCATAGCTTTGGGACTGCCCCTTAAGCACTAGTGGTCAAGACAGGTACCCCAGGAGTCAATGTATTTCCTTCTAGCGGTAATGAATTTTTTTTTTTTTTACTTATAACTGAATGCCTGGCAAGTTACAAAATCAATTAGAAGACACAGCTGTAGTTTTTACCAGAGATAAATTATTGTTCCTTGTTCTGGTGTCAGCTGTGGGATTGCTAGTTAGTACATTTTTAGGTTTGACCATAGGGTGAGTGCTTTGCATGAAAATGAGCTGTGCCTCTTCACTGAAGGAACATGCTCAGTTTCCAGAAGTTCTCTGCTGAGTCCTTACATTGCACTGTACTTTTCTACCCTTGTCTTGCATGCTTTGCTAGTCCTACAGCTTACATTATTTTTATCCCTATGCATAGGAATGTGTAGTTTCCTGAAGAAAGCAATTGACTTTTTTCCATTATAAAGTACCTTGTCTACTGTTTGTTGTGGTTCTGCATATTCATTCATGCAAGAGTGTTCAATAAGCATTCATATAAAATACAGGTGAGCTTAAATATGACATATGGAGACAAGTTTCAGAAGAGAATAAAACCAGCCAAAAATAAGCTGATGCTTTACCCCAGTATGTATAATGTGGAATTATGAATTTGCTGCAGATCTATAATAAAATTGGTAATGTGGGGATTTTGTGTCTTCTTTGATATTAAAATGGTAACATCTCTGAGCTTTATTAGTTAAACAAAGTCGTGCATAAGAAATATGTGGACTAAAATCAGCTCTGGACTGATACTGTAGTAAATCTCTAGTATAGCTTTGTACTCCAAGGCAATTTTGCTAATATGCGTTCTGTTATTATATGATAATAATATATTACCTTGCCAGTATAGTTCATTATATGATACAGTCTGAATCATCAATTTTAAGTTGTATTTGGATGTGCACCAGGACCCAGTTTAGCTGGAGATGGGGAATTAGCATATTGTTTCTTGGGGAATGCCCTTGAATGTGCTCCAGTAGCTGTCTTGTGTGAGGCGTGAGCAGCATTGTTTGCAGAAAGGGTGAAATTCTGTTTCAAGCAGTATGCAGTAATCCTGAGTTGCTGTGCTTATTTTAAAACCCCAGGAAAGCCCTTCAGGATCATTTTTCAGTGAGTAGCAAGCAGCAGTGGTGGGCAGGTTTGTCACTTGGGAAGTCAGTGCTAGGTCACTTAAAAAGCATCTTGGTAGAAGTTGAAACAGGGTCTGTATGGGAGGCCAGATCAGAATCTAAACTCAGGTTGTGGCTGAAGATGCCACCAAGGAATGAAAAGTGAACCAAAGGTCTTTCTCTTACTTCCGCACAGACATTGAGGGCAGAGTGTGATGTGCTGAGGGAAGACATTAAATGTAAATGGTCACAATGTAAATTATCTAAATTTGGCATTTTTCCCCCATAGTTGTATTTGTTTTCAGAAGATTATTTCAAGTTTAAATACAGATGTGACTGCCAATGTAACTGAATATTAAATGCTTCCAAAAATCAACCTTGGTATGACCAACCAAGAGAGACAGGCAGCATGACTTTTTATTAATATCTTATGCCAAAGAACATTGTGCCACTTGCTAAGATGACTGGAACAAACTGTTGCTTTCTGGAACAAAGCTTAGAAATTGAGAAAATTGCAATCAATCAAATACAGCAACATTAGTGAAACTTGGGTGAAAAATCCCAGAGGGACCTAGGAACATGACTGTGTAACAATCTCCCATTCTGACCATTCAGCTCATTTGTAATCCCACTGTGAGGTTATTTTATTCTCATCACACTTTTAATCAGGACTATTGTGAGAATTAGAATTCCATTGAAATGTCTATGAACTGTTGTTTGAAGGCTTTTTTGTTCAGTTTTTTTTTTCTATCAATTAAATATGAGAATGTTTCCATCTGCATACAGTGTAGCATATTTTAACATATTTACTTGCAGTAGTCACATCAGACATAGAAGGAACTATAAATTTTTTCTTTGGCCTTGCTGGTGAAAGATGGCATGCAACAAAGTTGCAAGGACCGCTGGTCCATGTCAACATAGGCCTTTGTACACCTAGGGCAAATGCAGCCTATGACAGCAGATTTGGGTACAAGACACAAAACAAAAAGCTAATCATACAGCTTGCTTATATACTCACTTCTCAGTTGATCTTTTCAGAGATCCTTCACTGATGAATAAGTTATTTGAAATATATTTTACTGTACCTTCACATAGATATGGCATCCTAAACCAGGTTTGTTACATGAATTTTGTAGGAAGTAATATTGTCAGGGGCTGTTTATTTCCCATGTAAGAAGCAGCAGCTGTGTGTGCACCTATACTTTTGTGTGTGTTAAACTGAATGGCCTTTTTTTGTTACATATTACACAGTCCTGTATGCTGCATTTTCAGTATTTTTTCCTGCTTAAAAGTTGGCATCACACCTGGCAGGAAAAGAAGAGCTGTTACTATGTTAAAACTTGCAAAAAATGATAATAATTTATTTTTATTTTCTTTTTACTGTAATATAGTAACTATTTACTGATTATGATTTTTCTTTTCTTAATGAAGAAAACCTCTCTACCCTTATAACCTCCTTGTGACCTATAGGCTCAGACAGAAATCAAAACCATTGTTGTTGAAACTGTAGCCATCATTTTGGTCTTTTTCTCTTTAAGTCAGGAGGGCAAAACATCACTTAGCTTTATCTTTGTCCACAAAAAGGTGAACAAGAATCACAAGAGCTGGGAAAACTGAAATTAATCTGATAAGAGAAAACACATTAAGGCTCAGGCTCACAAGGCATTTTTAAATCTAGATTTAGTAGATATTTCCAATTCCTAAATGCTTATGTCAATATGGGTCATAGTAATCTAGGAGGAAAAATCACATTCCTAGTAATAGAGATTTTGACAATTGCCATGGAACAAAGGCTGGTCTCCCCAACACTGGAAGAATCCAAAATATCCATCTTAAATTAACTGTTGTTTACTTGGGAATTTTTTTCTTGTGGTAAATAGGGACAGCTTCTCATGTGACTTTACTAAGTGTTATTGCACTGATTGCTTATTTTAATTATTCTTTGAAAAGAATGCAGTGTTACAGAAAGTCAGATGAACTTTGCATTCTTCACCAAATAATATGTAATATACTGCGATAGATTTTTCTCTGAGTTATGTATGTATAAATCTGGATTTTTTTCTTTTGAAATTATTGTCATATTTCATTTTCTGAATTCTAGTGGTATTTCTGATGGTAGAATGTGGCCTGAATGTTTTTAGATAAAAAATCTAAAAGGAAACTAGAAAAACATTTAGTATTTCTTCCTTCATAATCTCCCTTGGTTAAATTAAGTAAGAAAACAGTGAAGTGTTTGTTTCCTTTAAGTATCTACTTTCATGGCTGTTAAGCTGATTTTGGAAGCATTGAGACCCAGTAAATGTGCTTGTTTACTTCTTTCTATATTGCACAGAATTCTACAGAAGGTTTTTCTATTTTGTCCTGCAGAATCTTTCTCTCATTTGAAAGTTGTTTTTTTATTCCTCTTATAATTTGTTTTCCTGTTCATTGTTGCTGAATTATGAAGTTGTTAAGGTTGGAAAAGACTTAAGTCCCACCATTAACCTGGCATCACCATGTTCACCAGTAAATTGTGTCCTCAACTGGCACATCCACATTTTTTTAACACTTCCAGGGATGGTGATTCCACCTGTTCCCTGAGCAGCATGTTCCAATGCTTGACCATCCTTTCAGTGGACAAACTTTTTCCTACTCTCCAACCTAAACTTCACTGGCACACCTCGAGGTAATTTCATCTCATCCTGTTGTTTGTTATCTGGGAGAACAGATTGACCCTCACCTGGCTACAGCCTCCCTTCAGGTATTTGTAGAAAGCAATGAGCTCCCCCCATGAGCCTCCTTTTCACCAGCATGAATATCTCAGAGAAGTCCTTCAGCTAATTTTTGTAAAATAGTACCAGTGGTGCACGTCTCCTACCTCCAAATCAAAGTAGCTCAAATAATTTCCATCACTTTGTTCATTCTGTTATGAAACAACAAGAATCCTTGCTTATGGGAAAAGTGTATATTAAAACAACAGTTTTATTTTATCTGATATCTGTTCTCATCCATTCATTTTCATATGAATTGTAGTTTACTTTGGTCATATACTGTTATTTGCTTGTAGCTTTGGTCATAAGCTGTGTGTGAAGTGGGTGCATCTGTGTAAAAGTTAAATAAGGCATCCGGTGATTTTCACCATCTCATCAGATGGGACATCAAGGTTTGTGCTGTGTCAATCTGGCCAAATGTGAAACAGATCCATCCATGAAAGTTCAGGGGGAACTTGTGCTCCTTGTTTAAAAATTTAGTAGTAAACACAGATTTTTTTTAAGATGTGTTCTGAGTTTTTATTAGGTATATTCTGTGTAAACAAGCATACATTTGTGCACATAGGTACATATTTGTTTTTATTTGTTTTTTATATATAGTTAGTTATTCTTTTGCCTTCAAATATGAGAATTACAGCCACAATTTCATTTAGCCTTCTCAGGCATCCATATGTAATTTAAATATTGTGAGATTCTAGACTTGGTGATGTGAACACTGTGGCACCAAAACAATCAGGTATTCCAGCTGTGTATCAGTAGTCTGCAGGAACTTCTTAGTATTGCTATATTTACTATTTTATTTTCTGTCTTACTTAATCATTCCTAATGCTTATGTATAGCATATTTTTCTCACTTCAAGACCATTAAATCTGAAACAAATTTCTTTTGCATTTTGCAACACACCATATTGTTTTATATTGAAAGATAAATTTGAAGAAAAGTATAGCTATAAAATTTATCCTTGAAAAATAATTTAATCTTTGTATGGCTGAACTGTAATAAATAACATTATTATTAAAGGTTGATTTTTGGAAGAGAGAGGGGAAGTTGGAGGAAAACAGTAAATACTGAAGTGAAATGTATCTGTCTTTGGCTTTTTTTATAAGTAGCTATATGACTATGAATTTTGAAATTTCTTTCGTAACTTAGAAAAACTAAAAGATGAGAGGGTTTTAAAATCTATTTTGAAAGATCATTTGTTGGTTAAACTGAGTCATAAGAACTTTATTTAGCTTTTGGGGTTTTTTTTTTTGTAAATCAGAGGCAAGTGAAGCGTATTTAGATAAATGATTGAGAACCTGTCTGCTTATGACTGGTACAATTTTATATTAAAGAAGAGCAACACAATTGTTATTCAAAGTATGACATGCTGTCTAGTGAGATAATGAGATTCAATTGAATATAGGCTAAACTTCATCATCTCAGACTTTTTTTAAAATAAATTAATTAAAAAAGCAAAACACATGAGGTTCAGATGTAAGGCCATAGTATTCAGCAAAAGCAATGCAAGATGTCAGCATTCTCTGTGTGCTGTGGAAAGGGCAAAAAGAAAAGCTCTTCCCGTGGAAAGGTCCATATGAAATTCTTTTTGGTGATGGAGAAGGACATAAAATTAACATAAATAATAAAGTGCAATTGGGTGGGATCAGAAGTCTCAATGCTGCATCTGGCTGCAGGAACTGCAGGTATAATTATGAAGGTAATTGCAATGCAGTGTAAGTAATACCAAAAAATGAAATTAAAAAAAACGCAAAGGAAATAAAATCACGAGCAACCAAAAGACAAAAAGTTTGTGATAAATGGTTCATTTAGACCTGCAGTGCTGTGTGGGCAAAAGTGGATTGCAATCATAGCCATTTCAAAAATGAAAACATAAGAGAAAAGGAAATTGGACAGAAATGGCATGGAAATTACAGCCTTTGATCCGTTTTTGAAGAACCTTTTATGAGACATCATCGTGAGTGGGCAGCAAATTCTTTCCAGTCTCCTCTTAAAGTACTTGTGAAAGCTTGGAGTCCATGAGACTGAAATAAACGTTTTAGCATGGATTGTGGGAATGTATCCCTCTCTTTTGACCTTTTTTAGCTTTTATAGGCAGCACAGAATTGCACTGAATGTATAGTGTGATAATATAGAATATATAATATAGTCAATTACATAGAACATCATTTAGCACAGTGATATAGAAAGTGTTTTCTCTAGTAGCACTAGGCTTTTTATTAATTCCCTATAAAAGTGAGGAACTGTAAGTGGGGATAGACTACATGTTTTTAAAGATTGGTTAGGCAGAAGTGCAGATGGCGTTTGCAGCTTTTGTAACTCTGAGGGCTGACTTGATCTGGGCTGAGTAAGTCCCTGTTTAAACTTGCCACAAGCTGTGTTGCTGGGGAGGGTTTTGTCTTTTTTTTTCTTTATACTGCATCATTTTGAACCTCCTGGGTTATCCTGCTGTCTTGAGAGAATTACAATGTCTCAGTGTGAAACTTCAGTGTACCTACAGAGAAAAGAGGTAAATTGTGAACATGAATAATACACTGTAATTTCCACAGTCCAGCTCTGCACTCACTAAAATTAGATTGATCTCTGAGGCTATAAAACAAAGATGATCATAGTCTGGTTCAATCACTAACAAAATATCTGTAATGCTGCTGTAAAACATTAATGTTATGGATGTATTTGGCAGTACTCCTTATTAAATAGCAGTAATTAAAATAAAAATGCATTGGGTTAGCTGTATCATTCTGTAAAGCATGAGTAATTAGCTTTCAGGTAATTGGTCAGATTAGTAACTGTACATAAAATGATTATTGTTGATGAGAAGAAATATGTTACTTCATGATTTGAACGATCATGAATGCTGTCACATAAAAGAATAAGTACACTATTTTACATTTCAGTAAACAACAGCTGGATTCTTCTAAGAGTGCTGCTTAAATCAGATTCAAGCTGCCTGAAGCAAAATCCCTATTTATTTCCTTATTTTATTTGACTTGACTGGGTTCTGTTTTCATTAACATTTTCTATCTGAACTTGAATTAGAAAACCTTTTTATTCAGCAGAACGAGTGAAGTTGTTTTTGAATTTGTGAAATTTGGGATTGCTTTTCATATTTTTTTAAACTTTGTGTATCATTATTAAGGTGGAAAATAGTCTCCATTATTTCCAGATAACGATTATAGGGAGCAGTAACAAAATAAATAAAAATGTTTACTCCTATATAACCTATTTGATTTTCTATTTCAGACTATTTGATTATTAAATGGGAGGCGGAGACAGCTGTATTTTGCTGTTGGGGTGCTGCTGATATCATTATTAATCATTTATATAGTTAATGTGTAGCTGTTGTTCACGTCTTAGGGAGATAAAAAATATCATCCACACCCTGAAGTGTTTGCAATCTAAAATTAGACAAAAGAGGTAACAGATGATAGCAGTCAGCTCTAGGAGTGGGAGTTTCAGAAGAATATGTTATTGTTTGCCTGCTGTCCTTTTACCACTTTCTGTTTGAAATGCTTTCTCTCAACAGACTGCTGATGTGCTGAGGGTTATACTGTGCCCCATCCTCCAGACCATTAATGGAGGTGTCAAACAAGACCAGACCAGTTTTTACCCCTGGGGTACAACCACGAGTGAGCAGACTGTGTACCCCTGATCACTGCTTTCTGTGCCTGGCTCTTTGGGCAGTCTTCAGTCCACCCCACTGCCTGCTTGTCTAACTCCTCCTTTATCAGCTTTTCTGTGAGCATTTTGCAGGAGACAATGTTAAAAGCCTTACTGAAGTCAAAGTTGGCAGTAGCCACTGCTGTCCTCTCATCTACAAAGCCAGGCATTTAATCATAGGAAGTTGTCAGGTTGGTTAAGCAAGATTTCCCCATTCTGACTACTCCCAGTTACCTTCTTTTCTTGTCCTTTATGTGCCTGAAAATCATTTCCAGATTACGTGCTCTGTCACCTTTGCAGGGGTAGAGGTGAGGCTAACAAGTCTGTAGTTCCTTGGGTCCTCCTTCCTGCCATTGTTAAAGTTTGAAGTGGTGTTTCCTTCCCTTCAGTCTTTGGGTGCTTCTCCCAGTTGCCACAGTGCTTAAGCTTATCAAGAGTAGCCTAGAAATGGCAGCAGGCACCTCCCTCAGCCTTTGTGGGTGTGTACCATCAAGGACAACAGTATTTCCTGGCCTGATCATCTTCCTCCAAAAGTACATTTTCTTGTTCCAGATTTTCCCAGTGGTGTTGAGGGCCTGGAATTGCAGAAGGCCAGTGTTGCTAGTAGAGACTCAGGTGAAGATGGTATGAAGTACCTCAGCCTTTACTATGCCCTGTGTCACTAGGTCCCTTGGCACACATAGCAGCAGGCCCACATTTTCCCTAGTCTTCCTTTTGTCACTGCATACTTTTGCAAGTTTTTCTTGTTGTTCTTTGCCAGGTTCAGTTCCAGGTAGGCTTTCACTTTCCTAACTGCATCTCTGCATGTTCAGCTAGAATCTCTCAGTTTCTCTCAAGTGTCCCCTCTCTGTTTTTGACCTCTGCATGCTTCATTTTTTTTGTGTTTGAGTTTTGCTGGAGGCTCCTTTTCCATCCATGCATGCCTCCTGGCATTTTTTTCTGGCTTGCCGCTCGCTGGGAGGGAGCAGCTGTAGCTCCTACAGAGCACAGTCCCAGCTCTCACAGGCTCTCCTCAGATGACAGATGCTCCAGGCCTTTTATGGTCTTCCTGTCTGTTCTCTGGGAACATTGCAGTGTGTCCGTGTCTCTCCTGAAGTGAGAAGCACAGAACTGGACACAGTACTCCAGATATGGTCTCACCAATGCTTTTCTTTTCAGGTGGTCATAACAAGGCATTTCAGTAATGGGTTTTTTAAGGAGATTGTGATTAACACATGACTGATGTGGGTAAGAGAAGTAAAGTTTGCAAGAAAGAAAAGAAATTAAATCAGTCTGAAGAGTCAGCAGAGGAAAGTCAGTGGGATAGAAAGCACAACTAATTGGAAGCAGCAAAATAGAGCAGAAGGATGAGATACATATATTGGGAAGGTGAGTAGGAGGGTGAGGATAAGAAGAAGTAGCTAAAGCTAGATAAAAAGTTAATTGAAGGCAATAGGAAACTTTTATGTTTATTTCAGCAAATTCTTGTTAGGGAACAGGTTGTAGAAGTGGCAGATTGTTAAAAATAAGATACACCCCTGTCTAGACTTCAGATTTCCTAAAGTTCAACTATAACAAGTGCCTCTGTGACTTTGAACCTGATTTCTTGGATTGGTGGCTGATGATTGCTTTGGTGCCTCAGTGGGATGTGCTTGGAAGAGTGACCGAGTCAAATGATTGCTGTTTCAGAAGGATGTTCTGATTTGCAGGGTTGGTTCTTTTAGTAGAATAATCCTCTAGCTGGTTGTGGCTGGCGGACATTCCACAAATGCTCCAAGGAATGAGAATATTACTATGTCTCTTCAGAACATAGAAGAGCTCTACAAAATGAAGACAGGACCAAATGGAAATTTAAAATTTCCATGTCCTCGCAGGAAAAATGAAAGTCAAACTTTGATTAACTGCTTAAATTCCACACATTTTTATCCTAAGCCACCGAACTGTTTAGAAACTTAAATGGTCCTAATAAGGATAGCACGAGGTCTGAGCAGATTTATTTTATGAGAAAAGTATCACATATTTTGTGAGCCCTAAATTCTGGTAGGGCCACCTTTTATCCTTACTTTCTGGGTAATTACTTGTTTTTCTTTTTAAGGCATTTCCATACATCTAGTCTGTTACTTTTTATAACTAACTTGAGATTCAGTTCTAATGTGTAAAACACATGCCAGTGATTTTGCTGCTGCTGTAAGCTTCTTGAACCCTAAATCTCCCAAATGTGTTTGGATTCCCTATTGAGATATCCTATTTAAGAAGTTTTGGCTATAGACATCTCCAGATAGCTAATGAAAAGCAAACAAAATACAGCATGTCTGTGTTTCGTCTTTTTAGAAATGCTGTGATAAATACATTTTTTGTTTAAATTCACCAACCTCTGCATAATCTTTGGTTTTCAAGTTGGAAAAGCATATTCAATATATATTTAAAAAAAAAATAAGTATTTCCAAAATTCTAAGTTTTGAAATGCCACATGCTCTACTATACTTAGGAGTTTGTGGTATGTGTCTGAACAAGTGGCATGTGAGGTTCCCTGTAAGCTAGAGAAGAGGCTAAGAATTAATTCCAAAGGCTAGGAACAAGTATAATGCTTGGCAATATTCCCTTGGCTTCCTTTCCTTCAAATCAGGACTGTTGTTATACTATTTCTACTGAAACATAATTGCAATCCTGTAAGTACAGATATCCACAGTATCTCCAGTGTAAAAGACTTTCTTCCAGAACAGAGCTATATTAGCTGTAATAGGTATTAACATCGCTATCTTAGGATAGCAAGTAATAGGTGAGCAGAAAGGGTTCACAGATGACAGATTGATAACTAAGGCAATAGTGTTCAACCAAGGATTTCATATACTTCCATAGGATTATGTGGCAATAGGGAATGAGGTAAATTTATTGGCCATTTCTCAGTTTCTCATATCTGGGGCTATATGAAAGCATTGCAGCTCTTGAATGCAAAGTAGGGAATTGCTTTAGTGGTAGTTAAAAACTTACTGTGTTTTATTTGTTTTGTTTTGAGGGGGTGATGGGATACTGGAGTCAAATCATTCTTTCCCATTCTTACCAGAGTATTGTTTTATGTTAAGGGTTCTTATCTTCTTTTCAAACTTCAAGAAGAAAACATGAAAAATAGCTTTTATTACCCTTCTGTGGTATTTGTAAGGATAGTGAAGGAATAGCTCATAAAAAGATATTTCTCAAGTTTTAACTTACTGACTTTTTCATTACCGTAGCAGGTGGTCATTTTCATATAAATGAAACTGGTAAATAGCAACCCAGTTTTTCACATGGCTTCAATTACAGTGAATGCTTCCAAACACCAAATGCATGGAAAAAACCCATTCCTTTTCATTCTCTTTCTAACCAAATAAAATGAATCTTTAAAACTTTTATGTGTATATATATATATACTTACACATATATATTTATATATGCTACGGTATAAATGCAACAATATACAAAATAAAAAATACTGAACTTTATATTTTTCCATTTTTCTCACTTGAGGTTCATACTAAAGCTATACTTAAAATAATTTAAGCCAAAGGAAATTTACCTTTTCTGTTTATGTTTGTGAAATAGCTTCAGGTTTCTTACAGAACATTCTTCCTCACTTAATATTCTCGTAAAACTCACCCACCTCCATCTTTTTGGGCAATCATTATTTCAGTGCATGGCATCTCACAAACTTGCCATCATTGAATTCATCTTACCTAATTCTAGATCTATAGAAGTAAGATATCATATAAATACATTCAAAAAACAGAAAATTTTGTAAATTTTCCTCTGTATGTGTCTTTTTTTCAATATGTTTTTCTTCCTAGTCCGCTGTTAGATCAGGCTTAGTATCTAAAACCAGGTGAAATAAATACCACTCTTTAAGTCCTCAGTGCTCTAAGAGGTCAGGTTAAAGTATTCTTCTATCTAAGGACTATTGAAGCTATATGAAAAAAGGCAACACACAGTAATAATTACTAATTAAATCACTATCATGTGTATAAAATTTATTGCAGAAGTTGATATTATTGTATGGGGTCCATGAAAGTTTAAAAGAAATATTTCCAAGTAAAATGAAATTAATTTTGGAATAGTATTGTAAAGTGCTTGAGCAACATTTTAAATAATAATTATTCAGCACAGCTTAGGGGACAAGGAAGTACATCTTATCTAAAAAGTACAACTTTTAACCTGCATGCCACTAAGACCAAAGATTAAAATAAACAATGCTTGTGGTGGGATTCCATAGCTGAATGGCATTCAAAGAAATTATTCCTCCCTGATTAGCTTCAAAATGCTTCATCTGTATAGGCAGGTGGGAGCTGTGTCTTGGTTCAGTGCTGTAGCTGCTATCTGCAACTCATTAGGTTCTGCTGTAGAGAAACAGATAAAATAACATGAAGAGTGTACACAAAATTAGCCATTTAACTGGGGGTCCTTACAACTCTTGACACCTGTCTTTGTGTCCAGCAACCTGCTGACAGACAAAGGCAGTAATTTAAATTCTTGGCATTGCAGATCCTGTTAATCACAGCTGATGCAGGCTTCCTCTGTAAGTCTGTTCCGTTTATTGTGGGAAAGCATTCTATATAAATATGTATCTGTTGTGCAAAAGTGATTCCAGAGATGACCAAGATACATAGTTATTAGATTTCCATTTCCCTCTCAAAAGTCTTGCCATTTAAATTACTGTGCTAAAAACTTCCGAATTCTATCCCAAGCACACTTGCAAAGGTATGAATGTTGGCATACATAAAAAAGAGTTTGTGATAACTTGGTGATTACTTTGAAATACAGTTTGTTTATTTTTTTTAATTACTGTTACTAAGCTCAACTGTTGATGGAAAACGTGTGTGCATTAATTAGTACAAGAACTGATAAGCATAGTAAATCAGGCATATTATTTTTGCATATAAATTGTATTTTGGAAGAAAGGTTGTTGAGCTGGACGTAAAAGTGATAATAGTGATTTGTAAAACAATTTCTGTAATGAAAACATATGGAAGTTAATGCTAAAATGCAGCCTTAGGAGAAGGCATTATCTTTAAAGAACTGAAGAACTTTGCTCTTTTCTCACCCTGTACCCTCCTCATCCCATAGATCCCTTTTTTGCAGACATTCTATTTGTACTGTTACCAACACAAGAGATTGCATCTGAGTCCTTCACACTCGCTCTAAATTAAGATTCTGCAGTTTCATGCCAGCTGTCTTTGGGGCACAGATTTCCTCTCTTCAGAGGCATGAGTGAGCTTGTTTGTGATAGTCAATAATACTCTATTTTGCCATTTGTCCTTAAAAACAGAACATGAATATCTATCATGCTTTCCATTTAAATACCCCATAAACTAGTACTTGATCTGCAGAGATAACTGCAACTTTCTTCTACTCCCGTAAGGATTTACTCAAAACAAAGCCATGGGCAGTTTTTAATAGGATATTAACACCCTTTCAGATAATTCTTAATTAACATCTTTCAAACTTTCCTACAGAAGTGTAAAACAGCACTGATTGTCACTAAAGTATCAGTGATTTATATAAACTGCTTTATGAGTGGACATGTCTATATTAAGACTAATAGTAGAAGTTTCCATTTGTATTATTTATATGTATATGCACTTTTCACTTCAAACCACATCTAGGCCATTTTACAAACAGCATGTTGCTGTTCACTTTATGGAAATTATGTCTGTGTTACGAATAGCTTATTTGTGCTCTCTGTGCTTATCACGTGCTAGTTAAAGATACTCTCCTGAGTTATTAAAGCTGAGGACACAGAAGCTACCTAAGTGGGAGCCCTTCCTTGAAACAATGGTGAGAACCCAAAGCCTCTCTTCATCTCAGAGAGAGCTCTGTGTGTGCCGCAACTCTGAATATTACATTGTTCACTTAAGGCCTTGTTCTTTGGAAGTCAGTTTGAAAATTAAATTATTTTTAAGATATCGGTTTACCACTTTTAAGATACTTTAAGTTATCGGTCTGCCAGATTACCAGATTAATATACCAGTTACCCTTGTGTTTCATGACCAAGTCTACTTACTGAACATCATGAAGTGACAAACTGATGCCTAAATTCAGCTGAGATGTGAAACACTGTAATCTACAAATTCCATATCTGAGAACCATCGCTATATTTTGCTTAAGATGGGGGTTATTATTAAAAGATATATTAATTTACCAAAAAAGCAAGATTAAAGTTAAGCTATTTTATTAAAGCACATATGTGTTTTACTATTATCTCAATAATCAGCATTGATAATTACCATGAGTTTTAAGAAATTGTATCATACTTGTTTACTTTTTGTTTTCTTTTTGATTAATCATGCCTATTTCCATTTCCTATTGCATGTGCTTTTTGAAAAACTGTAAATAATTTAGAGATGTCCTAGATTTAGAAAATTATGTTTTAAAAATCTATTCTAGAAAGTGTGCCTGGAAAAGGCACATAGTTATGCACAAGAAATTTCATGTTTTCATTTTGAAATATGATTCAGACAACGGTAGACCATTGACCTGAGTAAAATACAGGGATTTAGAAGATAGATATTTTAACAAAACAGTAAATAGGGGTATGGAAGTAATTGAAGCCCACATGGAGTTGCCAGATATTGAGCAAGCCAGACTAAATTGCCCATGTTCTTTGATAAGAAAGGAACCTCAGTAAATTTTATCTATATGAACTTTCTAGCATTTGTTTTGGAAGTGCATTTAAAAATAGGTCTTATTTTTGTTGCAAATGTGTAAAAAAGCTGTAAGGTGATTAAAAAACTATCAGAAGCAGTAAACACGATGATCTGTATTTGAAGTTACTGGATAGGAAGGAGGTTGTTAGTTAGATTGTTGAAGGAACACTGCTCTTGAATCAATATTACTCATTTAACAACTGCCCCCAAAAGTCAGAAAACATTAAAGATTTGTTTCTGATGCATACTGGAGGGTTTTGGCACCTTGTAGAGGAAATGATATATCTAGAGACTGAGGAGACGATCATTAGAAATAGATCAAGTGTGTAAGTACAAAATGAAAGGTAACCAGTCATAAAATATTTCTACCCCATCTGGATTCTCATCGCTTGAAAACAACAAAGAAGAAAACCAAAAATCAGCCTGTGTGTGAGTAGAGATAACATCATGGAAAACTGAAGGAGGAGTTACTGGACAAGACATTCAAGAGAAGCGGAGATGTGTTAATTTAGAAAAACAAAGATAAAATTGAAGTTGGAATGCTATATAAAGTTCTTGCCATCATTTTTTTCATGGAGATAGTTCCATATTAAAGCGGACAAGGAGAAGGGTTATTAAAATGACTGAGGAAGAGTCGCAGTTGTCCCGATAACCAAGAATCAGTACAGGCTGGAAAATTAATCCCAGTAATTCTCAAATAGAAAACATAACTTTCAAGTAGTGTTTGAATCCTTGTGCTATGTTTTCTATGTTCCTTAGTATTCCATATAAGAAATTATGATTCCAGCTTTGGCAACTTTTTAATCTTAATTTTGTACCAAATTTCATAAACTCTGCATTAAACTTTGTTCAGGTATCTGTCATTAAGCAGTACATTCATGGCATTTGAGTAGTTTGCAACAAAGAACAGGTGTGTTCACACTGTGATGCACCAAGATATGCAGCATCTACTAAAACAGGTTTAGGAAGTACTGACCCATATGAGTACTCATGTGAGTTCTCTGTGACAAAACTGAATCAGAAATGCAAGACGGGCATTTTCACTGCTGGATAATTTGTTTCCTCCTTGCATTTGTGCAATTTCGTTAGTAAAAGATAGCAGTAGAAAATCCCTGTGAGTTCAGTCATATCTTTTCTAGCTGCTGTTTTGCCTAACAGTATTTCAGCATTTTTGTAAGGGACTTGTCAGTACAGAGCTCAGCTAAGTGATAAAAGGGAAAAGCTGCATTACAACTTGTTGGAAAAATGCCCTCTATATTAAATAATTACATTTCAGAGTAATATTCAGCTACTCTTACATTTGAGGCTGTATTTTGAAGATGTAGTTGAGTTATTTATTTATTTTGATATTTACAGTTGGCTGGGCATCCTACATATTATTTGTTGTTCAAGATTGCAGGACTAGGAACTCTGTGTGAATCACATTGTGAAGCTCTGGAAATGCCAGATATGAGTCAATATTTGTGGTGTTTATCTGTACAACTCAAACCAAGTCTTCCAGAATGGCAAATACCTGTGAAAAAAGATTGAAATTCAGCTGGTATAAAAAAGGTTCTGTCGGTCTGAATCACGCAGGCTTGATATTGCTGGGGAGGTGCAGCTGCAAGGGTAAAACAGAAACCTAGAAAAATAAATAATTTCACACTGATAATTTGCATTATTGCCCTCCTTCTCTATAGGAAAGGATCTGGACTTTATGAAATGCTTAACTGTGTTAAAATATGTCTACAAATTCTTGTGTAATAGCCTAGTAATGTTAATGTGCACTTTGTGTGAAATAGGCTGTTCAGATACAGCACTACATTTTTAGCAGATGTTTAAGTCATTATAAATTGCAAATTTGGAAATGACTGCCAATTAAAAAAATTAATTAATCTTTTATATGGACTGTCATTTCACATCTGAAGAGTTGCTGGAGGGCTTTTTTCTGTTTTGGAAAAAACTCAACATACTTGTTTTATCTAATAATTCTTGTCCTAATGTGTGCAGAGATTTTATTGTCATTGCATTGTTCAGGGAATTAAGTATATATGAATGATTATCTGTCTTTATCTAGACATGCATTCATATGTTTTCCTTTCTTTTTTGAATTTCATTTCTTCCGGTTTTCTAAAATAGCAAACATCAGTTTCAACCCTAAAAAATATTTTTAGAACAATCAGTGTTGTAAATCTTTGTAAATTCTTCTTTTCCCTTTAGAACTGGGTCTTTTTGTTTGTTCTCTCTGTCCTGTTAGTGTCAAGGCAAAGCTTCTTTATTGAGCTTTCAATGTCATTGAATTTGCAGGCAGCAACTCAGGTCTTCTGAGAAGTCAGTGTTTTGGGACTGAAATTTCCATTGTTTTTCTTTGTTGTTGGAAAAAAAAAATGTTATGTTCAAGTTTGAAGCCAAAGTCCTTTTTCTGTAGAATAAATAACTATCCTGACATAGCTGGCTGTTTTCACATGTGTTATAAATTTTGTGAGAACAGAGGAAGATGGGTTAAAGAATCCTGATCCTATTTTCTTGGTTTATTTCAGCAGTAACTTTTCATGGTCTTTAACTGAGAATTCATTGTAGGAAGCTTTGTGTGTTATGAGCTCTCTAGTCTGTTGCCATATTTAGACTGGCAGAAGGGTTCATGCTTCCAGTGTTGGCTCTTTAATGGCAGGAAGGAAATCTTTTATCCTCGATGAAATGGTGTCCTGCATTTCTGTATATATAAGGAATTCTTATTCTCATTTTCCTCCATTTCACATCACTCTTGGAGCACTGACTATGGAAAAAAGCAGCATCACACCCTTGAGTTCTATCTAGCTGACTGTACATTAATGTCTCATTTAAACACTGAACCCATGTTTACCTCCAGTTATGAAGAAGCTGTGTTGTGCTGCTGGGCATTATAGGAAACTGATCAGAGATGCTGAAATGTGAGGGAGAGGAAATCTGCTTGTGAGGAAAATGCATCAGGCAGCATTTTAAGATTTGTCTGTTTGACAGGGCTGCTGATTTTGCTTATTTGTTTTTATCTTCTGGCTTTATTATCAGTATAATGATTTTGTTTTATACTGGCATTTAGAGAGCTACAGATGGCAGCATATTTACTTTTTTTTTCCCCCCCAGAGATACTGGAATGGGAAATCTGGGAATAAGCTTTTCCATAATACTGTGTATAAGCCTGAAGAAGTCCTTTAGCTTTTATGTCTTTCAGTTTCCCTCATACAAACCTGAGTTAATATTTCCCTGCTGCCAGACATGCTATTCTTCCTCTACAGTGAGAGAATACTTTGAATAGTTAGATAAAGGAACTCCAAGCATTTATATTTAGGGGGTTGGAATAGGAATATCCTGCTAATGTAGAGTTTTAAGAGAAGGGAACATTTGATATTTGTTTATAACGTATTCATTGCATTTAGATGCAATGCCAGTTTGAGAAAAAGTCTACCTTGGTTTGGCTCAGCATTTGGGTTGATATATCACAATATGGAGTAAAAAGGCCAAATATAGCTGAGCGTCTGATTGGACTAAAGGTACTGATGCAGTCACTTCTTGATTTGCTTGTTTGCATATAAACATTTGACTATATGAGTTCACCTGCCATAAATATCAATAATCATAGTTGGCAAGTAAGATAATGGAATAGAGCTGTTCTTCTGAAATAAAACTATTCTGCCACAAAATACAAAACATAATATGCAAATTCATTGTAAACTAAAAATGTATTTCTCAGAAAAATCCTTACATTTATTGTTGAAAATTTGCCTTAGTTTTGGTACACAACCAAAATACCTGAAATTTCAAGAGGAATCACTCACTGCAAATGAGAAATTCTGTAAGTTGTAGCCTTTAAAATACAAGTGTGAAAACCCATTAAATCCATGTAAGAAAATCAAATATAAAAAAATAAGGCAGGAAATGTGCTTGAAAATATTTTCCCTGTCCTACAACACAGTGAAAGGCAGTTATGTCATCTACCCTTTTATCCTTCCTCATGCCCTGCAAAAACCCAACCCTTCCCACCAAATGCATGTTTTTTTCAGTTCTGCAGCTAGTATCTGCCAGTTGAAAACAGTCAGTGGGGATGTAGGCACTGGTTTGCGAGGGCTGAGGGGCAGTAAAGGGATTTCCAGATGGCAAAGTCACCCCAGCCCCAGCAGAGGGGCCAGGGCATTTTGCAGGGCTGTGCCAAATGCACTGACAGGTCTTTCAGATTCTCGCATGTTCCCAGTGAACATCCCAGTCACTGGCTGAGGAAGGAGGGAGTGGAAATATTTCAAATTTTGCAAAAAAGGACTTTGAAGTTTGTCAAAATCTTCCTGTTATGGAAGGGGAAAAAAATCAGCTGGAATTATTTTTACATAAGAGGAGAATTGCTTCCTGCTCAGCACTAGGCGCTTTCAGATTGTGGTCTCAAACACGTACAAACACGCTTTCGTGGTGTTTAACTGCAGGGTTTGGCTTGGAATCACTTCAGAGGAATATTTGAGCATTCCCATTGGATATTTCAATAATACAGGATTAAGATTTTGTATATAGTGTATATACCTATGTGCATCTTTACAGCCTTAGTTTTATCATAAAAATCACTGAAATACAGCCTTTTTAAGAACTGCTAGACATGAAAATATCTGCAGAATAGAAATAATGCTGATGAATTTATACGACACGTAACATTTTCCTCTCTTCATTAGTAGAAGGAGCTGGGAGGAGTCTAGTGGAGCAGAGGAGTTGAAAGAGCATTAGAGCTGTGTCAGCTGTCTTTCCCCTCATGGCTTTGAACAGTTTTCTATCCTCAGAGCCACCCCCCTGAAATCCTGAGCAATACCTACAGCAGGATTTACTGTCTGAACAGAAACGCCTGTGCTATCCTACCTATTTCTTACACTGTTGTCTGAAGATGTGTACCTGCTGTTGAATCTGCTCCTTATTGTCTAATTATATTGTCCAGTGAAACAACTAAAATATGGCAAGAGTAATTAACAAAAGAAAACAAAATCTTTTTTTTTTTTCCTCAGCCTGCTGGGAACATACACAGAGCCACAGGCTGTAGCTGACCCACTTCTTGATAAATCACACAGCGTAACTAACACTGAGGCAGCTAATGCCATCTACTGACTAAAATAACACAGTCACTGAGATAGCCTCAGAAGGAGCTTGCAGAGCTGGTAGCATTAAAAATGATCAGAACATGATGTACACCTCTTTGATTAAATATAAGCTTGAGAAGTTAAACCAAGTTCTTGAGAAATTAGGATTCATTTGTAGTAAGTTTGTTCTGCAGCAAGAAAGCTAAAATAATCTGGCATTAGGAAAGCCTTTCAACAACCTGATTTTCAAAATTACTGAGTACCTTCTCTTCTACTGTCTTCAGAGAGGTTTGTATCTTCCCAGACTCTCTGAAAATCCATGGTGATGCTGGTTTGCTAAAGATACTTTATATGAATGTCATTTGAAACAGTAAAAGAATTGCCCTTTCTCATCCCCATTCATTGTTGCAGTGAGTTATACCGAAGTGAGTTATAAATTATTGTTTTCATCTCAGAGGTGAGACTCAGCTTTTTATTTTTGTTCTCAATATGAAGACATGATCAGTGTTAAGTATGTTGCTGCTTTATGATACCTGCAAATAACCACTTAACTTAAAATACCTTTTCCTGTGTTTGTAATAATAAATTCATGGCTTCAATGCAATATGCAGAAAAATTTACATTTGGAATAAGTGCCACATTTCCTGCTAAAAATTATTCACTGAGCAAAGTGGATTACATATAAGATACCAGCATTCTCCAGGTTAATAGCAGAGAACATTCCCTCTAATAATGAATAGGCAATTTGGACAGTAAAGCAAATCAGTGTGCTCTTTTGAGACAATTGAATTATAAATCAAAGTCTCATTAAAGCAGACAGTGTACTTCAGTATGTTCTCAAGTGGGGTGGTGTCACTTTTACTGGGTCACTTCTGTGTGTGCTAAAATTTCTGAGGCAAAATCCTTCTGATCCTGTGGAACTTGTTAGCTTCATAGAAAGAGATGGTGCCTTTCACCAAAAAAATTCCTGACTGGATTAAAGTACTGAATCACTATTTACTGTCCTTATTCTTTTTTTTTTTTTTTTGTACATCAAATATCTAAAGTTCACATCTGGAGTAGCAACAGCTTTGCAGCAAATCTGTACTTTTCCTCATATTCCAAAATGGAGCTGCATTCTTTATTCGTGGCATCTGAACTGTTGCTTCACTCTGTAGCCTTAATACAGACGCAGGTTAAAATTTTAAGGAACTTGCCACAATTTATCCACTTTTATCACCTTTTCAGATGAAAAGGATCTTTAGTCATTTTGAGGAAACAAGGAAAAGGAATACTGTGGAGGAGGTGTCATAATGTATTAGGATATGGACTCAAATGGAATCGAATATTAATGTTAATGTTGTTCAGGTCATCTTCTACAGCTTCTTTAATTAAAAGAATAAGCTCCATTAATACAATTTGTTCACAAGTTCCACTTCACATAATTCTACCTTTGTGGGCCGGATTAATTTTCATTCCACTATATGAAATCTGCATGGCATTCTACCAAGTAGTCTTCATTCCTGACTTGAAGTAGCATTTCCCAGACCACCTGCTGCGTCAGACCAGAATTGTTCTTAGTTTGACCAAAGTCCCTCTATGGTCTAATTACTTACTCTGTTAAATTTATTCTCATATCTGTCATAAGAAACCTGGGTAAAAAGTCCTTATATAATATTTAATATTTTAGAAGATGTCTTCCACTACTTCTGTGTGGGCTTTTTTTCCCTTAAGTCTGTTATATAGTAGATATTTAAAGACTCATGTAATCTCCTTATAGTTCTCAATTTTACAAGTCCAAAAGACTTGTAAATTTTTGGTAACATATTTTGTACTCATTGTTAATATTTTTAACCCCTTGAGATCTAATTACTTTTAAAATTTAAATTACATGTTCTGGACAGTATATTTCAGCATAAGCATGTTGATTAGTGGAATAATAGCAATTGTAAAACTTTCTTCGTAGCTTTCAATCAGCTTTGTTTTGTTTTGTTTTCAAAATGCCACGGATTGTACTGTTTCAGAGGTGTTTACAAAATAGCAACTCAGTCTTGAGTTTCTCTTTCTGCGCGCAGTCAACCTCTTTTGTTCATCTTGGATTAAGATCTCCAGTGCCTGTGAATAAGCAAGGTTTGCATAAGGCTGGCTCCAATTACAATATGATTGCAATTTGTCTAGAATATACTAATTAACTGAAAAATAATTAAATAAATATTAAATTATTTAAATGCTCATATAATTTACTATTTATGTGATATTTATGGCAGCTTCAAAATTCTGTATTTGTAGTCTTTAGGATGAGATTTCTTGTTTTCAGTTATATATCATGGACCCAAAAAAAAATTCTGTGGATTTTACTGCTCATTTCCTACCTTTTTTGTTTGGACCTTTTCTTGTAGAGATCAAGAATGCATTTATTTTGAGGTTTGACAAAGAAACATTTCTGTCTACATACAGAAATCATAATTTTATATATTTTTACCAAGATACTCTACTTTATTGAAGTTTTCCTAATCAAAAGCATTTTTGATACAAATGTACAATATTCTTGCTGCTCTTGTGTGAAGGTAAAGTGTTGTCTAATTTTTTTATGGTTAACATGAAGTTTTAACTTTCTGGCACAGGTGAGATTTTTTTCCACATTTTTTAACTTAAAAACAAGAGAATGGAGAGAGGAGTAGGATTTTATTCATTGAACTGGTTGTATTGCTGTTTTCTTTGTTTTGGAAAATAATTTGGTTTCCCTAGTGGAATTATTTATATTCAGAACATTTTCTGGTCCTCACAGAGGACATATAGGAGAAAACACAGAAGGTCATTGCAGCATTGTGTGTGGTAGACAGCTCACTTTTGTTTGCCATATCTAGGAATTTTCAGACAGCTCCATTACACACTGTGCAGGATGTACAAACATGGGTGCTTCATTTGCTGTTGTAAACTGGGGTGCTGGTTTCAGAAAAAATGCTTAATATTGTGTGATAATGGCCAGCTGTGAAGGATGAATGAAGATTATGTAAAGAGAATTCATAAAGAAATTGTATTTATAAATACAACATGAAAGCCCGTTTAAAATTTCCTCATAAAATTTGATGGCTTTAAATGAACCTTTGTGCCAAACAGGCCAATCTTCTTGGTTTCTAGAGGCATGGATTAGAGCAGGATTATTTAGTGGCTAGGGGGTGCAGACCAGAAGTGGGTCCCCAGGGATCATACCAGCTAATGAGCAAATCCAGCAAAAATTCCCCAATCACTGTGACAGAGCAGAAGCCTTGAATGGGCATGGAAAAGTTACCCATCCCTTAGAGCTGTCCTGCTTGCTCTGCTTCTCCTGCTTGCAAGATGGTGCCTGGGTGGTGCTTTCTGGAAAAAAGTAAATGTTTCTCTTTCTCCTTGTTTCACTATTAAAATATGTGATATTTAAATGTGTAAGCCAGCAGAATCAATAATGTGAAATAGTGTGTGAAGCAGAGAGATGCAGAGTCCCCAGGCAGGTGCAAAGGAGAGCCACTTTATTGCAAAACCCAGGCTTTTTCAGCAGTTATCCCATTATCAGCTACATAGTTTTAAATCATAACATAATTCAACCAAGCACCATACACCACAGTGTGAACACATAATGGTTATATAACTTGTTTTTCTTCCTCTAATTCAGCTGTGTCACTTTCCCATAGTCCTTTAGCGCTTAGCCAGAGTAACGGGCCTGAGACATGATGTTACAAGGCCTTCCTTCTCTAAGATTTTACCTATATGCAACACAACAGGAGGGATCAAAACAAGACTTCCCACTGGTTAAACTGAAGGATCTGTAGATTGTGTTCTAAGCATGGTGATTTAAATACCAAGACCACACAAAAGAACCTCAGCATTGTGAACTTTTTATTTATTCATTCCTTGCAATTTTTACTTTATTTCTTGTGACTTTTCACAGGACTTGTGACTCACTCTTTTGTTGCATTTTCCCATCTTCCATATTTTAACTTTTCTACTTAGAATGTTCTCTCACTTTGTTCTCCTCTTGCTTTCCTGTTCTCTCTCCTGAATTGCACTCAACAATCACACCTGTCTGTCTGCCACCTTCTTCCATGACTATTTTACTGTCTCTAGCACTTTTTAAGTTCTTTATCCTATGGTTTTATCCCTTGATATTTACCCCTCTTAGGATTTCCTTCTCTTTCCTATTATGGGCATTTCTAGATTAGCATTTTCCCTGCAGATTGGTCTGCTTCCCATTATCAGTAATACTGAATTCTCTCTGCAGTAGGAGGAATGGAAGTGGGCAGATGCTAATTCTGTCCTGAGATTGCATCACCTGTAAAGAGGAGAAGGAAACTTGCATCTGAAATCAGCCTAGATTTTTTTATCTAAAAATTCTATATATATTTGCTCATTCATAGGATCTTGCCCATCTGACACAGACTGAGTTCTTTTAACATGGAAACAGTAAACTTGCACAACTCTATGGATCAGTCATTCTCAATAACTAGTTTTCAGAAGCTTTGTTCTTTCCTCTGTGCTTGTTTTTTAGTGTAATTTGGAGAGCACATTTAAGGTTATCCACACATTCCAATAAGATGTTATGCTCCAGAAAATGAGTACTTCACTTTTAGGCTATACCTGTAACAGTTTCCAGTCTGTAACACTAGTGCATGACCCTATTTTTTCTGCCATTGCCACTAGGCTGCCCATAATTATATTGATATACTTGAAGATTCCCCATATATAAAAGACTAAAATGCTGCATCATAATTTGCTACTATGTTTTCCCTTTCATTTACATTTCTTAAAATGCTTTGGAATTTTGTCACAGTGCCTTCATACATATGCATGACCTGCCTCTGCAAAAGACAGAACTCCTTATTTTAGAACTTATGAAAAATGCATCCAAACTTCAAAGATGAATTAGAAATCAAGATTTCTGATAAGATATTTTGGGAATCAAATCATATGAGACCTCTAGGATGTAGACAATAAAAATGCTACTATTAATGTGTCTTTAGAGAGAGAAACACTCTTGCATAAATCTTGAGAAATCTTCTTAATTTTTGGGAGAAGGGAAATACAAAACATAAGCTAAAATAACAATTTTGATGCCTACAGTTTGTAGCTTGTGATAGTTTTAATATGATTGCATATTGGTTTTTCCATGCCACATCACTAAAGATGTGAAGTGTCCTGAAATAATCTGTGTTCAATATATCAGGATTCACTGAAACACAAACCAAAAGAAAATCTGATGTGCTGTCATGATTTTTAAGTTCTGTCAACATTATGTGTTGACATAAATAAATTTTAGCATTGAAGTGCTTTATTAATACATACATGATAAACATGACAAGTTTATACTCTCTGCTGGAAACACTTGCTTTGTTAGCAGGTGAAAATCCGCTAAGAGTTTTTGTAAAGTTGTAAATTTTTTATTAACTCTCAACTCTCACAGAGGTACAAATCTAAAGTCTTTAGAAATTAATGACTTAATTAGAAATTTAAAATGTTAATTAAATGCCACAGGCCATTACTAATCTATTCTTATTAAATTTTACAGTATTTTGTATTACAAATATTTTGTCTGACTTCTCAAAAACCCCAAAAAACCGCAGTTTCTATTGTGAAACCTGTTTTATTTTTGTATGTTTATGACTGAAATAATGGCCTACTTAGAGCTATTAATGTAAAGCCAAAAAATTACTGAGTAGAAATTATTTCTAATTTTGAAACATAAGCATCTTGATATGAACAAGTAGAAATGTGAGAATTTCATACTCAAATGTAGAATTTGCAAGCAATTTTAGTCTTATTCTCCTGATACCTTGAAGTCTTACATGTTACTTTCCTGTTTTCAAGGGATAAAGTTGAATTTGTTTAATTTGTGAGGGTTGTAAGATCTTTGAACTATGTCCAATGCTTACAGCTTGTGGAATTAATTTTCACCAGTTGGCTCTTTCAGAGATTATGTAGTATGTCACAGAAAGTGTCTCTTCTGTGCTAGGAAACTGAACACACCAAAAAAACCCACTGCTGTGCAGTTTACAAGCTGTACAGCATTACAAAGATGTCAGAATACATTCTGCTTCCTTTTTTTTCACCACAGATGGATTTTCTTGGTTAAAAACTGTTCTTCTCTGCATTGGGCAGATACTGTTTGCCTGCCCAGAACTCTGCTCAGTTACAAAATCTGAATTTTAACTGATGTATGTATTTGATTTTTATGGTTCTCATAGCTGCTCCCAAAACAAGGAAGGTGATTACTTCATACAATGAGAATCCCACTTTTAACTACTTATATTCTCCTTAAACAGCAGAGCATTTCAATGAGGTCTACTGAAAGCACAACAAATTTGCTACAATCTGCATTGTAAGATGTACTCAGAAAGTACTGTCTTCAGGCATTGAAAACAAGGACTTGTGATTGAGTGGCTCATGTGTGAAGAGATTATTTTCAAACATTAACTCTTCCTTCTTCCTCTGATTTATATCGCTGTCTTACTCAATAAAAATTAACCAAACCAAACAAACAAAAAATTCCATGCCAGGCAATAAAAATTGAAATTTTCATTTGAAGGAGGGGATAATAGGCAGAAAAAGACAAGAAACTGTGGCTAGCCCTGAATATACCAGGCGCTAGATGGTGACACGTAAAATTACTTCAAAGCAGCATGCAGTGCATTACTGCAGTGTGGAACAAGCAGTTACTCTGACATCAGGAGTGAATTGGGTTGTTCAACTTCTCAGCTTCTTGAACATTATAGCCATTTTAGTATAATTAAATGAAGATGAGTTGGATGACTATTACTTTCCCATGTTTACAGGGCCTAACCATGATTCATGGTTTGTGTATAAAGAATGCAATAGAAATGTCGTAGATCTTGGAATATGGCTAAGTACTGTTTATAGAGAATTATAGAGATTTACTATACTAGATTAAATCTATATTCCATCTAGTATAATATAGGTTAGTACCCATCCAATGTAGTATATATTGGCTGGCAGTATTTAGAATCAAATGCTTCAAACAGGCATGCAAGAAATCCTTAATCAGCTTGCTGTGTAGTAATCTGTCATGGGAGGTTACTTCCAGTCCTTTACTGCTGACAGTTTTATAAAGAAATGAGACTTTGAGAATGAGAGTTGTGAAAGTGGCTTCTAAGAGGATGGGAGAAGACTGTTTAGGTGACATTACAATTCTCTTCCCAAAGGTCACATCCAGTACATTCTGTTTACACAAAATACTTTCTTTCAAATACTTTCTCTCTCATGTCCTAGCATAGAGAGGTTCTTTTGTATTCCTAGAACATAATCTAAGAAACTTTTTGGAATATAAACCTGAAAGAGTTTACAGAGATCTGTAGTAACAGAAGTTAAAAATCATCCCTGATTCCCTTTCTCAAGATCCTGTTTCCTTTTACTTTTTCAGTACTAGCTTCCATTAGAAGGGCTCGAAGTATAGTCAATTAAGTTTTGTACAGCATCATTAGGCTGCAAAACACAATTAGGTGAACAGGCTTGCTAAAAACAGCCCATTGTCTTCTCTGCTATTGTAATGTCTTTTCTTACACAAATCTTTTTACAGTCTTGTGTTCTAACAAGAGCCATTTAAAATTAAAATTTCCATCACTCCTAAGCAGTTGCAACTTATGAAAAGAGACCTGAGAATAATTGGTTATTATTCACTGCAACTATGCTAAATTCATGTATTTATTTGCTTCTGCTGAAGTGCTGAGCGTTGATGTTATACTCTGCAAACTGAGCCCCTTCCTTAGCTCATTTAGATAGACACGGAGAATATCAGGATCTATGCATGCATTCAAGCAGGTATTCTTCCTGCACCATAAATGCCATTCTTTGTTGCTTTTTCATGTTTGTTGTTGTTGTTCTAAAAGTAAAGTCTCTGCATCAAGGACTGTCTGACAAGTGTGGCTGAACAGCCTGACTGTTCTGTGCCTGCTGACCCATTCGCACCACGGGTGTAGGAAGAACAAGTGCTGAAGAGGAGGTGCAGTTGCTGGTGCAGTTACACTGTCTTCTGAAATTGGGTAATATAGGCTGGCAAAAACTATTTCTATCAGAATAACAACGTAGCTTAGAAGTTGTGCTGACATGTGTGCTCTGCAGAGATCTGCTGACATAACTATGACCTCAGTTAGATAAGCGAAATTGAATAAATAGAACAGAGGCAAGAAGGGAGAAGTGATGAGAGGGGAGTTAAAAGTAAGAAAGTTTTGCTGCATAGCAGGAGAATTATGAAGGTGTAGGAGGAGATTTTTCAAAGACATGAATAGCTAAACTAAATCTATTAAGATTGCACGGTGACTGCAGGGATAGAGATACAGATAGAGTGGAAGAATACAGAGAGCAGAAAAATTTCTAGAGAAGGGATCTAAAGAGATAGAATAAAGTTGGTTAATGAAGCAGAGAAATGTGATTCTTAGGATAGCATGAGTCACACACCAGAAAGAAGGGGAGAGTGAAAAACTGCCATGAGCAAGGGGAAGAGGCTAAAACCACCAAATAGGTAGAAGAAAAACCCAATGTTAATTCAGGTTGTGCTGGGATATCAGGTGATAAAAAGTGAGTGTAACCTCTCCTGCATGTAGATGCTCCTTCAATGCACCACAGTGTGCTAGTTATGATGTCCAGACTGAAGACCTGTTACAACATGTCACTGAGGCTGCACATGTATAAAGGTATAAAGGCAGCCCTAAAAGCCTTTTAGGCTATTCAGTGTATTTCAACATCATTCACAACCTTTATGATTGATCAGATTCTCATTTCACAGCGGATGTCACTTGCCAGTTTTGTTCCAGGATGGTTTGTCACAAGGAGTGTGAGTAGGCTTCGACAAAAATAAGCAAAGTTCAAATTTACCAGCTAGAAATAATTACATAGAGAAGGAATAAATGTCCTAACTGTCATGCTTGTAATCCCTGCTGTAAATGCTAGGCAGTCGTTGCCTTTCGTAAGCAGAATATAGATACTTAACACTCCAGTATCCATTTATGTCGTGTCTTACAAGTGCTTTTGTAACAAGGCAAAGATTAGATTCAGAATCTATTACTGCTAATACTAAAATGAGGTAGTAACTGGCTGTACTGTAAATCCAAAAGTTCTTGATTTGAGCATTGCAAAGGACCCAGTAAAATATATAATGAGCATATAAGTTCTTGTTATGCTAGATAAAAAGGTAGAAATACAAAGGTTTCAGGAGTGTCTTTTGAGAGTTTCAGATGATAACTTCAGTGTTCTCCTGGCACAGCTGCAAGTAAGTTCCCTCTGAAGTGAGCTCTGACCAGAGGACTTTGTGCTATAGGACAGTTCTCTGCTGCACTCTCTCACCTTGTAGAGCCCCACTTTTAATTGAGTTCACTCTATGAGCAGGAAAAGCTGCTGTGTTGAGCTGTTCCCATGTCACAGGCAACGTGTATTTCTTGAAGTATTGTGCCATCCGTTTGCTTGGTGTAGCTGCACTAAGGGGCTTCATCACCTCCCTGAGCTTGATTCATTAAACTGGCCCCTGCTGATAATAAACTCATGGGACTGCAATGTGGGATAGGCAAACATCTAGTGAAGCACTCACTGGGCTTTAGTCAGGAATCTGCAAACAGAAAGAGTAAGAAATGTAAGAGTGAGGGAAGTAAAGAATACTGCTGAGTTCCAACCTAACTAGAAAAGTGTCTTTACAAAATTTTGACTACTTTCACCTTGTGTGCAGTAAAAGGCATCCCAGTGCTTCAGCCCTCCTGAGCCTTTCCATCTTTTTCTACTGAAGGTAAAGCCTTCAGTTTGTTCCCATTAATAGCATCCACTGACAGACAAAGCCTGGCTGATATTGCAGTTCTTTGCTCTTTAGCATTTCTTTTACAAGAGCCAACAGTGTTTCAGGGAGACAGCACTCTCCACTTGGGAGAGAGCCACCTGCCACTATATTTTCTTCCCTCCCAGTGGTGTATTTTGGCAATAGATTCCTTTGCAGCTGTGACTACAGTTTACATTTGGAGAGTATTGGTTTAGAAAGAGAAGGCATTTAACAGAGGTAACAATTATTGTTTTCAAATGGTTGAAAAGGTGATGAAAATGCTAGATACGACTTATGCCTGTGGATTAAAAACAAATATCACTCCTTGCCATAAATGCTGCTTCTCTCTCCTATTGTGACAGCTGATAATGGCTGAAACACAGTTCCTGCATTAGCAGGGATCTCAACAGCAAGGGGCTTTTGGTGGGAACTTCTCAACTTGCCTCCAGGCTTGTTAAATTCTTCAACAAAAAGTGGAATGCATGTGTGTACAGCATGGAAGCTGTACTTGTTCCTAAGTTCTGAGAAGATGCCTTGGCTTTCATTTATTTAGGTGGTCTGTGAAGTTAAAACTGTTAGTTTTTTTGTTAAGGGCAGAAGACAAGAAAAATATATTACTTAATGTGTGGTAAAACAATTAGATAATGAACTTTTCATTTACAAACTTGTCTTTATTTTCTAGGTTTAAATAATTTTCAATTATTCTATTTGCTTTTTTGCAGCAAAAATATGAACAGAATGAACTTCAAAATTATGTTGAACTAAGCTTTTTATCTCTTTTTTTTTTGCTAGCAATTGCTAATAAATAAACAAGAATTGCAGGCTTGTAATTAGAGGTTTAGTAGTTGTTGCTTAGTTTAAAATGACCTTGAAAGGGTATTCTGCTTTTCATCTTTCTTTTCTATTTGCTAATGTAAGTTCCAGCAGGGCTAATTCCCTTTCTTTTTTTTTTCTCCAAGGGCTTTGTTGCAGTGAAGGCAAAACTTTGACTTTTGTCTCTTCATATTTATGATAATCTCCTCCTTGTCACATTCTTAACACTTTACCGCATCCACTTTTGTTCCATTGTGAATGTCCCTTGTGCTCTAAGTCCAATTTTCTGCTTTTACCTCACAGTGCTTAAACTATCCATTCTATTCTGCTCTGTTTTCATTGAGAACCAGCCCTTAGCAGCTAGATAACGGCCTGTTACTGAAGATTTCTTCTTTTCACACACTATAATACATCTTTTCTCTTCCAAAGAGATTTTTGGAGCTCATCAAATGCCCCTGCTACAGAACAATGCATCCGTGTGCTT
Organism: Geospiza fortis; assembly: GCF_000277835.1. Taxonomy (NCBI): domain Eukaryota; kingdom Metazoa; phylum Chordata; class Aves; order Passeriformes; family Thraupidae; genus Geospiza; species Geospiza fortis. Next base: position 2,068,822 of record NW_005054310.1, on the reverse strand, counting down.
TCTCTGAAATAGGTTTTCTCTTCATAGAACTTTGAAATGCTGACTTATTTATTACTTTCTTCTAAAGAAAAAGCAAACAATTTTATCAGTCATGTTGAATTCTTTTGTTCTCATTTTTTATAATGTAGGTATAATCTCTGGAAAGCTCTTAGCTGCAAGTTTTTAGAGGAAGCCAAGATTTTCTTTAATAATTAGTTCTGCATTCATTACAGAGGACCAGGCTCTTGCAAGTAGTGTTGGAATTATCATTTGAGTCCAGTCCCATGTTTACATGCTTTCATGAAGAAGAAATGCCCATGTCACAAAGCAGAAACACATGTACTGAAAGGAGCTTAAAGGTCAAGCTGGCCTCCCTACATCCTGCTTCTGTTTGGCTCAGTACTCTCTTCCTTTCTCCAGAGCAATTCACTTTGATTTAGAAATTGCAGAGGGCAAAAAATAACCAACTACCAGAAGACCTAAATGAAGTTAAAATTATCACTTGTTTATCCTGGCTGCTCCTCTTGAGCAGTAAAAGGCATGAACCTCTTGCTGTGTATCATCTTCCTTGTAGGCCAAGTTCACCAACCAAACGGTGGGTAGCGCATGACCTCAGAAGATGTGTACCCTTAGTGCTGAAACTCTCCTCACCTTCAAGTCTGCTCTGTCACACCCAGAAGGCCACAGATCACATAAGAGCAGAAGTTACATCTTTTAGCTAAAAGTTAGATAAAAATGCATAGTTTTACACTAGCTATGATGACCTTAAAAAAAGTGGGAACTGAACACATAACTAATTGTCTTTGTTCTGTGACAACAGATAATCCTACTTGCCTATGCAAATATGATCAGTACGTTTTTTTGTTTTCTGTTTTAAATGGATCATAGTTATAGATTAGGGATGTTGACCAATAAAGTGTGATAATTCCATATCTGAATATAGGGGTTTACAATAAACAAAATAGGGGAGAAAAAAAGGAAACAACAAAAAACCAAAGCATTGTCACAAAAGTTGAAGCATTCAATTAAACAATATGACCATCAAGAAAATAAGAGCTGAAGCATAGCAGATTGTTTTTTAATTGTATCAATAAGTCTATACAAAGTAGAACTCTTAGGTTCACTCATGTTCATTTGCTTATTTGAAACTTCTTTCTTTCTGTGTGAATGTTAACTGTGTAGCACTTAGTGTACACTCAGCCCTTCTTCTGATGTCTCAGTTGGACAATTAACTCAATCAGCTACATCTACAGGAAAACTTAGGATGTGTGACAACATGCTCCGAGGTGTTTAGCTATTAGAGACTTAACTGCAGTAGTAGTATCTACTGGGCTGCGTTAAAAACAACATTCTTGTAACCATCCTATAACCAGTGAGTTGTTCAGAGTGTTCCAAGTGTAATTACCCATAGGTTAAGTAAAATTTGCTCGAGTTTCCATCCACAAACTTGAAAAACTGAATTATCCTGCTTAAACACTTTTGGTGAACAACACTTTCCCCTGAACGTGTACTGAATCAGTGGTTTAAAACAAAGAGCACTGTACTGGGTCAGAAGAAAGAAGTGCCCAGAACAAAATTGGGAACGCCAGCAGTAGTAATAAATCAGCCTTGCCTATTAAGTAGGATTTCTAATTCCCTCAGGTTGTTTTGGCAATAACACTAACCTTAGTTGCCCTCCTGCAGGAGTAAGTGGCTAATGAGGCAGAATGATCTATCAGTCACTGCCTCAGTCAGACTGCTGCTGCTGACTGCTGTCCAGATCTAGGGTAGATCCATCCCTCAGTCTAAAAGGGCATGATACTCTGGGATGTGCCATCCTGAAAGAGGCGTGCAGAAGGGCTGCTTTCAGAATGTAGCCCAGGCATATCAGTTGGCCTCAGTCCACCAAGTTTCTTTCAAACCTGTGCAGAACCTCCAGGAATATTCATGACGCAGAAGGGCCATACTGTCAGGCAGAGACACCACACTGTTTCTGTCATCCTATTTATGAAAGCAGAGCAAATTGAGGTTGTGGGTTAGATTAGAGAATTCCTGATGCTGTGCTTACGAATACCTATGCTCCTTCCATCCTTGGACTGTGTCACAGCTTCAGAGTAAGCTTCCTGTACAGTATCCGGAGGATGCGAGTACCTCAAAATGGGTTGCTCAGCAGCCAGCATGCTGAGTGAGAAGCTGTCTAGTCAGCAGGGTGTGCTAAAAACAGAAGTGACTCATAAATCTTGCTTCTTCTCTGAACTGCCTCCAGCACCTTCTTAGAGGCAATGCCAGAAGACAGGCATGCAAGTCCTTTTTTGCAAAAGCTGAACAGTGATGACTCCTCCCTTGGAGATAGCAACACTGGGTTTGCAAAACCCAAGTGATGAGAACTCACTCATTGAGGATAACCTTAGGCTTAGTCTGTCCTCTGTCCAAGGGAATTCAAAGTTTTATCATACAGGCTTTCTCTGGTCTACAGAAGAGAAGGGAATATGACCACACCAAGCATTTCCATGTGCAAAAAACCCTAAAAGTTTTAAACCTATGAAAATCCCTAAATAACCATTCATCCTTAACTTTATTTCAACAGCAACAAAAAAACCAAGTAGTTCTCTTTTTTATTTCATTTTGTTACTTCCTTATCTTTATTCTGGAGTTTTGTTCTCTAGTATTGCTCATGCGTGAGCTGGATGCAACATTCTTGTGGTTGGGATCCTTGCTAAACTGATTATCTGAGGAAATAATTGCAGAACAAGCAATAGTTGTACTAACAGCAGAAATCAGTGCTTATACTAATACTTTATAAACTGCCTCATTTTAAGGCTATCAGTTATTAAAAAAATTTCAGATATGCATAAGGGCATCTTTTTAAAATATGTCTTTCCAAAACATTGTAGGGAATGCATGGTTATTAGCCTCAAATTCGGATTTTTTACTTTCTTTCAGTAGAAAAATGTTTCAAGTTGGAAATTAAATGTCATGTAATTGATCGGTAATTTTACCTCGTGCTGTGTACAGAAGGCTATTGGATGATGGCATAGCATTCTCAACAGGAGGAAAATGTGTCAGTTATTATGGGACAATTAGTTTCAATTTTTGCCATTTTACTTCCATGTGCTGATAAGATTGTCTTAAAAATCTATGTAGAGTAATTAATCATAAATATCAACTAACTTTTTTTAGAGAATATTTTAACTTAAGAATCAAATCTAAGTGCAGATGCTTCCTGTGTCCCCATGTTCTTTCCTGCACTGGTAACATTCAAGAAACAGTAATTTTCATGTAGCTGCAATTAACAGAACCTGTCACAATCAGTCAGCTTCTTTTCATGGTTTTGCATCATTGTTCCTGATTTCAGTACTGCAATTATGCGGCTGAAGAAAACCCTGAAAAATCTTCTTGACAGCATCACAACTTATGAAAATTGTGTATTTCTCCCATCTGTTCACTAGAAAAGTCTTGGATTCAAACTGTCATTGTTTGCTCTCTTGCAATAATAGTAGCATATAATGAATGCTCACCTGGGAGGAATATACCTGTGATACGTATTTAGAGAAAGATGTATTTGTGCTCACATGGGTACTTTACACGTGTCTGATTGAGATCTGTGTGATGACATACTGAGATTTTTTAAAACTAGAATGAATGTACCTGAAAATTCTGAATCTTGATCATACAGAATTTGCAAAGTTTGATCTACAAAATTCACTCATGTGGTATTTTTCCCATTAGTACCCCAGGGTGATGCATCTAAAGCTTTAATGCCAAATACCAACTATTTACATGTTTCTAAATGCCATAAACATAATTTTATCATAGGATCTGAAAGACTAGCTGAACTGTTGTCTTTTCCCACCTACCACCAAGTGATGTAGCCCAAATTTCATGAGCTTACTGTGTGATCTGTACTAAGTTCTCAAAGGTCTTTGAAGTTCAGTTTGAAATTGCATTCATGATGCAGATGAGGAATACAATCTTACTGCATTTTCCTTGCTTCCTTAGCTTTATAATACTGTGGATGTAATGGTGAAAAAACACTCGATGATGAAGTTAAATGTGGTACTCATTAAATTCAGCATATATGACTGAACATATGTAGAGAGCAGATCTTTCTCAGGAAAAAGGTGCCATTTTTATATAGTCACTTGTCAGAATCACATTCTGAGGTACCAGTTACTTCACAGCCTAAGTCCAAGGCTGAACTAACGTGAGAGATAGCCCTGAGCTGCACATCTCAGCTGCTCTCAGTTTGGTTCCTTAGTGCATGTACCTAATTAATTTTGCTAGCCCCATGGTTACTGATTGCAGAAACTGAGGCATATAAGAAATTCTAATAAAGAAGAAAATTCAAAGGGCAAAGAGTGAATTTAAGGCTGTGCCAAAGCAAGAATATTAATAACATTTCTCTGTGTTATTTTACAATTTCTGTTATGTTGTTCCTTGTTAATTTTACTATGTCATAGTTAAGCTCTGTGACACTTCACTAGTTTATAGGCTTTGTTGGAGCCATTGATTGGACAGGAGCCACATATGGGAATATAAATTGATTTTATGCAATGTACACAACAAAAAATATATTGATGTAAAGGGCTTCATTATTTGTAAGATTACTCTAAAATTATATTGGAACAGCAAGAACACTCTGTGGACTGCATTTGAATTTCGTGCTTAAATTCAGTTGAACACTAATTTTTATATAAATTCTTTTGTCTTACACTACTGTAAAAAGGAAGTCTGGAAGTAAATACCAGGGGAGTGGAAACACAGATTGCAGCTTCAGGAAATGAGATGCAAGTGTGAAAGATGACAGAATGATCATGTAGGAGGAAATTAAGGTAGTTTCTTTCTTTCTTTCCCTTATTTCTATTAATAACTAGCTATTAACAAGGAGCTCAGACATTTTAAACCAGCAATTGCTATAGTAGATGAAGAGAGAAGGTTTAAATTATACATACTGTGAAGCTTTGGCAGGTAACCTCACTGCTGCTGAAACATGACAATAACATCAACATCCAGAGACACAGGGCTCTCTCCATCCCCGTTACCTCTAAATATCAAAGGAAACACATGACTAAGAAATATACTTAGAGGAAAATAAAAGTTTCAGAAAATGGTCTGGAATTTATGTAGTGAATCTTGACTTACTTTGACTTTCTTGACACCACTCTTGACTTACTTTGCAATGTGACCTAAGCATAGATGTTTCTCTGTAACTGCTGTGAATTCTCTGGCTTCCATGTGCTCTTCAGCATTGCAGGAGCAGAAGTTTGAAGTGCAGTCAAAAATTTTGGCTTTTAGCTGGAAAGAAAATAGTGTCAACTTCACTGCTCTCAGTGAAATTAATTTTGGTTGTATCAACAGCTTAAGGAGTGAATCTGAAAATACATCTTTCATATCTTGGTACTCCAAAATACAGTGATTAGCTTTTCATAGATTGCATATCAGACTCTGGTGCTTCCTGAAAATTCGAGACAAAGTTTCTCTTCCATAGACTTTATTATAAGATATTTCAGAGTCTTATGCTTCAAACAGTTCTGCCATATTTAATAGATGGGTGCACAGGAAGCTGCAAAAGAAACCTGCAGTTTGTGCTGTGGATGGAAGAATTTGTCTTTCTCCAGTACTCACAATGTCCATATCCCTCCCAAAAATTTTCAGGGGATTTGCTGTCCTTGGACGAACTGTTTTCTGTGACATTATATGGTTAGCTTTGAAACATGCTTAGACATGAAATGCTCCATTATAATGATGTAAATTAAATAAAATGGTTTTATTGTAACAGAGAACTGTGAATTATTCTATGTTTTTTCTTCATATTTTCTAGATTTATCAGATATACTAAAAAAGTGAATTAGGCTAAGAAGAGTACACAGAGACTTGGCTATTATTTTGATACAACTCATATTCAAATAATAGGTTTTCAGTGTGAATATTAGACTGGAAATCTGAGAATATTTCACTTTCTCATGAGAATTAATTATATTTGGCCATCAAGTGATTGTCTTTCAGATGTTTTTCTAAAAATATTTGTTCTTATTTTAAGTGAATTCTGGAGACTGATATGGAGTTCATGTCTAATAATGGGAAGATTTATTTCCTGGTTCAGGAATGTGTTGTAGATAACTGTCAGCCTCAAAACTTAAAGTTTTTGCTAAGTGTCAAAAAATATTTCTGCGAAGCTCTCCTTCCCATTACTGCTTTGGGGTTGCAGCACTTCTGCATGACTTGGTATGTGACTGCTGTGCTTTCCCCACACTTGCTTAAAGTTTGGCTCAGATGTCTCCCCCTCCATGTATTGGGATTCTCATCACTCCTGGCTCACCATCTCACAGTTCTGTTTGTCTGCAACGCTGTGCTCCTCCAGCCTGCTCCAGGACAAGTGATACTCCTTTGGCAGGACATGCAGGCATAGACATTTCTTAAAACTGAGCAATAACGTAGCCATAGGCTTTGGGGAGAAGATTTAGGTGCTTTATCTTGTTTATTCAGTTCATTCAGCCAGTTGCTATTGCTGTGGTGTTAGTAGCAAGCATTGGAAAGCAATGTTAAAGAGCTGATGTACGGACGACATCTGTGAAGTGTCAGTTCATGTTTCATAAAAGGCAGCAGGAGAAGTGTCTCTTTTCCACTGAAAGAGGCGCAGGGATCACTCTGGGGCAGGTGGGGATGTTGCTGGGACATTTCTTGTGCCTTGGTAGGAGCACAGAGAGGACCCCTGAATTCTCATACCAAGGTTCTTCATCAGAACTTTTTTTTCCCCATGAACTGTTGGCCTTTCATGTACCTTCTTTAAAGTAGTACTAAATCTGGATTGCATTGTAAACCTTTGTGGTAGTCATGAAAAGGCTGTTTTGATACATCTTTGCCATGACCTTCCATTCTTCTGAAGATGTACTTACAGTCTCATCTTTATAAAAGGCCAAGAAAGTCTCTTTTCTGAGCTTGTCTTTTAAAATAACTGTCCTTTACTGAAGTTACAAAGAACCTAATTCATTAGTAGGAAGATGAATGAGCAAAAAATGTATTATTAACATCCCAGAATGCTTAAATCTAAGAAGAGATCCCTTATTGTAGGTACCTTTAAACATTTTGCTAATGATCCCATCTTCTCATTAATTAATTTCATCAAAAACACTCTAATGGAATGAGGTATATTTTCAATGTGGTGCAAACCTTTCTCTGGCAGTACTGCATTCTTACCCTGGGTGTACTGGCACTAAAAGCTAATAGTTGCTTTCTCTTTCAGTGCTCAGGTGCTGTAAACAAAAATGATCGAGGGACACAACTGTGAGATTTTTCTTCTTTCTTGGAGAAGTTTTGTTATTACATTACATCCATTACATTGGATGTGACTGCTGGGTTAAACGTATTTTGTATGCTGAAATGATAGGCTCTCCAGGAAATACCATTTAACAGTATAGATCCCAATTTACATCTTGAGTATAGTCAATAGCTCTGCTACAGTTGCAGCATTAAACATAGAAAGAATGATGACAGTTACTTCTGAAAACTTAAACTACTCATAGCAACACTACAGTTGTATGTTTTTAATAATTTCACTAACTTCAATTTTTAGTATGGCAAAAAAAAAGAGAGGCAGTAAAGAAAAAGGACGCTTTCCAGAAAATTTCTCATTGGGAGGTAATTATTTGGTCAGCGTGAGATGCCTGACCTGTTTACTGTCTCACTGCATGCAGCTTGGATTCAGCAGATAAGAGAAATGAGCAAATATAAATTGTCTGAAATCCACCATGTAGAAAGAATGTCGCTCATTTTACACCTATAAGATTATGTATTTAGCAGCTGCTGTGGTACTGTAATTTAACCACATAGAAACACACCAATTAACTTTCCTGCCCTTTGGCATGTTATTATTTTATTTTCTTTCTTTTTTTTTTTGTAAGGCTAAAATAATTCTCCCCATGATTTTCCAGAAGGTGATACAGTGTTCTTGAGTTTTGCTCATTCCAGAAAATCCCCTTTCTGTGTGAATCAATGTGGATGGACATCCCACAGAGTTCTCATTAATTTTCTGACTATTCCGTTTATTTTTTAGGCTTTGGGGAGATTTCCCATGAGATTAGTCTTCCCAAATTGTCCACATCTTACTTTGGATATGGCAGAATGTTTGCAGACTGTTGCCGTTTGAGCACATTCTTTCAACTGTGATTTCCAGAATCTATTCAATGCTCTGTTCAGTTCATCCATGTCTGAAGTTTTACACCTCTTTACTCTTCTCCTAAGACCCATTGCTGCTTTACAATTTTCTTAAGAGGTGCTTTCCAATGGCACTGTCTCCATCAGGATCCATACCAGCGCATACTAGGGCAGTCAGCCAATACTTTGTACTTCCATAACAAAATCCCTTGCTTTTTACAAATCTCCAGTGTGTATATGTGTATTTCTCAAAGGCTCCATTTTCAGAGGTAATTATGTTGAAATTATGTAGAAGTTTGAGCTGATAATTCATGTTTGTCAGAGTTATTCTTGCATAGGGAACAGTAAAGCTCGAAATGCCTGGTCTCCTCAAGGGTTCAACTGGATTTTCAGTCAACACATACCTACTTCTGAATAGAGGCAAGCATTACTTTGAAGTATTTAATGTGTTTCTCCATTGTGTCATTTTGCATGTCTTATAATGACTGTATGGCACTACTGGCCAGTGAATGGGCAGTGGTATGCCGAAGAATTGATGTGGTCAGGAAATATAGTCTGTGCTACATTTTATAGAAGCTTGGAAGTTAAATTGTAATTTTCTCTGCTGATATAGTAACCTCCTCAAGCCAGGTCTAATAAGCTCTCGGAGGCCTGTAACACACCCAAGATAGCTTAGTTACTCTTGGAGGCACAAAAATCAGCAGGATGGCTTCTGTTGCAGTGTTGGAAACAAAAAGGTTTAATAAAATCCAAAATAACAAACAAGAGAAACACTGAGCTAGGTACCCGACATTCTTGCTCCTGTTAAAACACCTTACAAAAGCGACTAGTTTCTTTGTTCACTCCTTTTTCTAGTTAATTGCCATGGGGGACTTTTTGGCTTCTGTCCAATTAGCTATCCTTAAGTTTGAGGTGAAGTCCCCTAAGCCTATGAAGGGTCTTTTTCACCTAATCGAGGAGAGAAACTTCTGGGCTTCTTTCATTTTGAGGGGACAAAGGATAGTTTTGTCACTCCTTCAACAAGAGGCACACTCCTATATTCTACAATTAAATATAATCTTATTTATGATATAAATATCTTAATAATCTTATTTATGATTGGATGTTGCACATGAAACATATAATATTTCATACATAGCACTATAAACGTTGCAGTGAACATTGAACTGAAAATCATAGTTGAGTGGAATGACATTTCATTTTCTAACTTACAAGACGTTTTTGCTTGCAACTACCGTTTCATAAATGGCAGAGAATCTGCTAATGATTTGTAGATCTTTACCTTCAGCAATGCGCTGCAGCATTCCAGTAACCCCGGTTTTTTTTAAAAGGCCAGTTGAAATCTGATTATTCTGTATTCTGCAGTCTCTAATACTATCATGGTGTTTCTACTGTTATTGTGGAAAGCTGCAGCATTACACTTACAAAAGCCATCAGATGTTATAAGCAAGTGAGCACGTGCTCTTTGCAGGAAGCTTTTTCTGAATCAAGATTCTTTTTTCAGCCCCTTCACACCTTTTTGAAATATCAGGACAGTGTCATTGGCATGTAAAGGTCAAAGGTTCTGTGGCAAGTCTCAAACCATTTGTGCATGCCTCATTAGACGTAGTGACCTCTAACTGCACTAGGAATCTGCTGAGGCTTGTTCCTGGACATCACAGGAATAGTCTGTTTCGTTGGTTTTTCCTCCTTTTAAGTAAATCAAAGTGTAATGCCTCAAATTTGTTCTTTGAATATATTTTCAAAATATAGTTCAAAACTAGAAGCAAATAAATTACATTTGCCTTAATTTTTAATTAGCTGAAAGTCGTCACTGCAAATTGTGTCTTCCATTGCTAAATAAAATAGTCAACTGCCAGGCCTGAATTAATTAAGCAATATATTCTAATTAAGCAATTTAATTTTGATTTAATTATGATATACAACTTTCCTTCTGATTTAACTGACATTCATTGACAAAATGCGATAACATAAAACGGCGCTAGTGTTTACAGCTTATGACTCTGCATGTTTTGCTTCATAGTGTTTGGCACTCATCAGAGCATATGGAAGTCTCTTAGTCTGGAATAGCTGGCATTTTATTTGTTACCAAAATTATGGACTACTTGATTTTTTTTGTTGTTTTGTGAGGCAGTTGGGGAAATACAGATACCTCGGGCTTGAGCCAAATGTATGACTATTAACTGGAATCTTTCCATTGACATTGGTCTGCTTTTGATAGTGAACTGCTCCCATGTTGTTGCAGGGAAACATTCAAGACCACATGCTTATGAAATATTTATGGAGATGTATTGTATACATATTCTGTGTCAACATCAACATGATTTTATATTAGGCTAGGGACTTGAGAGCAAGGACAGAAGTGATGGGTAGGCAGGGAATACCACTTCATTCACTGCTGCATCAATAAAATTGCTACAAAGTATTCACTAAATTAAGCAATACCGACCCCCTATTTTGTTAAAATGTTTTTCATCATACAGGAGTATTGGAGAATGGCTTTTGTATTCCAGACTACGTCCATGTGCAAACCCCTGTTTAATGATAAGAATGGTGAGGATGATTTCAGAAAGTTCATTCTGCCTGCAGTCAGGCCTCTGCCTGCAGGTCTTCATGACTGAAGCTGAAGGAAAAAACACCAATTCTCCTCTTGATTTAGTGATTTGAGCACTCTTAGCAACATCCATGAAAACAATCATGTAAGACAAGAAAGGTCATAATTAATCATATTGCATGCAGTCAGGTGCTTTAATGCCCCTTCTGTTTTGATGTGTTGTGTTTTATTCCTATGTTGATGTTTAAATTTCTCAGGAAAAGCTCAAAGGCCAAATGTCTTTTGAGGCTGAGAGCAACTGTACTCTTGGAGCAATAATGAATGTTTGTTATTTTTCAAACCCTTTTTCCCTCTGGTTTCTGAAATTATTCAGATCAGTGATATTTATGATGCGGCAGAAAATCAGAACTATGTTTTCAAAAACTGAATAAACATTTCAGCTAGCCTTCCTGTGTTGCAGGAATGTCTATCATACCTTCTCATCTTCATCTCACTAGCCTAAAATTCTACTCTATGTGACTGTGGTAGGCTGACCCTGACTGGGTGCCAGGTTCCCACCAAAGCTGCTCTATCCCTCCTCTCCTCAGCTGGACAGTGGAGGAGCAAGATAAGAACAGGGAGACATCAGTCACCCATTGCTGTCACAGTCAAACCAGATTTGAATTAGGGAAATTGGCTTAATTTATTACCGATCAAAGAAAAGTAGGATATTGAGAAATGAAACTAAATCTGAAACAGCTTCCCTCCCCCCTCCCTTCTTCCAGGGCTTAACTTCACTCTGGATTTCCTCAGCAGTGCAGGGCAATGGGGAATGGTGGTTGCAGTCAGTCTATCACACGGTGTCTTTGCTCTCCCTCCTCCTCACGGGGAGGAATCCTCACCCACTTTCTCTGCTCCAGTGTGGGATCTCTCCCTCCAGGAACTTCTCTAATTGGAGTCCTTCTCATGGGGTATAGCTCTTCACAAACTGCTCCAGCATGGTCCCTCCCTCAGGGTGCAGTCCTTCAGGAGCACACTGCTCCAGAGTGGGTTCTCCATGGGGTCACCAGTCCTGCCAGCAAACCTGCTCACTGTGGGCTCCTCTCTCCATGGGGCCACAGCTCCTGCCAGGACCCTGCTCCAGCACAGGTTTCCCACAGGGTCACAGCCCCCTTCAGGCCTCCACCTGCCCCAGTGTGGGCTCCTCCACAGGCTGCAGGTGGATCTCTGTTCCTCCATGGACCTCCATGGACTGCAGGGTCACATCCTGCCTCACCATGGGCTGCACCATGGGCTGCAGGAAAATCTCTGCTCTGGCAGCTGGAACACCTCCTGCCCCTCCTTCTGCCCTGCCCACAGTGCCAGCACGGCTGCTCCTCTCACTTATTCTCACTCCTCTTTCCCAGTAGCTGTTGTCCAGCAGTATTTTCCCTTCTTAAGTCAGTTATCCCAGAGGTGCTGCCACCACTGCTGGTGGTTTGACCTTGGTCAGCAGTGATTCCATCCAGAGGCTGTCTGGAATTGGCTCTGTGGGACATGGGGGAATCTTCTGGCAGCTTCCCGCTGATGCCAGCCAGTAGCCAGCCCACTGTTAACACCTGGCCTCGCACACTCAGCACAGTGATATACACTCAAATAAAAGTTTTCCAAAGTGCCCATTAAACAACATGAAATTAAAAATATGCTGATGTGGGATTATGCTTGTGACAGCCTCATGGATATTTCAAAATGGCTGCATTTAGACTCCCTACAGATGTTGTATTTTCATGAATATAGTAAGACATCTGAATAATTTAAGAGAATGTTGTCAGTAGCAAGTGTCACACAAAATAACTGGAAGGAAAATTGTCTTCATTTAGTGAAGATAAAAATGCATGCAAATCAATTTCTATTTAATACACAGTTTTAAATAGGAAACAATAGGTTATTACTTTGACAGGAAATCACAAAGTGTTTTTATTATGTCCTTATCACCTTATTTATTTCATATGTGGAAACTATCCATGATCCACACCTCTGTAATTCCCACAGAAAAATAATTATGTAAATACATTGAAATTTGCACATAGGGGCATTTATTACTCAATTTGCTTATACTTTCAAGCTGAAGAGAAAATGTAAATCTGTATGAGATTTTTACAGGAATTTTGAGGTTTCAAATTTAGCACTTCCATAATGCAAACCGTTGGAAAAGTGCTCTAAGCAATAGAATTATTCTGGCTGAAATTAACCCTGCAAAATACTTTTCTCTCTTGTCTAATAAATATTTTATGAAGAACCTGAAACTATATGGAAATGAAGTAATATTTACCCAGTAAGCAGGAGAACCAAGTGATATTCTGCCTATTTATTCGTTTCTTGATGTGAGATACATCTCAATTATATTACCTTTTGGTTTTTTGTTCTTTTTTTCTTCAAACAGCTTACCCAGGAGTTAAAATGGTGAGTGAAAGTCATCACGAGGCCCTGGCAGCACCGCCAGCAACCACAGTAGCAGCAGCCCCTCCAAGTAATGTCACTGAGCCAGCCAGTCCGGGAGGAGGAGGAGGAGGAAAAGAAGATGCATTTTCTAAGCTAAAAGAGAAGTTCATGAATGAACTGAACAAAATTCCACGTAAGTAAAACCTGATTGATGAAAAAGCTTCTGTTGGCAGACTAGGTTTAATTTGACATTCTCTTCTTTGACATTTATTTAGACAGCATACTAAATGTTTTCTAGTCAAACTGGAAAAATCACAAGATTAAACTAGTTTTGTAAGTTCCTCAAAGTTAACTGAAAGAGAAAAAAACAGAGTCCAACTCAAATTTAATTTATGTCTATTCTTGGTATGTCAGATTAGTTTGGTAATTTTTACTGATTAATTACTGCTGAATCATTAAAACTGAAACTAGAGAACTTCACTGTGGCTGTGGGACCAATAAGTAAAATGTTTCCTATCAGTAGCACTTAAGGTTTCATGTTTATGACAAATGTGCATGGCCATATTTCCTTAAAGCAATATTTGGCCAGAACTCACACATATTGAGAAAACAAGGAAACTTTGAATCTGTGGAGATTAGAAAACATTGAAAGAAATGTAAAAATTGAGTTTTAACAAGAAAACAGGTAATACATCTGTAATGTATGAAGATAGCTGTGCTTTTCCCACTATTTATTCTAGCAGATCAGCCACTGAATGCTGTTTGCACAAGTTCATGTACCTGTGCTGAAAACGTAAAAGTATAAATATATATTTCTGTGAAATTAATAGAACTAGTCAGCAGGGCTCTTTTGGTCTTTGGTGCTAGAAAGTATTGATTCAAAGTTGAGGCCTCAATTTGTTCACATTAAAAAAAAAATACAACCATTAACTTTGTGCTGTTGTTCATGATAATACTGGGGTTCTTGAATCTGTTTGATATGTTTTACTATACATACACTGGTATCAATTATAGGACTAAGTCAATATTGTCAATGGCATTTCATATAACACAGAAAAATTCCTTTTTGTTACTGACAGAAAAGTTACCTAATGCTACCAGCAGATCATTTTGGCAGTTTTACGGACAAGAAAGTGAAGGCTCTGTGTGTGTGTTTTAGTAGCATGCATTAGAAAGTAATTGAGTCTGTAATAACTTCTTCTTTACAAGAAAAAGTAAATGTAAAATATTTCCAGGGAAGTATTTTAACATATGTAAGAGTTTTCATTTTTAGAAGGCTATCCTTTGTGTAAAGAAATGTTCTGTGACTGATAAAGTCAGATAATAAATTTGAATATTAATCAATTTTTTTTATCTCTAAATGAATCTTGGCAGTGTGGCAGGTGCAGTTTTAGATAAATTGATAGGAAACGGCTTTGCTCTGTCACTCAAAATTCCCACTTGCAAGAATTAAGGTGTTATAGAGATAAGAAGTTTGTGTGCCAGTATTTTGGTGATCTGTGCAGTCCAATGCAGACCATACTGAAATGAAATTGTCTGATGATGTCATGGGAAAACAAAACTAAAGAACAAAAATATAGGAATAAAAAGAAAAAAGAGAAATGAAAAGACAAGATATTGAGGGGAAAAACAGTCAGAATTTGAAACATTTGACTTGTAATTTTTGTCTCACCATGCTATGTAAATAACGTAGATGAGACTTTTATGTAAATAGCCTCTTATTTTTAAACTTTGCTTTTAACTTTGCAAAGGCATGAATGGCTTCCAGTATGAGGAACTCTATAATGGGTAGCTGTAGGAAAAGGTTTGTGGATAGAGAGGAATTTGGAATGCCCTGCTGCATACTTTTTTAAAACCACAACAAAAACAAGTGGAAAGTCCAATCTGGTGAGTCTTTTCAGGTTGAACTGACTAAAACTTCTGTTATGTCTTCATGAAAGAAAAAAGCCCCTACTCTTACGTAATGAAAATGCTTACTTAGAAAAGTATATTAGGTCATAAGACAAATCTTATTCCTTATGAAATACATCATATTATTTATAAAATAAGGTACCTTCTGCTGATAGTGACACCAGAATATATTGCCACCATCTTAGAAATCTGGTCTCTTATCCAAGATCATGCAGTACTGTTGTCCTGGAGAAATGAACCTAAGGTAGTCACAAATCCCATGCCAGTTGTCTGCTCTTATTATAGAGGCTGCAGATGTGATTTGTTCTTCCCAGAATCTATCAAATGCTGGGGCTATTTAGTGTTGCTTTCTGCTATACTGGGGGGGTTTTGCCATTTCAAGAAGAAAGCTGAGTGTTCATTGTACTACAGAGGGGCAAGGAACTTGTGTGTTTTTGAAATACTAAATATGAATTAGTGCCGTTGACATATTTGAGCATTTTATATTCCAAATAAATTTCTTTTGCCCATTTTCCTCGATAATAAATCCTACAAGAAGGGACCACATTACACACATCTGTATGTATTTTTCATTTATAAACTAACAGAAACACAAAACAAATAAGTTTAATTAGACTGTCTAAAAATATTGGGGACAGGACAGGAGGGCAGAGGAGACCTCATTTCCCTGTTTGAAGATTATAGCATTTTCTCATGAGTTGTTCAGTTTATGCCAGTGGGAATTTGTCAGTGTGGTGTTTTCAGCCTATTACAAAAAAATGTCATAGTGCTAGAAAAGTTTTCAGTACTTACTTCCTACAACTGGCTGCAAATTTTTGTTAGAATCTCTCTTAAAACAGAGCAGAATGTAAATTAGTAGAGACAAAATTGTTTGTGTAGTGCCTTTTTTGGAATTTCTTGCTGTGTGAGAGAAGAAATAGGGTGCATGGGCCCAGCTGGGATGGCAGAAATGCTTGGAAGTCTAAGAACACTCCCAAGACCATGGACCAGGTTATTCAGACTGAGGACCTGACTTGAGTCTTACACTTGGCAGCGGAATGTCATCGTCAGCAAGTTTTCAGATGAGGGACATGCCTCTTGTTTTGTTCATGTGCTTTATAATTTTTACTTCCAAAGATCTCGTGTTCATCCCCACATGACAGGTAAGACTTTGAAATCTCAGTGTTTATTATGAGAGGACCTTTTTTCAGTGCTCTGTTGTTTATGTGTGAGATAAATAAATAAATGTTTTAGTTGCCTCTGCCTATGATGTCTGCAGATGGAAAATAAGCCATCATGATGTAGTGGATATATGTATGATAGGATAAAGTGTTGTGAAAAAGCTCACCTGCAATCAACTTGGTTTGAGTGCTAAAAAGGCCAAGCCACAGTAGGGCCTAATTTATGTAGTCTTCTCTTTCTGTTTTGTCTTAGAAATTATATAGTATCAAGTCATGCTTATATTGAAAAAAAAAATAAATACAACATTCTAATCATGGAATACATGATAACACAAATAAAGGTACATCAAACTACATCCAGCTGAATCAATACTGTTCCTTCCATGTAGCTTAAAATAGAAGATTCATTTCTTTACTAAGTTTTGTAGAACAGACAGATGTCAGAAGTTAAATAGTCTAAACATACCAGCTTACTGAAGATATCAGGATTGCCATTAAAAGTTTGCTTTGCAAAACTACAAGAGAAAAATCAATTTAAATTAATGCAATTCAAATTATACTGGTGTTTTCTTCTGTGATGTATACACAAGACAAGTCTTATTAAAAAAAAGAAAAGATTAATTTAATAGAATGAGGAGATAAAAGTTCCAAGAAAAAGAAAGGACCTATTTGTATCAAGATGCATTTATTTCAAGAACAGTGATGCAGTACATAAACTGGGTTAAAATTTTCATTGGTACAAGCAGAAAATCTGGAGGTTTTTTTCTTGATTTGTATCTCTTTAAAATAGAGCATACACCACATTTTGTGACAGGAGAACGTAGGCTTCCAAAAGCACGCACATCATTCAGAATGGCAATGTCCTAACATACATTTCACTCTGGGTAAAGCAAGTGGGATAATTTTATTACAATGAGTCATACAATTAAAGTGCAAGAACCCAGGACCCGGTAAGTTACTGAGCCATAACTGGGAGGAATTTTTTTCTCTGTTATGTAAATCCCTGCATTTTGGTCGTGAGTGGCTGATTTGCATAATCACAGTACAGTTGTTTTTCCAGAACTGAACTGTGTGTAAATGTCACTCTAACTTAATTGGTTCTTACACTTTCAATCCCTATTTATCTTTAATCTGCAGGATTTTAATCTGTTTACCAGAAGGTGAAAAAAGGCACCATCTTTGCTTTTACATTTCACATATAGCAAATTCAGCAACTGAAAAAAGGGGGGAAACAGAGCAGATAAAACAGCACTTACTCTTCTGAAAACAAAATGCATTGAATGATTTTATAAGATCTATCAGTTCTTTCCTTCTTCTTTCTCAGTGCTCTTACATCTGGATCTTTGTCTACAGGCTAGGAAAATATCTGCCATACATTTACAGTAAGTCTGTTGTAACAAGACTGTGGTAATGGCAACAACAGCTTTTGGGTGGAGACTTTAAATGTCAAGATACTAAGACTAACCATACACAAATAAAAATTGACATAAATTACCATTAGTTTATTTAATAACTTTAAAATCAAAGTGGTGTTGATATGTTTTCTAATGGCACATTCCTGTATGAACAGGAGACCACATTCTGCCAGTAAACAAGACAGCAAAAATCCAATAAAATTACAGCATGCATCTGATTGAATAATGATGTGCTGTTAATGCTGGTGGTAAAATCTGGAACAGCTATAATAGCTGATTGCATTGAATCCAGGATAGTGTCATTACCACTGTAATAGAAAGATATTGCATATTTTCAATGCTCATTGCTGCCTTACATTGTAATTATATGAAAAGTTACATTCCTATACAAACCCCGTTTTGAAATGTCTGGCTGGCTTGCCTCTCCATTTGGCTTCAGTAGCTGGTGCTTAAAACCCCTGAATTTGATTCATCTTGTACAACTGACTGCTAATCCCCCAAAACCAGAAGCTCAAATCTCTGATAATTCAGGCTAAAACCTGATGTTCTGTGCAGACTTCTCTCACATTGCAGAGAAAGTTTTATTTCCCTCCCCTTGGACTAGTGAATAACTGTCAAAACAAAATGGGACTGGAGGCTGTAGAGAGAACTGTAACAAAAAATGTAAAAATAACTGTAAGACTCAGGTCCGGTTTAATTCTAAATAATATCTTGTTAATCTGACTACCAAGTTGTATTTGGGTAATTTAGCAAATAAATTAATTAATTCTGGATTTATATCTTTAGCTATTTAAGTCAAAATTTCAGCATTCAGCAGTCATCTTAAACACATCATTTCTTTCTCCCTGCTGGTCTCTGCTATTTTGCCCTTCTGCCTTTCTTGCTTGACCAGCTGAGGTGTATTAAGAGTGCTTATTGCCCTCTACAAATGGCAGTAAAGTTAATTTCTTAATTTTTCATTTGTATGTGGCATCAAGATTATCGAGGAGTTTTTACCAGATTATGTCTGTTATTAGAAAATTGAGGATTTTATTCATGGGGTCTTTCTGAAACTTAATTTTTGTAAGCTGACAGCTTGATCATTTGCAGAAAACAAATTCATTAGGCTTCTCCCAGTGTTTCCCGGAGCACAGGTGTCACTGGTACAGGGAGGAGATGGCACATTATTTTCTAAGTTCATAAAAAGGATACAAAATGCTGATAATAGAATGCTTTCAGATTTAGAAACTGGATTGATATTGTATGCATACTATAAAATCAGCATATTTTCAGCAAGAGCTCTGATTTATATTTTCACAGTACATGCCAGTGTTAGTCATTGCCTAATATCTTAGGTTAGCCAGAAAAGAATTGGGTTTCTGCTTCAGAGATCATCCTGAGTAGTAGCTGACTGCCTGTAGGAATGAGGATATGTATACATACATTTATATGTGTGCACACGTAGATTTAGCAAAATAACAGAATTCTCAGCTTAGGAACAGTCAGACTTTGGCAAAATCCATTTGGGTATCTTGGCAAAGAATGTTTGTATGGAGAGATTTGGAGAAGATAAAGAAGTTTCTTGATGTTCAGGGAAGTCTGAAGGGCAGTGCTGGAGGAAGTGGGACAGCATGAATTCAAGTCTTCTTGTCTCCCTTCCTGTCATAAAATCATTCACAGCTACTCATGCCAAGCAGATACATACAGCTTTACACTGCAGAGAAAACAGGGAAAATCAGAAATAAGGATTTATTTTGGAACACTGAAGTACAAGACAGAGCTATTACAGCACAATATTAGATGGGCGAAAAAACTCAATTATTTCTAAATATAGCAATTTAAATGTAAGTATCAGATTACTTTGTTTTTTCCCTGAACGCCCCAGCCCCAGAGTGTAGATGAGAACTTAATTTCCTTTTTTTAATGTTAAATAAAATTTCTGGATCTCCTGCTGATAGGGAAAAGCTTGAAAATAGTTCCCACACACATCCAGAAGACATAAATATAATGAGAAAAACAGTTCAACTCTTGTTATTTTATAAACTCATTATATGAAAAAGCTGTGATTATTTCTAGGGGTCCAGTATATTTTGTTTGCTTTTAATGAGGAACCCTGAAAATACAGCTTTTAAATCCCAAATGTATAAATAGATGCTGAGGGATGGAAGAATGGAAGTAAAAACTCATGAGGCAGATGAAAATTCTTGTCTGGAAGGAATAGCATGTGGTCTGAGATCCCACTGCGTTATACTCCATCAATATTTTAATGATTGATTCTGTCATGTAGAATTTACTTATTTTTTTACGTTATTGCAGTTTACAATCCATGAGTTATTTTCATATGCCTTCTGATGGGCTTCCCTTAACATGTCCTCTCCTTAAACTTTAGGGTTCATGACAGCTGCCAGTTTGATCCTCATACAGAACCGAGCAAGGAACCTTGCTCGGGCTGTTAGAAGTACACACTGCTCGCGCATGACCTAGAAGTGCTGCTGCTGCAGACTGTAGCTGGATCTAGCACTAGCAAGCACACCTGCTTGCCTGGAGGTTACATAAGATCATTGAATGGTTTTGGTTGGAAGGGACCTTAAAGATCATGTAGTTGCAACGCCCCAGCTGTGGGCAGGGAAATAATCGCCTCCAATCAAAGAAAACTCAATCCGTGCATCTGACGCACTTATGTCCAAAGGAGTTCCCTGTTCCTACAGTGGCCATTATCTTGGCTGCTTGGACAAGCCAAGGAGGAAAGCAGAAATGAGAAGAGCAGACTCCTACAGCTTGAACCAGAGCAGCAGCTGCAGCACTCTCTATCCCCAGGACAGGGAAAGCCTGTCACAGACTAAACCCATATCCTCCTCTGCATCACCTTGAGAATGCATTGTCCCATCAGAAAAGAAATGCTGTCTCTAAGCCAGTAGCATACTGGGAAGGTAACCTCAATGTCAAACAGAATTATACATTATTGATTGCATGTGTCTGTAGCACCCTTTTCAGAAACAGCCGTTTATTTTGAGTTGTATATTCTGAAAGACAGGGAAGGAGAAGTAAGTTCTCCTATAAAGCACATGATGCTGAAAACATTTCAGTAAAATATAAGAAAACAAAAAAAAACATGTTCAGATTAACTTTTAAGGTCAAGGGAATGAAATTCATCTATAGCAGAAACAGGGGTGAGCACCTGCCTTTGGTTTGGTGATGGCATTTTAACAAGGGGTGTCAGACTACCCCCAGAGGTCTCCTCTAGCACATCACTGTGATTATTATCTTATATGTTACAATTACTCTGGTAGGTATTTTATTGCCCTATAGATATGTCAAGTTGCGCCAGTACCTTATAAGTTGAGTAGAGAATTCAATTTACAAGCAGAAAACTGAACATGGTTGCTGGCTTGCTTCCAGTTCTGGGAATGTATCTTAAAATTTCATTACTTTGTGTGAGAGAAAGTGCACTAAAATTGTGTTTGCGTAAATAAAAGAAACATAATCTTTGTTAGCCTTTTTCAAACTTACCTGCATATAAAGTGCCTACAGAATTACACATTATCAGTTATAATTGTTTCTAATCTTGCTTTAAAAATAAGAGTTCATGGAACAATTGTTCTGATTTTAAAACTGAGAATACATTTAAAGATTGATTCTCAGCAATGTACAGCATAAAAGATAAAAGGCACCTATGACTGTGGTTAGTAGGTTTTCTTTTGAAAAGTATGGTTTAAATGCACAGTGAAAATATAGGAATTGTTGTTTAGATTTATATCCATCCTTACCTCAACTAATTGTGCTTAGGCACTGTGGCAAGCTAGAAAATATTCTCTCGCCACTGTTATTCTGAGAAATTGTTGTAAGTTGGCACAGGTGAAGAACAGAATGCCATTCTTTGTTGTT